>NW_019170457.1:903541-944902 GCF_001890805.1 Aspergillus glaucus CBS 516.65
GAGCAATATGAGTATATTGGTAGATTATCTGACAAAATTCTAACATGAGGAGAGAAAAGGAAAGAGGCAGGCCTGCCGGCGACGAGCTATCTAATGTGTGCGAAGGGTTTAAGCGAGGCTCAGTGACTGTCCATGCTCAGTGAATGTCTATGCTCCGTGACACTGGCTAGCTGATTGGACAGAAATACTAAAAGGTTGACAGTAATACATATGTTCAACTGTTCAACTTCCTCGCTTTTCTCGCTGTAATTGGGTTCAACTTCTCGGATTTGCTGCTGTATCAAGTGTGTTCTATTCATGTTACTACAGTAATTTACTGTGCATTACCTGTATTGTTAATACTAATGTAATATAACGCACTGCCATACTGTGGCTGGTCTGTATCTATGTATGTAATAAAACAGGTCTATTTCAGATCCTTACACGACATGTGCACAGAAGTACAGTATTTGTACTGCTTGGTATTTTCTGGATACCTGCCAGCTCCTCTAAGCTAATGCCAACATGGCTTCAGTTTTAGGGCATTGCTTCTGCTGTCACAGAGCATGAGTGCCCATGCTCTTGACATCTACTATGGTTTTCATAGACAAACATCTCCTTAAGAAACCTCAAACTGACCTGAATCCTCTTTAGCTGGTACTACAGTCAAGTGATGGACTCCCCTTTCCACTCTACAGCAGTATGTCTGTTTATCCAGCCAGTCGTTCTTCTCCATTATTCCTATCATTCCTTCTATATAGACTGATGATGAATTCTACGAACGTAGGCCTCCTAGCATTTCTTATTTTATTCAGTATCATATTTTACGTATGCATCAAGAGTTCAAGACTAAAGATCGGTGATTTCATTATAAGGCTTATTATGACGACTCAATGCTTCAGCGCTGCCTCGGTGGCTGATGTCACGGAGCTCAGCCAGGTTAATGGAACATCAACTCATGTTCTACCTAGGTAGCTATCGACGAGAATAATTGACATGAGGAAGGAAGAAAGGAGGTAACGCTGTAGTTATCAATAAAGCAAACAACTGCAACTCATGTGACAGCCAGCCAACGTGACCAGGCCGTCACAGCTGATATAAACAAACGCTCTGTCCGCGCAAAAAAGAAAGCGCTAGTGTGGCCACACATCTCATGGATAAAACCCCTTTTCTCATGTAGATGGAATTCTCTTCTTCTTTTCCCTCCAGATTTGGTATTCTCGTTGATGGCTACACTAATTTAAATAGGGATATCATTTTGTTAGTTCAAATCTGTAACAGACATGAGTTTCGCTCTTTATACAGTTTCTATGTCTTGTCTTTGCCTTGACTTTTCCAAGTACTATCACAGCTAACTGTCTTCTTAAATTGAATACACAGTTAGATAACCATGAAGCCGTATATTGATAGGCTAGAATGGAGAAAGAACTAGGCAGAGCTTGCTAGACATGGGCCATCTACTTGTGACAACTCATATATGACGGCTTATATATGACGGCTCAACACTGCAGCAATGAATGATACATCGCAGATGCTGCTACCCAGCCATGTTGCCAACAACCTCTATAAAACCCCTTCATTACCTAAATAGATTTCCTCTTCTCTTTTCTTCTCCGGATTCGATATTCTCGTCGATGGTTGCAATAGCCTAGTGTGACGGCCCAACACCTCTGTGACGATCGTACGCTATAGGACCAGGAGAGACTTTCTCAGAAGCATCACAGTTGATGTATCATATGAGACACATCATATGTGATGGATCAACTCCGTGTCCAGATAAATACCCTCTCCTTCCTCTAGATAGATTCCGTTCTCCAGATTCGAGATTCTCGTCGATGGCTACAATAGTATAGATAGGAACCTCGATTCAATATTATCTACTATTCCGAGCCCGTGACACCTAGATAGGAACATTGATTCATTATTATCCACTATTCCAAGCCCGTGACACTACTGCGTGTTGAGAATTGTCAGGTTGTAACTCTATGCCGAAGACAAAGAGATCAAAAACAACTAATATCATCAGCTGTCTGACACTTTAAATAGAATTTGATAAATGGAAAACTATGATAGTGCCCTTTCCATCTAGGACATAGCATTATATATCTCCTTACCTATGAGGATAGGCGGGAGGCGGGGAGGATCAGAAAATGAGAGGTCAGCCACGACTTGGAAAGAATTCAGACCTCTTGAAGACCTTGATGTAGACTTTGTCTTTTTCTTTATGGCCATTTGCCAATCCCCATATTTTCATTATTGTACAACTCTCCTGGATACATGCATTAGGTTTAACTTCTGTAGTCACTACCGCTCCTCTTATCCCATGAACAAATTATGCATGCATGTATGCATGGTTCATTTTGTGACTCAGAGAAGTCCTAAATGCCTCTTGTGGAGCAATGAGCCCCTTGAATACACTGTCATCAATCTTTATTATGGTGTGGTTATTCAGCAATATGTACATATATTATACATGGCACAAGGCTATAATGTTTCATGAGGCTGAATAGTACAATTTGCACTGGTTTTAACCTCACAGGGCAGTGATAGGCAGTAATCATTACTTGTAAAGTGGGTCACAGTTGTAAAACATAGACATTTTGCTATTCTATGGCATCACTAAATCAAAGCGGTCGGTCTCGTGAGATAAGAATACAGGCTTGGCTTTGCACGTTTTATTTGGCTCCCTTGCCATCCTAGCCTGAGCAATCCCGAGTTGCTCCGGGATCACTCCAGGATCACTCCGGCGCGGTTCCCTGAGCGCTCCGGGCACGCCTCACCCTGCTCCGGGTACGCTCCGGGCGGCTCAGGGAGCCAAAAGCGGCGAGAAGTCGGACCGAAAACGGAAAGGGCAAGTGTCGAGATTTCCGCAGAAATGTATTACAATAGTCGAAACATTATTATATCTGTATTTTTAACAAAACAATCACCCCTAAAGATCACCCCACATGTTCTAATCCCCCCCTCCAGAAACCAATCTGCGGTCCTATCAAGCTTGTCAGCACTGGATAAACCTTTAAACGACCAAGCATTGAAATGGTTTCCATTGATTGCACCTTTCCACTTTTGCTGTATGTACAATATGTATGGTTAAGAGTTCACTGGGCATGTTAGACTTACCGGTACGAAAGCATTGACGACTCACGATTGCCCGGGTTAAATCCGGCTTGGAGAACACCCGATATACAGGCTAATAATGCTTTCCAAATCCACAACTCTGAGTCTATGCTATAATTATATACAAAGGAGCTGAGCCCGCCCTTGGATAAAAGATTTTCTTCATTTCCAGGTAAAACCTGCTATGCCTATTAGTGTTGCTAAGCACTACAGTATCAGGGTCCACGAAAGATTTCACGTACGGACTTTGATATAATTATCCACGATGCTCATGACATTATTGTTTGGCTGAACAAAAGGATAAACTAGCGACAGTAACTGAATCGCCTTTGGGAAAATGCTACATCGTACTACTTTCTACTGCTTGACTCGTAGACACTGCAATCTATGGCACGCCATTGCAGCAAGCTCTTCTCTGCATTTCAATGCTGTTTTGTTCTTGATATCTTGCTCTAGGGAGTCTAAAGAAGGCCCTTGCGTTCTTCTTAAACCAATTCCAACCTTTATGAGTGGATGTCGTTGACTTTTCTCAGCGTTGTGGCTACTGGAAACTGTAATCGACAGCCCTTCGATTTCTTTCGTACGAGAATCGTAGATTGGGAAAAAGCCATTGCAGACCTTATCACTCGCAGATAAAATTACCCTCACCATGGCGGATATGCCTGTAGAAGGTGTATACCATCTGCATGGTGTTTTATGGCAATACTCTACATATCGATTTTTCAAGCCCTAGGCCTACAACATCCATCATAGCGTGACTGATAAGTAATTAGTAAAATCTCTTTTCAATTAATCAAGAGCCAACTGTGGCCCCTCCGATACTGTTTCTCCGAAACAGACATCAGCAAAGATGCACACTTCCCTTCTACTTAGTGCTTAGTCGACGGCTCACACAACTCCACAACATGTTGGCGTAAATGTCTTGGTATCTAGATAAATGTAGAATCAAACTATCCATTTCTCCAGTATATACATAGTATTTGCCTATCATCTATTCTATACCGGTATCGACTTGCTGGTGATTCGCCACTAAGATGCCCCCTTCCTTAGCATGACAGAGGAGCTTCACCACTGCCTCATGTCCATTCCATGCGGCATATGATAAAGGTGTCCGACCATCAGAATTCTTGGAGTCCATATCTACTTTTCCAGTATCAAGCAGCAGCTTCACCACTGCCTCATGTCCACTCCCTGCGGCATATAATAAAGGTGTCAGACCATTAGAATCCTTGGAGTCCAAATCCACTCTTCCAATCTCAAGGAGCTGATGTACAATTGCTGCAAGCCCCAAATAAGATGCAATGATAAGGGAGCTTGCATTTGGTGGAATTAGAAAGCTCCATTTTGCAGCTCTATACCTATTGGACCATGTCTCATAAACCTCCGATCCCGGTTCACAGAGGATGAGTCCTCGTTTCACTACTGGATCCTTGCTTTGTATGCTGGCTGCACAAAAATGGGGTACCCAATTACATGCTGCATAGTCCAGGAATGTGCACAAGGGGCCTTCTGCGATGTTTCTTTGGACCAAATATAATGTGCAGGCTTCTGTGAAGATCTGGTGAGACGTTTCCGGCAGCAAGGAATGCTCCCATCTATCCATTTGAGAGTCCACAGGTTCTGCAGAGTCATTCCGCACTAAGAACTCCTTTGCAGTCTGGTGGAGAAAATAAACATTCGAGTCTACCACCACCAGAAAGAGTCCACAAAGATCTCTGATGGTTGTTTGGATTCGTTGGTCGTCCGTTTCGATGTGATCACAGATGTCCCCGATGGAATGATGGGCCCCTGCACTAAACGCCAAAGCCACAGAAACTTCTCTAAGAGACAATGGTCGTCTTGGTGCAGTGATAATGTGCAGTAGTCTCTCGGCCTTTTTAGGGTTAGGGCTCCGATTCAGGATCTTGTTATAAGCTTCATTGACATTTTGGGGTACATGGTGAATCACTTTATGGATCTCTCCGTTTGTGAACTCTGTCATGTTCTCGATGACATTCAATGTAAGGCTGACCCACAAATACATGCAATTGGGAACAGAAGTGAGCTGTCTCTGAAGAGATTCAAGCTGATCGGACTTTAGATTCCTTGGCGCACTGATATCCCTAACCCGCTTTTCAATGACCAAGTCTATCTCGCGTGAAATTTTCTTGACCTCGACTTCATCTTCACCGCTTAAATGGATTGTGGGCAGTCGAGCCTCCAGCTTGTGGAAACCGCGGCGAATATGGTCATACGGTCTACTCGTGATGAGGAACTTAAGATTGTGCCTCTTGACGTCAGGCGAGTAAAAGTCTCTCACGGCTTCAATGAGCTGCATGCGGTCATCGCTTTGGCACTCGTCCAAGGCATCCAAGATGCAGATAATTTCACCAACATTCTGCCCAGCTGCAATGGTCATCAAGATATTCCATAAGTCACTGAAGGATCTAATAAGCTTGTCTCCATCCGTATCCAGCTTGTCCATGACATAATCAGGTAGCAAGTGTGGCTGCGCCATGAAAAGTTGGCGTAAGATTGCGGCAAGTGCATTTGAGGCGCACTTCTGATCGGAAAAGTCGTCCTTGAAAAAGAAGTAACAAACTGTTCTTGTAGGGTTGGGAAGGAACTCATCAACCAAGTACTTTGTCAATACTGACTTCCCGCACCCTGGATCGGCTGAAACCCATAGAAGGCTGGAGTGATCGCTCCGCTCCCAGTTGTGGAACTGGTCATGGCTGGTAAACCAGTCACATGTACCAGGCACGCGCTTGTCATTCCGGTCTTTGCGGTCTCAGTAAGGGCAAGTGTAGAGCCGGTAGAAGAACGTTTTCATCCTCTCCTCTTGGGTTGATGTGGGTTTCCATATCTGAATTTGATCAACAGAATCTTGAATCTCACCAAGCCTTTGCTTGATGTCCGCGTCTCGTATCAGGGAAGTGAAACTCTGTGCTGAATGTTCAAATCTTTCATGACATGGAGGTGAGGAATCAAGGCAGAGGTCGACTCTATGCCCTGTAAAAGGCATTCATGTTGCTCGAAAGCTTGCACAACAAACTACAGATGACTCGGAATTGAATGACAGAATTGACTGGGGCAATAAAGGAGCCTTACCAGAAGACCAACAGTAACACCGGCGCAGGCTATTGCGGCTGGCGGGCTTGCAGATGCGGCTGTAGTAAATACATCCTTGACCATCAAGACATTTCGGAATGCTCTTGTGAGCTGTTCCTCGACTCCCATCTTGTGACCGCCAAACTGAACCACCCACTTCTTCCCTTCCAGCTCGCGATTCTTAGTTTCCAGGAAACCACAGAGTTCTCGGTCGGTTATCCCATCTGTCTGAACATTCAGTCCAAGGTGGTTTTCAAGGATTTCGGCCGATGCCGTTAAAATCTTGTTCGTCGTTTCATTCTGCTTGAGCCGCCATTCTGCTCTCATCCATAGATCTTCTGGTTCCTGGGGAGCGACTTGAGCGACGACAGGCAATTCTGGGCTCGGCGAGCAATCGTCCGATCGCTTCTCATCCGTCTTGTTGGGGGATTTCTTGCGGAGTCTCCTTCTGAAGCTGTGTTTGAAGCTATTTCCGAAGCAAAAGATAGGCATTGCGTTTCGATGTCCTTTGTAGTCCTTGGAGTCAACAACAGTGAGTTCTGTCCAGCCTGGTGTGAGAGATCGTCTCCAGCTGAGCGCCACGTGACATGTGTTGGCTTGAGGTGGTCTGACCGCAGATTCACTATTGCAGTCCCTCAAGTTCATACGAGATGCTTAGCAGAGTCCATATATTTTTATCATACTCTTTGGCTTCTAGATGGGAAATCAACATAGATACGTATGCTACGGGATATCCTACATCCTCTGCGAAGCGGGTAGCTCAGGATCGGGGTGTCGGGGTGTCGATAATCCGGGGACTGCACGAGGCTAATGTCGATAGAAACGTCCATACACATGTACGAGAGCTCTTCGTATTTGTCACGGGCTCGGACCAGTAGATATTAACGAATTGATATTCCTATCTAAACTAGTGTAGCCATCGACGAGAATATCGAATCTGGGGAGGAAAAAAGGAGAGGAAATCTATCTGGCGAGTACAGTCTCTATAAACCTTTGTGCGATGCGGCTTGAGCCCTTGTTTGTCCATATTGCTTGTATGGCATCTTTTGGCATGTTGGCACTGTTTGCCTGGTCGTTGAGCCGTCACAGTAGTGCGAGTGCTTGACTATCTGAAGTATGGCTACGGCGGCTTCTTTGAAGGATCTGGCAGTCTCGCCAATCGGGCCGTGGGCTAGGAAAACAGCTACCCTCAGCTCAGAGCGAATTTTTGAAATTTCCCGTCAAACAAAAACTTGATTGACCTCAATCTTGGCCCATTCTACTAAGCAGACTTTTTGCTATCGCCCAATACCCAGAACTCAGAATTCATGGTTGGTGGGGGTTATTTGATTTTGGCCAGTGTTGGGGCTCCAGTCCCTGAACTACTCAAATCATAGACTTCATAGTCAAGGCCACAGCACTGCTGGAGTTGGATAACAACAAACGCATCAAGCTACCCGCCCAATTTGTGGAGGCGTCTCTCACTAATTTACAAGTTACCATAATCTCATGACAATGACGAATACTAAGATCGAGAGGGTCTGCATCATGCAAGGACAAAAGCCCTGAACCGAGGCTGTCCAACTTTTCAAATGGATACGTCCAAGGGCGACACGTCTAAAATTTGAGGCATTATGATATATCTGTAGTCTAACAAAACAAAGATCACCCCACATGTTCCAATCCCTTCCCAGAAACCAAACTGCGGTCCTAAAAGCTTGTCAGTACTGCCTCTCCTGTCCATTTATTCAGGAATACAGAATACTTACTATCAGCCAGGTCGGAAAGATAGAGGTAATTGTGCGTCCCACAGACGCCATCTTCCCTCTCCAAGTTAGGCCAGTCGTGCCGCGAAGCACATCATTCACAACCCGCTTAGCATACACCGAGGCAGGCATACTAGAGCCAACAGATGCACCAATGCGTAGATCATTGATTTGGTCAATGGCTCCATGATACCGTGAGTTTGGAGGGAGTTCCACCTCTGGAGAATTGGTGCTGATGTTTGTTCCTACCATGCCGGTCATGACTGTCATTACTTTGACTCCAAATGGGGCCATTTCAAGGCGGAGGGTTTCGCCGTAGGATCTTATTGCTGCCTTGGAAGCGTTGTAGAAAGCTATTTCGAGTCAACTTGACATTCAATAGATATTCATATAGAAATGAGACGAACCCATCCACGGGACATAGAAAACAGTGGCAAGCGAAGCAATATCAACAATAGTCCCTTTAGTAGCAGCAACAACCAGCGGAGAAAAAGCCCGAGTGACAGCAACCACTCCCCAAAAGTTCACGTCGAATAGCTTCTTCGCTTGGTCCAGATCCGTGTCCAACGCAGGCATTGTCATAGCCTGCCCGGAGTTGTTGACAAGATAGTCTAATTTACTATCTGTTTTAGCCGCGACAGACTTAACAGCGGCGTTGATACTATCTTCTGATGTGACATCAAGCTCTAGTAGGGTTATGTTGGGGAGACTCTCCAAATGGGACATTTTGGATAGAGAACGCGCTGTTGCGAAGACATGATGGCCGCGAGTGTGGAACTCTTCAGCCAGAGCAGATCCAATTCCACCAGCACTGCAGCCGGTGATTAAGACGGTTGGGAGGGTAATTGCCATATTGAGCGTGTAGTGACTATAGTACTGAGAAAGGCTTCAATATGTTGTTCAGTTGGCGATAAGGGGTAAAATAAACATCAATGATGTCATTGCCCCTTTTTATACTGCGAACCCTGAGATATCTCAGTAGAATCTAATGTACACTATTATCCTAGACCAGGTATATTATGTGCATAATAAGAGATACAGAATAGTGTCAACTGTTCCAAGCTCGGTTAATAGCTGTTGCCGTTTTCTCTTGGCTGCCTTATGGCTGCCTAAGGATACAAAGTATTTGGTTGTAACTATCATTCGGTCATTCGGAACTTACGGTAATTTATGTGTCAAACTTGAAAGGTTCGATAATACCGTACCAATCCACAGTGGATACTGATTGATAAAGCGGATCAGATTAACTAACTTAGAATGTAGACTATCCCCGAGCTGTATGCGGACCAAGCCGCCTGCTCTTTTCTGTTTATTTCTGAAAACTGGCCGTATCTTCACGACTGTCCACGCTCCCTCTACATTACACAATTACATACATTGCAAAATGCAGCTTCGCGTCCCCCCTGCAACCCTCGCCAAGGGAAACCCGGGCATTCTCCATCCATATGTACATTTCCCACCCAGCCGAGGCAAACCGTAAGCTAACCCGATCCAGACACCAGGCCTCGTGGCCTTTGAATACACGCGCAACACCCACAACCCAAAACCACACACCCTCATCTTCATCGGTGGTCTAGGAGACGGCCTCGGCACAGTCGAGTACGTCGCCGACATCATAGAGGCCCTGTACGGCACTAAATGGTCCGTTTTTGCGCCCGTGCTGTCCTCCTCCTATAGTGGATGGGGGACTGGGAGTATCGGGCAGGATATCGATGAGATTGCGCAGTGTGTGCGGTATGTGCGTGAGTATAAGGAGAGTATCTGGGGGGCTGGGAAAGTTGTCGTTATGGGTCATTCTACTGGGTGTCAGGATATTGTGCATTATTTGAGCTGTGTGAATCCGCGGCCAAGGGATGAAATCGTGGAACAGAATGAGAACAAACGAGGTAACGGCAAGGTTCGTTCTGTGGAAGGGGTCGCGGAGATTACGAGGCCCGTGGTGGACGGAGCGATCATCCAGGCCCCCGTGTCAGACCGCGAGGCTATTCTGTGGGAGCTAAGAACCGGCACAGACCGTGACAGCCCGGCGACCATGCAGGAGGTGTGTCAGAGGGCAGTGGCGGATGCACAGACGAGCACGTACGAAGACCAGGGCAGTAACTACGGCTGCCCGCCCATTAAGCGGGATACGCTGGTGCCGGCGACTGTCACTGCCCGGATTGGGTATCCAGCCTCTACGGCAGTCAGTAGTCGACGGTTTCTAAGCTTGGTCAGTCCCGATAGTCCACAGAATCCGGATGAAGACGACATGTTCAGCTCGGATCTGGGTGATGAGGCCCTTAACCGGACGTTTGGTGCAGTTCGAGATCGGCATTTACTGGGGTCTAATGCTCGGCTGATGGTGCTGTATTCGGGAAGGGATCAGTCGGTGCCGCCATATGTGGATAAGGATGCTCTGCTGCGACGATGGCGTACTGCGCTGGGCAGGGACTTGTGGCACTCTGGCAGTGCGATCATCCCGGGAGCATCGCATGCCCTTAGCGATGACGATCAAGCAGAGCCGAGGCGGATTCTAGCTGGAAAAGTTCTTGCGTATTTGGGTGATGTGGAGGTATGATTAGCCTGGATAATTCTGGATGATGTTTTAAACCCGAATTCGATTGCTTTAACTTGAGATTTTCCCACACCGTCTCTTCCCAACATTCACTTGAGCAACCTTTCAATCCCAAGCAAATCGAATCCTCCCCCACCGTTCACTCTCTATCCATACTACGTGCCTTCATCGCCCGAATCAAATGGTTGATATTCCTGAAGTTTTGAAGAGTCCATATGCAAAACAAATCACGTAAGTTCAACGGAGGACGTCAAATAGGGAGTAAGAGCCGATGCTTGTCCATTTTTTGGAGAATTTTTGTCACAGGTGGTGTACCGGTAATTATCAAAATATGAAATACGCCTGTGGAATGTCCGAGATCTGATAATTCTTCGCCCCCATGCGCCGGTGCCGAGAAAATTCAATCCCACTGGCTGTGCCTTATGGCGCGCTTAAGCGGACCAAACTCATTTATATTGGGCTACGTAACCCCATACAGCTTGTAATTGGCTCTTGCTCGTCAATCGTAGATTAAAACGAAAACTTCATGTGGCGCTAGTCTCATGCCACCGTATTCCGAAGTCGGCAGGAATCCGACAATCTAATTTTACCGGATGTGTTCAACTGTAGTTAAGGACAAAGCTTTCCTTGCTCTTAACTATCTTCAGTTCTTGTCTATTCACCATTTCGTTCACCATGGGCAGGTTTCGAGCTGCTTTTAGTCGACAGACGACGGATGACGACGTGACTTCGGTTAACAGGAGTACCGTTGTGGACAATAAACAGGAGGATGCCGCTGGTAATGTCCCAGCAGACCATGTCCCGGACGAGACACAGCCAAATGCTCCCACTGAAGGGGCGCAGCGTGGTGTTCACAATGTTGAGGCCGTAACTTTGACCTGGTCTAAGAAGTCCTTGATCGCAGTTTTCATCAAGTGTGTTCCTCGATTCGACCGCGTATGTCCTCCGCTAACATGATGGATTCCCTAGTATCTGGTTCCTCTACCTCGTCAATGCCTTCCAATCGAACATTCTCACCAACCTACTCCCTTTCGTCACCAGTCAATGGGAGTCTCACTCGCTGCTGAACGTCATCTATGTGGTCGCCGATGCCATGTCTGCGGCTACCTTCATCCCGTTGGCCAAGGTCATGGACGTCTGGGGCCGAGCCGAAGGCTTTCTAATCATGACCGTGTTCGCAACCCTGGGTTTGGTTCTGATGGCCGCCTGCCAGAACCTTCCCATGTTCTGTGCTGCATATGTAAGACTGTCACTCCGGTTAGGACTCCGTCAGTGCTAACAGCCGGGCAGGTGTTTTACAGTATTGGCTTCGGAGGCATGACTTATTGCGTGGATGTAATCACGTCCGACGCATCCAAGCTAAAGAATCGAGGCTTGGCGTACGCCTTCACGTCGTCGCCCTATATCATCACGGCCTTCGCAGGCCCCAAGGCCGCGGACGACTTCTACTATAATGTTAGCTGGCGATGGGGATTTGGCTGCTTTACCATTATCTTCCCGGTAGTCGCGGCCCCTCTGTACTGTCTGTTGAAGTGGCACGTTCGCAAAGCCGACAAGCAAGGCATGTTGACCAAGGAGAGCAGCGGGAGGACATTTTTACAGAATGTTTGGCACTGGACCAAGGAGTTCGACCGTAAGACTAAAATTTCCATTCACTAGATTTCACCAGACACTAACTATACGCAGTATTCGGCGTCCTCGTGTTCTCGGCCGGCCTCATCGTTTTCCTCCTCCCCTTTGAGATTGCCAGTGACGCCCCCAACGGCTGGGGAACCGGATACATCATTGCCATGATTGTGGTCGGCTGCGTCGTACTCATCATCTTCGTTCTGCACGAGACATTCGTGGCCCCGGTCCCTATGCTCAACTTCAGCTTCATCACCGACCGCACAGTCATCGGCGCGTGTCTGCTAGACGCCACCTACCAGCTATCCTACTACTGCTGGGCAAACTACTACACTTCCTTCCTGCAGGTAGTCAACGACCTGACCCTCGCCCAATCGGGCTACGTGATGAACACCTTCGACGTAGTCTCGGGCGTCCTCTTACTCCTAGTCGGCTACCTAATCCGCCGCACCGGCCGCTTCAAGTGGCTCCTCTACATCTCCGTTCCACTATACATCTTCGCCCAGGGCCTAATGATCTATTTCCGCCGCCCCAACCAATCCGTCGGATACCTAGTGATGTGCCAGATCTTCATCTCCATTGGCGGCAGCATCTTCATCATCATCGAGCAGCTCGCCATTCTCGCCGCCGTCGACCACCAGCACGTCGCCGCGGTCCTAGCGCTCCTAAACGTCGTCGGCACCGTTGGCGACGCCATCGGCGCAACCATCTCCGGCGCCATCTGGACAAATACCTTCAAGAAGGCGCTGACCATGTACCTTCCCAGCTCGGCCATGTCCAACATCGACGCCATCTACGAGGACCTCGACACACAGCTGGGCTACCCGGTCGGCAGCGCCGCGCGGCTGGCTATTCAGAAGGCTTATGGCTATGCGCAGACGCGCATGTTGGCGGTTGGCACGGGTCTTATGGCGATGTCGTTTGCGTGGGTGCTCATGATTCGCAACATCAATGTGGCCAAGGTGGATCAAGTCAGGGGTACGGTCTTTTAGGAAGACTTGCGCTGGTGGGCTGGGTGTTTTCGAGATACCTCACTATTGTTACATAAAATGGGGACGATTATAGGGCTGTTACTGTTTCTTAATTCTGGACATAAAAATCTTTTGACATCAATGACACATTGCGCGTTCAATTACTCGTATGAAAGAAAATATCAAGTTCTTCGGTAGGAATACGGCCATCGGTTTGAACACAGGAGGGCACAGTTGACAACCGTTGAAATCTCGGCGATAATCCCACTCCAGAGATCCTGGATCCGAATACATGACTCAAAAGGAATATACACGCGAGATGTCGGATCAGATAAGACATTTACTCACATCAGGCATGCCATACGATGAGTTCTGGGCCACCGCTGGAGGACAAATTAGATTACTGGTAAGATCCGCTATCTGGAAAAATACAATTCTGACAATACAACTAGGGCTGTATATTACCGAGTAATTTGCACCCGATATATTGCGTATAAAATACATATAAAATACACTCCACCTAGATTGATTAGATGCTGTATACTCCGTACCAGACCACTTTTCCTCGCGTGCGCATTCGGAGGCACCGCATCCGAGAAAATTTATTTGTCGATAGAATGAGCTCTCCTTGACCTGGACAAGACCAGCTACTTCTAACGACGGCCAGCTCAATCCAACCTGCACATGACCGACAGCTGTGCAGAAGAACCGTCACCATGAAGTTCCTAGCAAAGCTGAGCGACTACCCCAGCATGCTGCTGGCCGGCAAACCATCCAAGAAGGACCGGTTCATGCTGTTACTGGGAATCGTCTGCGCCATCGCGTCCGGCGTCCCGTTTCCTCTGATCGGAATCGTCTTCGGTCAGCTCCTGGACGACTTTAACGATGTTACCTGTGCTGCCTCTGCGTCATCTGGCTCAGACGCTGAGGAGCAGGGCGGTATCAACGACAAGATTCTGCTCATTGTTTATCTTGCGATTGCGCAATTCGTGGTTATCTATCTTCACTTGACTTGCTGGAGTCTGACGGGCGCTCGACTTGCGCAGAGACTGCGAGAAAGCTACTTGAAAAACCTCATTCGCCAGGAACCGTCGTACTTCGACAATCTGCCCCCGGGAGAAGTTGCGTCCAGGCTCAATGGCGACATCCAGGCCATCCGCTCGGGGACCTCCGAGAAAGTCGGGATCTGTCTATCGAGTCTCTCATTTTTCGTCACCGCGTACATCGTCGCCTTCATCAAGGACTATACCCTCGCCGCTATGCTTCTGTCGTTGATCCCCGCCTATTTCCTCATGTCGTTTGTGGGCAGCCATTATATTGAGAAGTATTCTGCTCGCATGTCGGACTATGCGGCCTCGGCTGCCTCTATTGCCTCGGAAGCCCTGTCCAACCTGGTCGTGGTGCATGCTTTTGGCGCCAACGGGCGACTGGAAGGCAAGTTCTCCAAGGCCCTCAAGGACTCGGAACAAGAGGGTTTGAAGAAATCTACGGCTGTGGGCATTCAATCTGGGGTTTTGTATTTCGTCGCATACTCCGCAAACGGTCTGGCTTTTTGGCAGGGCAGTAGACAGATTGCCAGATCCGTGCAGTCAGAGTCGGGCGGTACCACCGTGGGCGCTACGTTTACCGTGATATTTATCCTGATTGAAGGTGAGATTGACGCCAACCCAGCGCGAAGGACAATGCTAACATGATGAATAGCTACCCTCCTCCTGAGCCAAGTCGCCCCCTTCCTCCACCTATTCGTCGCCGCCATCGCCTCATTCCGTAAACTACGCACCGATATCGACCGTGAGCCTCTGATCGACGGCACGACGGACTCTGGTCTTCGCCTCACCCAGGCGGCCGGGGGTTTCGAGTTCGAAAATGTGTCATTTACCTATCCCTCTCGGCCTGAAATCACCGTGCTGGACCAGATCAGTCTTTCCATCCCTGCCAACAAGCATACCGCGGTTGTGGGACTCTCTGGTAGTGGCAAGTCCACCATTGCCGGCCTCGTTACTCGACTGTATGATCCCACCGATGGCCGGATCCTCTTCGACGGTCATAACCTGCGCGACTTGAATACCCGCGATCTGAGGGGATTTCTCAGTTTGGTGCAACAGGAGCCTTCTTTGCTTGACCGGTCGCTATTGGAGAATATCGCGCACGGTCTGATGAACTCGAGTAATCCGGACCACGCGTCCTTGCAAAGTACTCTTCTCAGCACCAATCTGGCCGACCTCGCCAGTGAAGTTCGCGAGGGTGCGGACTTAATGACTGCAGCCGAGAAGCGAGGCACGAGCGTGGTTGAGATCGTGAGCTTGGTCCGAAAGGCAGCAACCCTGGCCGACGCAGATGCTTTCATCACTGCCCTGCGCCAAGGATACGGAACAGTCGTGGGCTCAAGTGGACGACTAATCAGCGGCGGTCAAAAGCAACGGGTATCCCTTGCCAGAGCCTTAGTGAAGGACCCTGCAGTCCTCATCCTGGACGAAGCCACCGCATCGCTGGACTCTCGGAGCGAGCAGCGCATCCAGCAGGCCATCTCGGGCATTGCCAGTGGGAGGACCATGATTACTATCGCGCACCGTCTGTCTACCGTCACTAATGCGGATAACATCATTGTCATGCACAAGGGTCTTATCGTGGAGCAGGGAGATCATGCTACTCTCATGGCCATGGATGGGTCATACGCCGAGCTTGTCAAATTGCAGACGCTGGGATCGGCGTCTGGAAAGAATGATACGGCCGTCAGTGTTGACAGCGTCAGCAAGTCTGACCAGACTTCTATCACGGACGATACCGAGAACGCTAGCCTAGCCAACGCCGACCCTGAAAAGACGGAGAAAATTAACTTCTCGGCCAATGAGACTCCCGTCAATGACGCGGACGAAACAGGAGAGGAAGAAGCAGAGCCAGAAGCCCCGCCCAAATCCCTCTGGGCGTTGGTATGCGGATACGCGCCCACCCTACGACCCCATCTTCTGATCATTTTCCTGGCCCTTCTCGGAGCCAGTATCGTCGGCGGAGCGTTTTCAGGCGAAGCCGTAATCTTCGGCAACACCGTCGGCAGTCTGAACCCGTGCAAGAGCGCGGACAGTATCCGATCGAAAGGAGACTTCTATGGGTTGATGTTCTTCGTCCTGGCCATTATCGAATTCTTCGCGAACGTGGTCAGCTGGACTGGATTTGGGTGGGTGTCGGAGCGCATTGTGTGCACGGTCCGAGTGCTCTCATTCCGGTCACTATTCGAGCAGGATCTCCA
Organism: Aspergillus glaucus CBS 516.65; assembly: GCF_001890805.1. Taxonomy (NCBI): domain Eukaryota; kingdom Fungi; phylum Ascomycota; class Eurotiomycetes; order Eurotiales; family Aspergillaceae; genus Aspergillus; species Aspergillus glaucus. The sequence continues at coordinate 919,871 of NW_019170457.1, forward strand.
ATGGCATCAGTCCAAGGGCCGAACGCCCGCTTTGCTTCTCTCATACATTACGCGCGACGGCAACGCGTTGGCCGGACTGAGCGGCTCAGTAATCGGGACTCTGTTCTCAATTACTGTCAACCTGATCGCAGCTATTATCCTCACCCACATCATCGCGTGGAAGATCGCACTGGTATGTCTTGCATTGGTCCCACTGCTCCTAGGCGCGGGTCTGATGGAACTGCGTGTTCTGGGCCGGTTCGAAGATCGACACGAGAATGCGTATACCAAGTCCGTGGATATCGGCGTGGAAGCCATCACATCCATCAAGACGATTGCGTCGCTGTCGCTCGAACAAGACACATTGACCACCTACCGACGATCCTTAAAGGGTCCGCGCAAGGAGACCCTTAACGTGACTATGCAGGCCAGCCTCTGGCAGGCCATGACTTATTTCCTGGGCAATCTGGTTAACGCGCTAGCATATTGGTGGGGTGCGAAGCAGATCATCGCGGGCACGTACACGCAGACGCAGTTCCTGATCGTGGTCTTCTCGCTTCTAGTTAGTGCTCTACTATGGAGCCAGATGTTTGCGCTTGCCCCGGAACTGTCCAGCGCGCGGGCAGCCATGGCCCGCATCCTTGGCCTGATCGAGATCGGCTCGGACAAGATGCAAGGCCACGTTCCGGCGCCTACTGGATCGCTGGATGAGAAAACGCCCCATAATCTCGAGCAGGGCATCACTGTCCCAAAAGCATTGGATTCATCACCCTCAGCCTCAAGCGTCCAGCTCAACGACGTCCACTTCGCCTACCCCGCCCGGTCAGAAGTCAACGTCCTGAACGGCCTAACAATCGACATCCGCCCAGGCAAATTCTGCGCGCTCGTCGGACCTAGTGGCGCAGGAAAATCAACCATCATCTCCCTCGTCGAACGCCTCTACAAGCCACACAGCGGCTCCATCATAATCGACGGCGTCGACATCACCCGCACAGACCGCGATGTCTCCTTCCGCGACACCATCTCGCTAGTCCCACAGGAAAGCGTCCTCTTTGAAGGCAGCGTCGCCTTCAACATCGGCCTAGGCGCGCGCCCAGGCCACGAGGCAAGCATGGACGAAATCATCGAGGCGTGCAAACTGGCAAACATCCACGATGTCATCACATCCTTGCCAAACGGGTACGAGACGCCGTGCGGGACTGAGGGGAGTCAGTTCTCTGGCGGACAGAAGCAGCGGTTGTCGATTGCGCGGGCGCTAGTTAGGAGGCCGAAATTGTTGATTCTGGATGAGTCGACGAGTGCGTTGGATGCGGAGTCTGAGCGGTTATTGCAGATTGGGCTGGCGAGGGCGGCGAGGGGGATTACGTTGGTTGCGATTGCACATCGGCTGCATACGATTCGGAGGGCGGATGTGATTTTCTTGATTGAGGGGGGTGTTTGTGTGGGAAAGGGGACGCATGAGGAGTTGTTGGAGCGGTCGGAGAGTTATCGGGCTAATGTTATGCATCAAACTGTTGCTACTTAATGTTAGAATTAGATAGAGGATTGGTCGTTACATGTACTTAATACGTTAGATGTAGATGGGGATTGATATGTCGTCTTTGTTAGAATAGTTCTTTTCATGCTAGTCGAGATGTGAAACTAGCCCTAATTACGTTCAATACACCATACTTTCAAACACTCCTCCGAATCCCTCAATTCCCCTACAGCATCAACCAACTCCCCAAGAACCCCATCCACAAACTCAACCTCACCCCCCACGATACCAACATGCAACTCTTCACCCTTAACAAACGAAACAACCTTCATCGGCCACGCCGCATCCCCATGAGGATTCCGAACATCCACCCGACAACTACCCCCAGCAAAGTCCATGGCATCAAAGTCCTCCCAGTCCTGATGATGCACAATAGAATCAAAGAACTTTGCCTCGGATGGCCACTCCGCGCAGTGCCTGCGGATTGCTTCAAACCCAAGGAAGTCGTACGCCGCTGATTTGGCGCTCTGCAGCTGGACGAAGCGTAGTAGGTCGCGAGCGGTCCAGTCAGTATTGAATTTCACTCGGATAGGTGTTAGTTGGTAGCACGGGCCCATCACGTTTTCAACATTGGCGAGATCGATGTGTCGGCCCATTGTCACACCGCCGAAGGTCACGTCTGTTGTTTGCAGTCTTCGGGCGAGTACCAGGGCCCATGCGCTTGTTAGCAGGGTCGCTGTTGTGATATTGGCGGGGGCCTGGGAGATGGAGACGGGCTTGGTATGGAAGATTGATGTGTCGGTGGGCTGGGTGGGTTGTCCTGGTAGGACGGAGAGAGATGACCCGGCCACGACGTTGCGCCAGTATTTGATTGCCTCGGTTTGCATGCGGCTGTCATCAATTCGTGACATGTAGGAGGAGAAGGGCGCAAAGTCGGTTACTTCTTTCCCTGTGTACAATGTCTCCAGGTCCCGAAGGAGCCGGGGCAGAGACATACCGTCGTACTGGGCGTGAGAGAGCCCGATGACGAGACAGTTTTGGTTGTCGTTGCCCTGGACGTGGAAGATTTTTAGGAATGGTAATCCGAGTGGGAATGTTGACTCAATATTCTCGTTGCAGAGATCGCTAACATATTGTTGGAGGTTGCCGGTAGCCTGTTGGGTGGTCACCACGCCCTCCAGGTCATCCAGGACAACCTGGAAGAAGCTCGACTCGTGTTCAATAAAAACAGTGCGTAAGATATCGTGGGTCTTAATCAATTGGGTGCATGCGCGGATGAGACGCCCTTGATCAATGCTCTGATCGAAGTACATCATAGTATACTGGAAGGAAGTCCGCGGAGCCTGGACAGTGGCGCGGATGTCGAGAACCTGTGAATCAGTAACAGTGTAGACATCCCGAATCGACCAGCCTTGATCGGCAAGCTTTGGTCGAATACTCTCGCTGCAAAACCGTTCGACGTCCAAGTCGCCCAGCGTCGAGAATGCCTTGTAAGGTTGGACCTGGACCGAGGCGCCGTCGAGCTTCAACCGCTTAGCGGCGTCACCAAGTCGCATGTGTTGGAAGATATCGGCCACCGTTAGAGTATGGCCTTCTGCACGAAGGCTGGAAACGAGTTTCATGGCTAGGACGGAGTCGCCGCCTCGGCGGAAGAAGTTGTCATCGACGTCGATTTCTTCGGGGCGGACTCGCAGTATCTTTGCCCAGGCAGATTGAAGGATCGTTTCTGCGGCTGTCAGGTTTGTCTGCGCGGAGCCCTGTCTCCATGCTACGTTTAGTCCCTCTTTTAGCTCGCTGAGTACGGGTCGGGAAATCCTAGAGGCAAGCTGATTGAGCAGGCTGCGATCGATCTGTCCCTTCTCGGTGGGTATCTTCTCGATGGGCACGTACGCCGAAGGGGCCATGTACGATGGAAGAGAGTCCCGAATAAACTTGTCGAGTCTTTTCAATACCGTCGCGAGACTGATTGGAATTGCGGAGCAAATTGGTGTTTCCAGGCTGTGCTTCGTTGATATCAACTTGACGCATTCTTCCTGGGAAGACTGTTGCTCAATCAAGACAACAAGCTCTGACGATGCCTGGATCACGGTCACTGCAGCGCGAACCGTGGGTGGGAGATATCCTTTAAAATGACTTTCAATATCCGCAATGTTCACGGCGTGACCTTGGAGCCGCACGATGTTCTCCTCTCGACCAATAAATACTAGACTGCCATTATCTCGTAACTGGACCAGGTCACCGGTACGTTGCACCTTGCCCGCTCGACCGGGGCATGTAGAGCTCCCCGCCACCAGCCAGGCGGGTGATTCAACGACTTCTCCTTGCAGAAAACTCCCTTCCAGCCAAAGCTCACCACCGCACCCGATAGGCAAAAGTAGCGACGGATTGCGCGGGTCACATACCCAAGGAACCACCGCAGGAGGATAGGTCCATCCCGGCTGAGTGCCCGCATCAGCTCGGAGCGTTCCCGTCGACTCGTCCAAGGACAACGGTGGAGTCTGATTCCAGCACCATATCTGCTCTAGCTCTGCCTCAGGAAGACAAGATAATTCGTCTACTCCCCGGGAGATACCCTTCGTCAACTCGAGACAGACCATTTCGAACTGTGCAAGGACCCGTTCCATCTGCGCGACCTCGATAAGCCCGCTATCAAAGCTGGCGCATATTCTGAAGCCGCCCTTCCGTATCCCACAGGCAAGCATCAGCGGGTACGGATTGAAATGGAGAGCCTCACGCACGACATCTCCGTGCTCAAAGCCCAGCTCGTCACCGATGTATTCTGGTTCGGGCTGGATTACCAAACCGGTGGGGGCTTCGCAGGCATGCTGAGCGTCTTCGCTGACTTTCCGGATGTTCTGCATTCCCATGTGCTGATAGGACGTGCGGGCTAGCAGGCCTTGCTGTACTGTCTGCAGATAGGATTCGACTGAGGCTAAGCGGGGGATCTGTATACGAACAGGGACCGTGGCAATCAATGGACCAACAATGTCTTCGACTCCCGCCAACGGAATGTCCCGACCCGTGAGCGTCTCACCAAAGACGACATCGTTGCTGCCGGAGTACCGTGACGCCAGTAGCGCCCAGGCGCCGCGGATCAAAGTTGCCATCGTGAATGGCCACTTGGCACTGGTTTCTAGCGGAATCTGACGATCCAGCATGGCATCCGGAGTGGGCAGGTAGTCTCGAGAAGGTAGACGCGGGAACTGTGGCCCGACTGCCCCGTTTAACTCCTGTCTCCAAAATTCCTTCATGGCGGTTTCGTCGGTCTCACGGACATACTTGACAAAGTTCCTGATCTGTGCCTGTGTATGTGTGTCAATGCCTTCATCCTGCAGGGCATCGCTGACTTGCTTTAATATCAGCGGCTCGGACCATCCGTCGTAGAGGACGTGGTGGACTGTCCAGACCATGTACCGCTTCTCTTCATTTGGGTGAGAAATGATGGCGTATCGAGCGAGACTTTCTCCTAACTGCATTTTCTCCTCCTGATCATCCTGGAGGTACTGTACGAGGTCCGTTGAATGTTTCCACGAAATGTCTGTTTTCAGCACCACCTGCTGGAGGCCAGGTTCTTGGAGCTGCGCTAGCTGAGTACGCAGGATAGGGCTCGCTGAGACTACCTGCTCCCAGGCCTTTTTCCAGGCATCCAAATCGATATGCGACGGGATGGATGCCACTCGCTGGGCGATATATGCCTTGGTCGACTTGATAGAAAAGGTAAAAAGGGACTCTTGTGTAGGCGTGCACGGATATATGTCTTCGACTGCGGCCAGATCTATTCCGCACGCCTGTGATACCGCGAGACAGGCGCTGTCCGCATCTGTGGAGATCATCGAAAACGGGGGGGCTTCCACCTGGGCTTGCACATCGCAGGTCTGAACAACACCAGCCATTGCAGAGAGTGTGGGGTGGCCGAATATGCTTGTTACAGAGAGATCTAGACCGTGTGTTCTGCACACAGGCACCAGTCGCATCGCCCATAAAGAGTCGCCCCCGAGGGCGAAGAAGTTGTCTTCCAGACGAATAGTTGCAGGGTCAAGTTTCAATGTCTGCGCCCAAGCCTCCCGCAAGCGCTTCTCAACCTCGGTCAGGTCCCGAGCGGTGCTAGTGTTCTGGTCTAGCTGTCGCAGGTCGACGGTGGCACCAAACTCGCGCAGGCGCTTGCGATCCGTCTTGCCTGAGATGAGAACCGGGATGCGGTTTACCGGTATATATGCGGTGGGCACCATATACCGGGGCAAGACCTTGGCTAACTCTGCATCCGCCGTGGACAGCGTCATCCGCAGCTCATCAGGAAAATCGACCGATTGGAGATCATTGGTCTGCCCGGACTGGGCAGCAATAAAAGCCACCAGTGTCGGCTGTCCGTGTGCCTTGATCACCTCAGCAATCACAGTGGTATCCGACGGCAGTCTATCTCTAAGCTGGCTCTCGATCTCGCCCAGCTCAATGCGTTGTCCCCGCAATTTGACCTGCGTATCCTTCCGTCCCGCAAAGATGATGCCTCCGCATCCGTCGGGATCATATTTCCCCAGATCTCCGGTCTTGTAGAGACGGCCTCGCCGGCCAACGTGACTTTTGTGGCCCGCCACAAGCCAGGGTGGATTCTCGATAAACGATTCAGCAGTTTTGACGGGATCGTTGAGATAGCCCTGGCCGACGATCGGGCCCTCGACCAGCAGCTCACCTACCGCACCGACGGGAACAAGCGAATTGTGGTCGTTGGGGTTGACAATCCATATCGCAGCTCCATTGCCCGGTCCGATAGAGATATAGTCTCTCCCCGTGGCCGCGCTGCTGTTGACGGTACATCCGATCGTGCATTCACATGGGCCATACCCGATGATGATCCTCGCGTCCTGGCCCCAGAGCGTGACGTCTCTCGCCGAGGCAGCCTCTCCTCCAAGCCCGAGGCCACCGCTGAGCGATGCAATGATTTCCGGCTCTAAAATGCGGGCTACGGAGGGGGTGATTCCGGCATAGTTTACCTGCATTTTTCGGATGACTTCGTTGATATCGTTCAGACGATCTTCGTCCGATGGGATACAGAGACACCCGCCATTTCCAAGCGTCAACAGCATACTGTCGATGCTAACGTCGAACGCGTAGGATGCAAAGTCTAGAACCCGGAAGGTCTCGCTGTATCCCACTGCCTGTGCGCGCGGAACGGCACTACTCGTATACGTTCTATGAGATACCGTCACTCCCTTCGGAGTACCGGTACTGCCAGAAGTGAAGATGGTGTACATGAGTGTGGAGGGCGACACGGCTGGCAATTCCGGGACGACCTGAGACGAGGCATGGAATGTGTCGGCCTCAACGACGATACGGTTCCCACTCGGCATAATCTTCATCGACAGGTCATGCTGTAGTCTAGAGGTCACCATCGTCTTGGCACCGACCTGCGTCGCCATATTCTGCAAACGGGCCAGCGGCAGCGTGGGGTCCATCATCACAAAGGTCGCCCCTGCTTTCATGACTGCCAGCACGGCGACGATTGTCCATCGGGACTTTTCAAAGCACACGGGGATGATATCATGCAACTTTACGCCCATCTCATGCCGGAGTATGGACGCAACTCGCGTTGAGTACTGATCGACCTCGGCGTAGGTCAATTCGCCGTCCCAGGAGCAGATGGCCACTTTGTCTGGGGATCTCTGAGCGCGCTCGGTGACCATGTCGTGCATGCAGAAGTTATACGAGGGAGGGAGGGTTTGGTTCCAGCGCCAGATCTCATCGAGGTCGTAGGTCGTTGGTCGCATGCAGTCTTTTATGGAGGCCTCGGGGCTCGCAAGGCACATTCGAACGGTGTGGACTAATGTTTCGACGTGCGATGTTACTGTAAACGGAAGTATGTTGTCGGAGAACCAGAGGGGTCGGATTTTCAGGTCGCTGTTGTGGAGGACTATCTCGAGGTGGAGTGTACCCTTTATTGGTGCAATTAGCCAGTTTGTCTGCTGCTGGCCAATGGACCATCACTTACATCGTCTTTGACTTGATCGAGAGAAGTAGAGAGAGCGCCGGTGCTCAAAAGAAGGCTAGCAGACTCGGATATAGAACGTTTTTCCGGTGAGCTTGTCGCAACATGTTGAGAGATTGCTTCAGCCGTCTGTCCAAGAGTGCTCTCGAGTCCACCTAACATCACCTCCCCCATGGACAGAGATCTGATAGCTAATTCATTCACACGGTCGTTGTGAGTCCACTCGAAGCATATCTGGCCATCTTCGCGTGTGCGCAAGAGTACAATCAGCCATGACAAGAGTATAATCTCATCTTTCATTCCAGTCGGTGTCGCGAGTCCATCAAGCGTGAGGTCGGCCATGTTGAAACAGCGGAAGTTGTTGTCATCGGTATTGCCGTTCGACAGCAAGTCGTTGGTCTTCAGGGAGTTCATCGTGTTTTTCCCGTCGTCCCAAGTAAAAGGAGGCGGCCTTGTAGCAGTGTCCGATGAGTTCCAAGGTAGTTGAACGATGAAGAAGTATAGTCAAACAGGCCGCGGTATGTCTAAGGCCACCCGCGCAGGAAGAATAAAGTCATAGGCTCCATCCTTTCGGTCCGAAATCGCCATTGCAGGAGCATACAGTGGGCCAAGACGCAGAAATTCCCCTACGCATGGGTTCTATACTTGGACCTGTGTCCGACGATAATGTCTTGTTGTATGTTCGTATCATTAGTTGCAGTATGGTAATGAAAAACCTTGTATCGGTTACTGTATGGTATATATCAGAAGTGGAGTATAATTTTGTTGAAATTTGCACCTCGGACATATTAATCATACAATTACTGCTCGGGATCGGGCATTTTTATTACAGCGTTCCGCCCTATGGAACTGGAGTTCGGCCCTAAAATCTCAGTACCAAATACAATCAAATTTTTCCATGGGAACAAACGGCACTTTACACGATGATATGAATACGAGAACCAATACGGCTACTTTTATGGGCCACCTAATACCATGACCTAGTTTTTCATATCAAGCCAATATATCCATCGGTCACATTATCCTATCGGGGATAATCACAAGCTGCAGGGCCGCCAACGAGGCATCCGCTTCTCCACAAACGCCCTCATGCCCTCGTGGAAATTGGGTCCAGCAATGAGCCTTCCATACCAGTCATCCACCAGGGCAGTACTGCCATCTTCGACACTGGCCCTCTCCCAGCCCATGTGAAGCCCCTCCATCGTAACCCGGAGACTGTCGGGACTATTGCTCGCGATGGCGCTGGCAATCTCCACCACAGAATCCAGCAGTCGGCTCGCTTCCACCACACGGTTTACTAGTCCCCAGCGCTCGAGCTGGGATGCGGAAATGGTATTACCGCTAAGCGCTAGTTCAGCCGCTCGTTGCTTGCCCAGCACGCGGATTAACCGAGGCAGAGAGCCAGCTACTGCTGCGACTCCGCGTCGGACTTCGGGCAGTCCGAAGGTTGCTTGTTCGCTGGCGAAGACTAGATCGCAATTGACTACCATCTCGAATCCACCTCCGAGACAATATCCGTTCACAGCCGCTATGATGGGTTTTGTGCCCCGACGGCGCGGAAGGCCCGCCAGTCCCGGTGCTGTCATTTCGTTTGTTATGCCTTGTTCGTTGAGCTGGTTCCATTCTGCCAGGCATTAGATAATGAAACAAGAATAGGGATTGCATCAAGAACCTTTAATATCCGCGCCGGAGCAGAAGGACTCCCCGGTGCCAGTGATGATGGCTACCTGTAGACTGGGCTCGCTATCGAACCATTTCCATAATCGTTGTATCTCCACGCTCGTACTCAGCGAGATGCAATTACGCTGCTTTGGCCGATTTAGAGTAAGAAGCAGTGTCTGCGGAGTTGGAAAATAAACTAAACATCCCTGAACGGGTGGATGCGACAAGGTTGCTGACATAGTGGTGTAATGATAGCAAGAGAATGGTGTGGAGAGGCGAATAGGAAGCGAGGTGCTATGCGAAGGCTTAAATACAAGACATACATCATATACCATCTCACAATTCGTCGGATGTTGATAGTATTATTGTAATACTCCACTCTTTTACTCGTCCTTCCTCGGCTCCGGTGTCTCTATACCTCGCCACTGTAGTCTTTTTACCATATATTCAACTCATGCCCTCGTATCACAGGAGAGCTATTCTTTCTTATTCCAATTGCCAACTACAATACACAACACCCATCAGACATTATGAACATGGACAAAATGGCCGCAGATTCTCCGGCCCAGAACAAGCCAACATATCCTTGGGTGAAACTCCCTCATCCCTACCTTACCACATACGCCATCAATGTTCTTTCAGAGTCTATCCCCCGGGTACTTCAACTCCAATTGTACAACTCAGAGGCCGGTCAGTCCCTCCCAGAACCGCTACACAACAACTCTCTCCGATACACCGACCTCTCCTGGGACGAATCCGCCGCGAGCATCCCAAACAACGACAACAGCCCACACGCACGCAGTCTACGCGCTCCAGGGACCACAATTCATTGGACAGACAATGAACTCCCCAGCCTGGCGCAAATCTGGAACGTGATTCACGCTGCCTTCCTCACCCACCCACAACACGCGATGATCCGACTGGATCTAACAGGCTCCGGCCATGAGGTGATCCGCGAGGAATGCCTACGCACCGGTCTGGCAATCCCCTTTCCATCACCACAAGCCCCTTTTGGTAGCGAAAGCGAGCCCTCAGGCCTCGACACCATCATCCTCCTCCGTTCCGCCTTCTGGCAAGGCGCTGGTTCCCCACTGGGTCCACGGCCCATCTGGGCCGTCGGGCAGGATACCCATGGTCTGCTCCGGCGTCCAGGCAGCTCCTATCCGCCACTGGCTCAGAACTACGAGTTTACGATGAAGCTCCCGCACGAGCGCGTGTATGCGCGCCATCCCATCCGGCCGGTCAAGCCTGCGCCGGGATCGCTGGTGTACAGCCGGTACATCCCACATCTGGACCATCATTTCTCGCTGATGGTCGTGGACTGGCAGAATGAGAAGCATCTGCGGCGGTTCAATAAGTGGCAGAATGACCCGCGAGTTGCGAAGGGGTGGAATGAGACTGGGACGTTGGAGGAACACCGCGAGTATCTGCGCCGGTTGCATGAAGACAAACATGTTCTGTGTCTGTTTGGGCGCTTTGATGAGTTTGCGTTTGCGTATTTCGAGGTATATTGGGCAAAGGTATGTTCTCCCTATGAATTTCCCCAATGGATATGCATCTAAGCCTTGAGCAGGAAGACCACTACGGCGCGCACTACGACGCAGGAGACTACGATAGAGGTCGACACTCGCTTGTCGGCGAAGAGTCAATCAGAGGCGCATACCGCGTGAACGGATGGTGGTCGAGCGTTATCCACTACATATTCCTCGACGAGCCGCGCACAATGTGCGTGGTGGGCGAGCCCAAGGCGACAAACACGACGGTGCTGTCGTACGAGAATGCGCAAGGTCTGAGCGTCGAGAAGTACGTGGACCTGGGGCATAAACGGTCTGTACATGTGTTTTGCAGCCGGGAGAAGTGGTTCCAGTTGTGTCCGATGTTTTGGGATGGGCGCAATCGGCCGTTGGAGAGTGCGGACCGAATGGCTTGGGATGCGAAGTTGTAATTTACTTGTTCAATTAAAATCTAGTTGGTATATCATGGGTTCAAGGATTGTGAATTTCACGTATTGATTACAAGGTCTGTCAACGTTCTACCCTCTCATACGTACGCGTTCATATATGGAAATGCAGAAGAGTAGATATACCGGATACATTGACAGAAACAAAGTACATGATTGATAGGATTCCTTGGCACATGATAGTATCCACCTTTTACAAATGAGGTTAAGTTCTATACCATCACGGCGTGACATGTGAGACGCACACCAGATCCAATGACGGACTGATCCACAGTCACCGGTTAAGACTATACCCGGATGTATGATACGTTCTTAAGGCTGAGACATGAGATGTTTATGGTCTGGTTTATTCCGAGATTCCGAAATTTTGAGGTCGGGTTGAAGCGACAAGTTTCTTCCAGTGGGTTTTTTATGGACAGGATAGGCCCTTGGCGTCTCACTGAGAATAGAGTAATTCATGTAATAACAAGAGGGTAGACTTGACTTGCTAGGGCATTATATTCGGTCAGTCGGTCCTACCCGAAGTAACATGTCAATACAGGGTTTTCCATAACGTAATCCACTAGCGAGCGGCCACTACAAGCGAGCGGCCACCCGGAGTATTGCATACAAAATGGCACTTTTTAAGACCCCAATATCTCAACCAATGTTATAAGTATTCTATTAAGGATCATAATATCTAATATACATGCATTGTAGAAGACTCCATCTTTTGTCTGGAATGTTTATAATTCTTTTATCACAAGCTGGTATACCAGTTTTTAGGTCCTGTCAATGTGTTATTGTTGAGATATTGAGGCCGCTCGCTAGTGGATTATGTTATCCTAATTTAGCAGATCCCGTCGGTTCTAAAATAGCGTGGTGTTGATCCAACAGGGTCATGCAGCATTATCGCGGTGGAGATCTTATCTGTACGGAACACATAACATGGAGGTGGAGTCTAGCTCGTACGAAGACGCCTGATCTGGTGTGAAGTTAATCTAATCTGATCTAGACCCTCGCTTAGGGTTGCAGGTCCGTTTGTATTACGTGGTAATACAGTGCCTTTATAGGATGCTGTACTCTGTATTTGCAACGTCGGATGTATTACGTGACTGATACCATATTTACTTTCATATTGCTTCCATATTACCCCGATATTGCCTTCTATTCTGAGACATGTCCATAATGGCGCATGGGTCTGGTCGGAGTCGCTTAGATAAAACTTATCAATCGGATCTAATCAATCATTCGGGGTTTAACCCGACAGAGAATCCAAAGTGAGAGCCGATCTCGGAAAAAAAGGCCCTGGTGGAAAGCACGCTGCTGATTTCTCTCATCTCTTCGTCCTGCCCATATCCCAGAACACTCAATCCACAACACCACCGAGCACCAAACTACCCTGCTTCTAGCGAAAATGTACTCGAAATTCTGGCCCAAGGGCGGCCTCCCCGGCCTCCTACACCACTATGTCCGTGCTCTCCCCAACTCATAATCTACTGAACACAGCTGACAGGTAAATCAAATAATGTAGACAGAGACTCTTGTAACCTTCGAGTACACCCCGACCGCCACAGCCCACAAGCCACACAGTCTGCTCTTCATCGGCGGGCTAGGCGACGGCCTCGCCACGACCTCCTACATGGCAGACCTTGTCCGCGCCCTGCACCCCACAGACTACTCCGTGTTCACGCTGAATCTCACATCCTCATACCAGTCATGGGGCCTGGGCCATTTAGACCGCGACACCGATGAGATCGCGCAGTGTGTGCGGTACATCAAGGAGTACAAAAACGAGAAGTTCGGGCCCGGGAAGATGGTCCTCATGGGCCATTCGACAGGGAGTCAGTGCGTGCTGCATTATTTGTACCGTAACAATCCGCACGTAACGGTGCCTGGATTTGATCGGGACTTGGAGCATGTGCAGCGACTGGCTGTCGATGGAGCCATCATGCAGGCGCCTGTGTCGGATCGCGAGGCGATTCAGTGGGTTTTGAAGTGGGGGATTGGGGATAGGTCACCGGAACAGTGTCAGGAGGTGTATCAGAAGATGGAAGCGTTTGCTAGAGACGCGGCACCTCGGGATGAAGTATCCGGGTTCGACACCTTGTTGCCACTGGAGCTGACGTCGACTATATACCCGTCTAACACGGCTATCAGCTGTCGGAGGTTTTTGAGTCTTGTTAGTCCCGAGACTCCCCAGGCGCCTCGGGAAGATGACCTGTTCAGCTCGGATATTAGTGATGAGCAGCTGGAGAAGACATTTGGGATGGTTCGGCGGCAGGGGTTGTTGAAGGGTAGATTGGCGATGTTGATTTCTGGGGCAGATCAGTCTATCCCGGACTGGGTGGATAAGGATAATTTGTTGTCAAGGTGGAAGAATGCGACGGACTCGGAGGGACCGGCAATTTGGGATCAGGAACACAGTGGCACTATTCCGAATGCGTCCCACGCGTTGAGCAATGACGACCAGGCCGAGCCGCGGGAGTTTCTGGTCAACAAAGTGATGGGATTCTTGCAGCTGGATACTGCCAAGGATGATAACTAGAATGGCACTGTATTCTTGAAGATCTGATAGAGCTTTATGATTCATAGCAGCCTATTACTTGGGTGAATGCATGCATAAAATCGATTAGACTTAGTCAAATCCACTAGCAAGTCATGCAATACAGGGTTATTGCTCACACTCTCTCTAGTTCACCCGGGGTTGCGCGACCAAAAAGCGGTCTCACTTTAACATGCCCTAAGACCAGCTAAATACTACTACATTGATTAAATACCTGGCACATACGACCATAGGGTGCGGAGAACAGGGCTTCCCGTCCGCTCAGCCATACTTAAGTCACATGTTAAGCTCGGTCAATAGTTATTTTTGCCCTTTTCTCATTGCCACTTCAAGGATGATGGCCGGGTGAGCTCTAGTTGGGTGCAGGTGATTGAGGTGATGCCTTCAGAGTCGGGTGTGAGCAGGGCCACGCAAAACCAAACAGTACTTCTAAGGCATAAGTAGGTATCGTTTCACTTGACTATCGCTTTTTTTTTTTTTTTTTTTTTTTTTGTCCCATATCTTTCCAGAGACACAGTCTTGACACTATTTATCTCTTCAAATATAAATATGTCACATAATCGCAGGTTTAAATTAATTCAAGAATGCCCCAAACTTAAAAATTTCGCCCCCTTTGTCACGGACCATGGACGCTCTCTAGCTGTATAACATGTTTGATTACTTTGGCCTATTTGGCGTATGACATTCACTGAGCATCGCTTAAACCCTTCGCACACACTAGATAGCTCGCCGGCAGGCCTGCCTCTTGGGCATTTTGGACGATAAAATCATCACCAAAAGGCAGTCGGATATTACCTACACCCATCACATCGTTGTCGGATTCATTCGGTAAGTTAACTCGGCCTGAATTCACCGGAAGGAAGCTAATGAATAGTGATCGGTCATGGGTGATAGTCCAGGCAGTGCCAGTATATAATACCCATTCTTCATCAGCTCTAGCAAGCTCATTATTATCTACCAAGTTGGCTGTACCACTCGGTTGATTTCGCTGTCGATCATTCTCCGGCGGTGGGCGTTTGTTAGGGTGTTTTGTCCAACATTCATCCTCTATATGGTGGCCTTTCTTGCAGTATGAGCATAGCGGTAGGGAGCTCCTACCCAGCTTGTAGGATCGCTTGGGCTGACTATCAGACTCTTTAGCCTTACCCTTTTCAGTAGTCGGTGGTTTTTCTCGCGAAATCGGTGAACGCCAGGGGTCCTGCCGAAAACGGTGAACTTTGTGGGGAAATAATTGCCTGTAGTAGGCGTACGCATCTGAGCTTCATACTCAGTAAGGACTTCCTGTACATTGAGCGTATGAATATTCTTATGTACGAAGATGGCTGTGATCTTTTTAGGACTCATGCTGGTTAAATGTTCGTCGCCGAAGGAGCGGATGACTCGACCGAGTACCATGTAGACTGTTGCGGCGATGAGAGGCGCGGCGCAAAGGATGAGCATTCCTTGGAGGGCCCATGAAGAGATTTCTGTTCTGTCTTCGTGGGGCCATGCTCGATTGTAGTATCCGAATGTTTCACCTGGTCGATAACCTAGCAGCATTAAGAATTAGTGACTGCGCTTCATCCAACCAATACAAATTCCGATTCCAAACCGCCTGGACGAAGATCTTTTCCAACGGAAGAAACGAGGACGAAAAGTTCAAATGCCTCCTGTTTCTCCGTTTCATCAACACGGATAAATGTTCCAACTGGAAAATCAACTTCAAATCCAGAGTCAGCACGTCATCGAACCCTGACGAGATTTATCAATCCGAGAAGCTCACCGGTGAACTCGAAGATGTCGATAAAACGCTTAATGAAGAGCGTAAAAGCACTTTTTATTCCACCAAAACTAACAATGCTAGGGGGAAAAAGGCGACAAAACAAAGGACAAGAAGAAATACGACCACTTCAATAAGTTAGGTCACAAGAAAGAAAACTGCTATTTCCAATATCCGGAGAAGAGACCTGAAAAGACTGCTACAGACTCATACGTCACCGAAGCTATTCACCACGCTCTATCTAGAGAAATGCCTCAAGCAGTGATACAAACCTTCTCAACCAAAACCTCGATGCCACCGATAGACCGATGGGTCTGCGACACCGCAGCCGACGATAATATGATCTCCTAACCCCCTGGGTCCTGTTAGTCCTATCACAACAAGGATTTCGATGTCGATGGGCCTTGGTGAAGCCTCGGCGTGGTGGAGCGCGTGGTAGGCGCAATTACAGAGGGACATTTAGAGCAATCTCGCTAGAAACTTGTGCTTCCCAATTGTGAAAGTCCTTTACTGTCAAGATGAACGTATTTGGTGGGTGAGGCCCATGCAATTGATAGTGATGTACATAGCGTGTATATACTATTCGGGGCGTCTTGTCATGATAGTAGTAATCAAGTTTATTGTCCTTATCGAGCCCCATGGGCTATGAAAGACAGTGCGGTTCGTGAGCACAAGCTCCTACTTAGTTTCTAGATACATCTTTGGCTCGCCCCATTCCGCCTATCTGCACAGGGCATTTGGGTAGTACTCATCGCAGAGTATCCCTCTAGCGCTACAATAGCTGTGGCTAGAGGGGCCTGCAGTTTTCCATACCTTCCTCATTCTTCGTAGCATTCTTTGCCAGCTCAAGCTGGTTGTGCGGGGGAACTAGGTGTACTAGGAGTCTGAGGACCACGCTAGTGAAGTTCGAGCATCTCGTGGTAAATGTCGTGTCGGCGGCGGGAATCCAACCCGTGATCCCAGTTTTGGGGCAAACCCTCAGCAAAATCCCTCGTCTGAGAGTCCACTCGGTGTGCATACCACAGCACAGCCGCTACCGACCTTCTCAATCGCAGGCATAGCGGCGCGACTGGTTGTCGGCAGGATGGCAGTACGGTGCCAGCGTGTCTCTCGCAGGCATATCGGCACCAGTGTAGTATTCAGAGACGTCGCAGGCAGAGTTGTTGGCGCGCTGGGCCCAAGGGGAATTCCAGCTGTCTTCTCGTCTCATGGCCTAGAATCAACACGGGATGGGCGCGTCAGTGACGCGCCCCGTCAGGGATACACATCCACAGGTCGTATCCCCCATTAGATGGCAGTACGATGCCGGCGTGTCATGGCGTGCAACATTTGTAGCGGGATAAGGGAGGCAGGAACCTTAGCTAGTCCTTGTTATCATTGCCCATTTCGTGCGTATGGTCGGGAGGGCGCGCACGCGTCGGGGGACCAATTCAACGTGTCCACACAACCATCGCGACCCGGGGATTCTTCTTGGTTTCCTCGTCAAAAGACAAGTACTAACACCGGACACCACGAGAAGGTGAAAATCCATCGTCCTGAGAGCTGGCGGCGATGCTCTCATCCAGCGTGCCTCGCCGGAGGCCAGGGACACAGGGCATCGAGACGGGTCTGGGTCGGTTCGGGCCGACAGTCGAACCGACAGTCGAACCGACAACCAGTACCCACTCGACCAGTCATAGCGTTCTGCTAGTTATGGAAATGCATGATTAGCCACATTGGCTTGTGCGATGCATGGACTTCGGATCACAGCCTTGTGCCCGGGGCCTAACTTACCGCGCTTTAGTTTGTCAGAAAAGTCCAACCTATATTTCATACCCGGATTCTTACACCTGGGTCGCCATCGTACCTATCTGCGTGGAACTATGATTTTATGCTGTGTCAATCCAAATGGATGCTGTATCCTTTTAGCGTGCCAGGATAGTTGATTCATTGGGTGCTAGACATAGCTAGCCTTAGCCGATAGGCACCGAATCCATCCAACTATCCACGCATACCAAAAATTAATATGGCTAGCGAGTCTCCGCGAGCTCAGGTGTAGACTCGCCAGCGTGAGCGCACGTTTAGATAGACAAGCACTCAAATCAGCTGCGTATGCACACATCCGTTCGTTAGGCAATATACTTCTTTCGTCCAGCTAGTCCTCTCCATAGTTATAGACCTCGCTAGTCGCGGATAATCGACTCCTCCGGACCTCCGGCCCCCCGATCCCCATTTCATATAACACCGTTATCTGATGAAAGTCAATAACTAGTTAGTTAGATTAATATTCGGCCCGATTACCGAGGCTGACAGATTCAGCTCCGCCCGCAGATTGGCCGTCACCTGCGCTCCGAGTCCGACAGGTCTGGATTTGTTTGGAGGGGAAGCTGCGTATAATGACGCAGACGTTGATGAGACAAGGAGATCAACATTTGTCAGCGTGTCAAGCTGATTTTGCAAGCCACTGTAGATCTTGAGTGATGGGGGACATCAGCCGTCTGCCGTCAGTATTTGGATGCTATTGTATCACTGGTGTCTCTATTTGTACATGTAGTTGACGCAATCCAAATCTTGGAACGTCCATGAGACATAAGGATGGGCAAGAAGAGCTCACTGTTCTCATGCTGAGTCACTTATCAGGGGTTGGGGAGGGGGGGCCGGGGGGGCTCTGTTTGTGGCTATGTGCAACAGTGTAGATGCCAAGTAGTTCAGTGTTTGAATTTGGAAGAGAATAGCCAATTATTAGTGGCTGTAGCATGCTAGTGGAGTATAAGGATTTCAACGGAATTGAAATCACGCGGTGCAGCATAATATTGGGTGATTGCTCACCCTCTCTATAGTGCACTCATCCAGGCTCACCCCTGGTTGCGTGACCAAAAAGCGGCCTCACCCTCTAACTCACTCAGAAGGCACCCACTGAACTTTTATTATTATTATTATTATTATTATTATTATTATTCATACACACATCTGTCAGCCCTATAGGCCGAGTGGCGGCAGGTCCTGCGGGGCAGCCGGGGAAGCCGCCGTAATGGTAGTCGCTATGTACATCGTCGCCTTTATACACATATCCTGATATCTCATTCCGCGTGTTGTATAGCCCGTGCTGCTGGTTTTCGTGCCGCTGTTCCCATGGCCACGAGGATCCATGGGCTTGTTGGATACTATCTCGTTTCCTTCCCTACTTCTGCAAGCGGCATGTATTGTAATGAGAAGAAATATCTGAGGGCTGGATTAATTAGTGCACTGTATTAAATAATTATGCGTGGTGTGCAATCTGCAGAATGGTGGCTAGCTATCTCCACAGCATTCAGCTGAGCCATGAGCACATTGTGTTGACTACAATGCTCAGC
The DNA here is from genome assembly GCF_001890805.1 of Aspergillus glaucus CBS 516.65. NCBI lineage: Eukaryota > Fungi > Ascomycota > Eurotiomycetes > Eurotiales > Aspergillaceae > Aspergillus > Aspergillus glaucus. The sequence continues at coordinate 938,565 of NW_019170457.1, forward strand.
ATGATTTCATAGGCACTATTTGGAGTGAATAGAGGAAGAACTTGGAACTCTTATTGAGAAAACTATCTATTGTAAGGCCTATTTACAAACAATCTGGCGGCCATTGTCATGGAGCATAGATGCTCACAAGATGTATGGCATGTTTGATTACTTTGACCTGTTTGGCATAGGACATTCACTGCGCATCGCTTAAACCCCTCGCACACACTAAATAGCTCGTCACCGGCAGGCCTGCCTCTATCCTTCCTCTCCTCATGTTAGAATTTCGTCAGATAGTCTACCAATAGATTCATATTGCTCGAGACCGTCACAGCCATCAACTAACTATAAAGGGAAATCATTGCGGAGAAGACAAAAAGAGTGAAACATGCATAATGTGAGTATGCGCTGGTCAATAGTCAAAGGATACTGGCTGCATAGCCATAGTCCCTGAGTCATTTCCATCCATGCATATGTTCATGCAGTAGTAAGTTGGATGTTCAAGGTAGACAGGAGGCTCAATCTCTGATTGGTCAGTGATTGCTTAACTGTAGTAGACATTGTGTTATTGAAATCACCTACCACATAGACTTTACATGCCAATATATGATATGTTTCATCACATCACATCATGAAACCTGGAAGCCTGAATCACAGAGACATTGCTGTGAAGTATAATCATTGGATGTACTGCTGACTGCAATAGTTCCCATGGTCTGTGTATACACAATCCAGTGGATAACGTACTTTGAATCCATCAATGTTGTCTAATGCATTGAGAATGTAGAAGATACACCACCAAGGATGAAGTTGAGGGGAGTAGAGGAGGGATATTACAGCTGTATTGCATTTGAAAATAGGTTCCACACAACCAGCATCTTTCTGCATATGTACACGCAATTATCAGCCTAGCTGCAAGAATTCAACAGATGGCTAGCTGAGAAATATGTGCGCTATTTACACAGTATTACCAATAGGATCTGCATGTATGTCTGATGACGCAACAAGAGAAGGAGAATTTGAGAGAAGGACAGCGGATTTAATCTATAAATACCCCCCTACAGTCTCCTTCAGGCCGTCCACGAAAGATAATCTTCAAGCTTAAGGCAATATTCAATAAGAGAATTGAGAACAAGGTCAGTGAACAGTCCACTTTCTCTTATATATCTGCTAAGCTAGATCAGCAATTCATCCCGCTTTCAACATGCCTCGCGAAATCACCCAAATCTCCAAGGGCGACACCAAGGACCTCCCAATTGAGATCTGGCCCGATGGCCTCATTACCTTCCAAGCCGGAAGTTTTCGTGATGATTACCTCGAAAATGGCGAGAATACCGTACTGGAGATTCGCACAGGTGTTGAGACTCTCCTTCACCTGTCCTTGAGACACAAGAAGCTGGTTCTGGACAGTCGCAAATCCGATAATGAGGAATGGGGCTCCAACAGGGAAGTCATTGAGAACTTCTCCCTCAACCGCAACCGCCCAACTATCACCATCTACCACCACGGCAAAGAAGGCTTCCAGATTCTGTTTGACTACCAGACCGTTGCCTTCTACCACAAGAGTGTCAACAAGACTGCCATTGCCAAGTCTGTTCACTATGCAAGCAGTCCCCCTAGTGCGGCGGGAGCTTTGGACAAAATCATTGATGTTACCGCCTATGGAAATCTGCAAGATTTTAAGTTGGTTAATTAAATGGTCTTTCATGTATGCTAGATGGCCTTTGTGTGGTTTTTAGTCCCTCAAAGCAAGGGTTTTTCCCACACATACATGTGAATGCAGAGGCTATATAATTGTGACTTTATGATTTATACTTTCCAGCAAATGCAAATATGGATTTCAGTATTTCTCTAGGTTTGGCATCATTCTATGTCCTAGGATTTCAAGCCCGTGGCAGTTAGTAGATACTATAAAATGATATTCCTCTCTAAACTAGCGTAGCCAATGCCATCAACGAGATATTGAATCTGGATAGGGGAAAAAGAAGAGGAATCTATCTACAGTGTAAAGGGGGGCTTATCTATGGGTTGCGTGATGGCACTAGTGCTTTCTGTGACGGCTCAACGCCAGACAGACAGCGCCAACATGTCAAATGACGCTATACAAGCAATATGGGCAAACAAGGGCTTAAGCCGCACCACAAAAATGTCTATAAAGACCGTTCATCGCCTAGATAAATTTCCTTTTCTTCTTCTTCCCCTGATTCGATATTCTCATCATTAGGATACCTAGTCTAGATATGAATATTATTCGTTTTATTTGTTAGTTTCCGAGCCCGTGACACTTTCTTTGTTTGCTTGGATGGCTGCATTTGCTGCATCAGTGTAATGGCTCAGCACTGCATCAATGCCATCAATGCCATTATCAACAAACAGCATCAACATGGCAAATGATGCCACATGTCATGGGCTCGGAAACTAGCAGATAAAACGAATAATATTCATATCTAGACTAGGTATCCTAACGATGAGAATATCGAATCAGGGGAAGAAGAAGAAAAGGAAATTTATCTAGGCGATAAACGGTCTTTATAGACATTTTTGTGGTGCGGCTTAAGCCCTTGTTTGCCCATATTGCTTGTATAGCGTCGTTTGACATGTTGGCGCTGTTTGTCTGGCGTTGAGCCGTTGAGCCGTCACAATGGTTGGATGTTTATATGGTTCGTCCATACCTCCCCCTTGCATTCCACGCAGGCCGTAGTGTCAAGTCATATCCTGAGGGTCTGTACGGGATCGTACGACAACCCCATAACATTTGAAGTTGAAAGTAGACAGCCAATGATTAGTGGCTGTAGCATGATAGTGGACTAAAAGGATTTCAAAGGAGTGAAATCGCGCGCCACAGTGCGATGTTGGGTGATCTGCTCACCCTTTCTATAGTGCACTCACCCAGGCTCACCCCCAGTTGCGCGACCAAACAGCGGCATCACCTTCTAACTCACCCGGGAGGCACCCACCCAACTATTGACCGTAGATAAGCCACACACCGGCCGGTTAGTAGCTGGATGGGTGACCACTAGCGAATCCCGGCTGTTGTATGTTTTTGTTTTTTGCCATGAGAGAAATGAGCATATCTTTTATTTGACGAGCGTAGCGAGTGGTTGTAGTTACATTGAAGTGGGCATTATTTTTGTACGTGGCAATGGCAGGTCTTCAAAAACTAAACATTTCTCCCATGGCTGCTCGGCTTATTTCTTCATGCTGAAATTAAACAAGAACTCAAGCAAAAATATAGGGGTGCTATACGTGACTATTGCGAGAGCATCATATCACAAATGATTATCCGCAATCATGCAAACTTGACCTCCCAATTACCACTCGAGATCAATTGGTGTTTACCTAGCTTACCCGCTCCATGAGCATGATTGTTCCGTTACCTAAATTATAGGGTTTTCAAGGCCGATTGATTTGTCCGACTAGATTCGCCAATAATCTCGATATGTCAGACTATGGCTTTGAGTACCCTTTAGTTGGTGAAAACCTGAATGATTTCTACCGAAAATGGTACTCTGCACTGGCAAATATTCCTATATGTGGCGAACAAGTCGATAGCCAGTTGCAGAAGTACATCGAGGGTTGCCGCCTTGTTCTCTTGGGAAACCTGAACTGGAGGTAAGCACTAAGAAAGCGTCTCGCAAGACATGGATTCAGGCATATACTTATATTCTTCTTCTGAAAAGTTATGCCAGTAATCGTTACTTTGGAACAGAGAGTCTTGAGGTGCGCAAGACGCGCATTTTGAATATTGGAAAAGCCCCTGGAGCTGACAATGGATCTACCACCATTACCCCGATTCATCAATCCTTGTTCTGAACCCGCTTGCTCACCACAGGTTAACTTCTATCGACGCTACCTTGGTACTCGTTAAAATGGAATGGTACAGTGTAAATCGACAGAAAGGATAGTCAAGGGTCTTCCTGTTGTGGCTCGTCTCGGTCATGATCGTCTCTACCACTGAGTTGGCGTCTTCGGATCTCCGAAACACCACCTTGGACTTGGATCATTGTCATTATTATCCTGTGATCATCTTATCTTTATGCACCGTTTCAACAGTATCTGATTGCTTCATAAAGACAACTGGAATTACTATTAGCCATCCTATTCCGAGCTAACTATCTGGAATTGTGTCCATATCGTCGTCCTTGCGGCCTCGTATTTAGATCACGGGGGGAACCGGGATGGTCAAGCGTTCGTCTCCATCCTGTTTTCCCACACAGGTCTATTTTTGTCTTTTTTTCACCATCATAATTCACGGCTTTAATGAAAATACTAATGGGAATAATCTAGCTTTCTGATAGCATTTGCATCTCTTCTGTATCTATACTCCCCGACACAACCATGGCCGAACGTGCAGTGCGAAAATCCACTTCCCCGGGCGAGGGAAGCAGCAAGCTACCCCGATCTCCTGGGTCGTCGCCGCGCTCAGTACCACGGTCTGCAACAAAATCCCCTAAAGAACAGGAGCAGGGTGAATATGTTGATTATGTATAAATCCCGTTCATCGATTCGCGATCAACCCTTTTTTGGTTATCTACTCGTCATGAACTCAACCGAGCTGACTTACATCTGCTTAGGGAGGAGAGCCAGAGGACGATGCGACTTCGGATTACGCAGAGGACTTGTGAGAAGCGATCGATCTTTTATTGATTGATTTCAGATCCCATGTTAACCGTGGCTTGCAATGTTCTAGTTTGAGTGACACCACCTCGATCAATTCGGAGATCACAGCTTATCGTTTTGAGAATGGGCGACGGTACCACGCATATAAGGACGGGGCTTATTGGTAACTCTCTCCTTCTATATGGCTGGATGTGCGGTTCGCCGAGGCCCTCAGGCTCACTTTCATTTAGGGGCCCGAATGATGAAAAACAGAATGAACAGCTTGATCTTGCGTATAATTTATCACGGTAACATCATTCAATGTGAAACTGACAGATTCCAGACACCACATGTTCGTTATTCTCCTTGAAAACAGATTGGTGCTGGCACCAATCCGTGAGGACATCCAGGTAAGTATATAGCGAAGGACGAGGGGTAACTGTTCATGCATCCAAGGATCCAAGCGTGCATGCTCATCAATTACTCACAGAATGTTCTTGATGTCGGCACCGGCACCGGAATTTGGGCCATGTATGTGGGCAAAGGACCGCCTTTTTTTTTTCCCCTCTAGCACATCCACTGACAAGGTACACAGAGACTTTGCGGATGAATACCCCTCCGCTGAGGTCATCGGATCCGATCTATCCCCAATCCAACCAAGCTTTGTGCCACCCAATCTCAAATTCGAGGTTGATGATGTGGAAGAGCCCTGGATACATCCGACAAATCACTATGATCTGGTCCATGTGCGCGCGCTGTATGGGGCGATTGCGGACTGGCCAGGGTTCTATCGCAACGCGCTCAGGTAATCTTATAATCCTTGGTGGTAAACGATTTCAGCGACCGGATGACTGACAGGGTGATGATAGACACATCCGACCTGGTGGCTGGATTGACCAACTGGAAATGTCCATCGAGTTTCGATCGGATGATGGCACAGTGATGGACGATCATGTGCTAGCTGTGTGGTCCAAGACGTTTATTGAGGCTGGAGAGAGACTTGGCAAAACCTTTCGCATTGCGGATCTCGCCAAGGGATATATGCAGGAAGCGGGCTTTCAGAATGTGACCGAAGAACGATTCAAGCTACCGGTCGGGCCCTGGAGTAAGGACGAACGGCTGAAGAAGCTGGGCATGTGGAATTTGGCACATTGCGAAGGGGGGATTGAAGGATGGGCCATGGCGCTGCTGACGCGACTCATGGGGGTGAGTTTCCTGATCTCCATCACCTGGTGGTGTTGTGTTTACGCAGTATACTGATGTCCAACCAGTGGAGTTATTCTGAAGTACAAGTCTTCCTGGCACAGATGCGAAAAGGACTTCGGGACCCAAACATCCATGCCTATTTCTACGTGTAAGTCTCCCATCTTATTCTATTCGAGTGGTGGCTCATCTGTATAACAGTGTCGGGGTATATGGTCAAAAGCTATGACCCTACCGGCCTCCAGCTGCCTTTTTCATCAAGAAGGCAGAATAATTCTTGCAATTGAGGCTTTCAAATACATCAATTCCAAAGGATCCGAGCCACCGCAAAGGCATATATAATGTCCAATTTTCTACTCTCGATAACCACATACATGGTCGCCGCGCACGCGTTTATTCAACACAATGCAGTAGTTGCCATTTATTAGGCCATATTAGAACTAGTTGTCCTACCATGTCTAATAACGTAATCAATCACCGAGCCGCGGATACCACCGAGCCGCGTGTTTTCGCTACACCTGCTAAAGTTTTGCAACTTTTCCGCCATAAAACTAAAT
>NW_019170457.1:946387-959927 GCF_001890805.1 Aspergillus glaucus CBS 516.65
GTCATGAAGAGTAGATTCAGGCACTGCAAAAACTTTGGCAGCTTGTGATTTTGATTTAAATTGACCTTTTTCATAGGCTGAAATAGCCATCTGGATTTGATTTTCTTTTGAAAGTGGCATTTTTTATGGTAAATGACGTGTTGAAAGAAGGGAGTGGTAGAATGGAAGGAAAACACGCGGCTTGGTGGTATCCGCGGCTCGGTGATTGATTACGTTAATTAGTTAGATCAATTTATATAGTTCTATGTTATCCTGTTTAGGTAATATATCACTATAACTATGAATATAAAAGCTGCCAGTAATCAGTATGAAATGCAATTTTACTGCCTTTGGGTAGTTCTGCCAGTCACCATGTTGTCCCTATCAAAACAGGGCTCCACCACAAAGCAGGCACAATTCTCACCGAGGCGTTGGATATATAGGATTTTCTCTCCCGTCGAAGTATATCCAGGTTGAGTAATTCGTTGTCATACGCGGAGCAAGGGCGATGACCTTTTTCCCTCCCTCAATGTGTTGATTTTGCGCATCCTAATGGTTCCAAGTAAACGAACTGTTTGAATTGATGGTGCTTGCAGGGATTTGGTTAGCTGCGTTTGGGAGGCGTTGATTGCAAGTGCTTTCTTGAGCAGGTTCTGTGGGCAGCGTGGCCCATTCCCTTGGGTAATGATAAATGTCACAAAACATTTAACAAGCCTGGCATGAGAATATTCAGCAGCAGCTCAGGATTTGTAAAAAGTGGTCATCATTTCCCCATAAATTTATGATATCAGATCCTTCCCAGGTCTGTGGCAAGCTTGTGTTCCTTATTCTGGCGATGGATTGAATTGTTGGTCACTCTCAGGCTATGGGTTGCATTCTTAGCTTGTGGACTAGCCTTCCTGTCTTCTGAAGCATCGGGGTTGAAGTCCATGTAGTGATCCTGCTGTAAAGTTTTGCAAAGTGTCTTCAGATGCTGCATTGCTTCACTGTGTGCTGTGTGGTGGTACTTCTTCAACTTCCCACCTACATGCTGTGAAACTCTTTTGCCTCCCCTGAAAAAGAAAGCACAAAACACTATCTTTTCCTTCAGCAGCATGATGTGCAACCTTTTCTAGCCTGGAATATAGTCAGCCAAAACCATCCAAGCTAATTATATATATATATATATATATATATATATATATTTTTTTTTTTTTTTCTTTTTTTTTTGTGACTAGCAAAGCAAGAAATTCTTTTTTCCTGGCGAATTTTTGGTATTTCAATCTGGTTTTCTATTTTCTTGATCCCAAGAGAACATATTAATTAAGCATTATTTGGCCCTCGCGAGAATCGACACGCCATATTAATCACATCTATCTATCTCTAACCTTGCACCGAATCGAATACCATGATCCCAATCAATCCTTGTTCTGAGCCCGCTTGCTCATCCGGCGAATAACATGGCCATATCGGTAGAGAAGGAAAGGCACAGGAGCCATCACAGCAGCAATGCAAGCCAGAATAGTCAGCGCGTAGTGAGGCCCCAGATTACGATACATCGGAATCGCACCAACGGCCATCGCCCCCGAGGCCATGTAACGTCCGAAAGTCATGAAACTGAGGGCAGATGCGGCATATGTTTGGTACACGAAGATTATATAGAGGTAAATGCTGGTGAAGACGGTGATGAGACCGTAACCGAAGAATGCGGATCCGATGATGGGGGACCAGATGCTGATGTCGGGCTGTGTTGCTTTGTTAGCAATGGTAAAACATTTCGAGGATGGAGTGAACTTACATAACAAGTCCAACCCATCCAGAAGAGCGAGACTGGAAGGAAGATTGAACCACCCATCATGGAATAGTAAAGACACACTTCCGGTTTCAAGGACTTGCCCTCTGCCGTTGCCTTTTGATATTCTTTCTTCGTCCAGGAGTATAGCAGAGGGACTAGGAAAAGAGCGAAAAGATCACCGACGATCTGCGCCACCCATAGTATGTTGGTCAGTCCCTGGGATATTCCGTACACTTCCTGGAAGATAAAGGGATATCCACTCATGAAAGTGAACAGAACGATATAGATGATGATTAAATAAAAGGTGAACAACATGATGATCGGCTCGGTGTACGTGAAGAGGAATGGTCGATAAATGCTGGTTCGAAGACGGGTCCATAGAGATGAGCTTTCTGTCGCCTCCGCCTCGGTCTTGAATCGATTGTCTCCCGTGATTTTGCGGAAATGCTCGGCCTTCCAACTGAGTAGTAAGGGCTCATAAGTCTCAGGCTGGAAGAGAAAAACCAACCCCATGATCAGCCCGGCGTAGATCAGCATGATCCAATCAGCCCATCGCCAGTTGATGACCGAACTCTCGCCCATATAGGCCGAAATCACGGGTCCAAGCATTGGTCCGGCATATGCAATGATCATCATGACCGGCAAGCTGAATGTTGCTTCCAGAGGTGTCCAAATATCGGCAATTGATCCTCCAGCGCAGGTCAGGGGTGTTGAGCCGAAGAAAGCCGCGAGAAAACGAAAGGCAATGGCAGTGCCAAAGTTGGGTGCCAAGGCTTTGGCCATGATGAAGATCATAAAGATAGCTCCCGATACAACGTACACGATATTGCGACCAAAGGTTTCAGAGAACGAGCCCGCCACGAGCGATCCAACGGCGAAACCGAAAAGATAGCAACCTGAGCATCGTCAGAAAGTCCAAATGATAAAACGGATTGGAAAGGAAAGGTAAGCATACCAGTCGTCAGAGTACCGACTTCATCTTTAACATGGAAAGCTTCAGTAGATTGGGGTTCAACAGCGGCGTCGATGGAAGAAGCAGCCGCACCCATCATGGAAATCAAACATAACATCGTAGTTGCAACCCATCGACGAGTGGGAGTCCAGTTCTGAGGTCTCACCGGGTCGATATCGCCATCCCAGCCCACAATGAAAACGTGCTCCTTCTGGCCATCGCTTCCGACAACGTTTCGAACTTGCACACCCGGGATCTGTGAGGGTGAAGGTGAGGTCGAGGACAGCTTCTCCTCCTCATCCACGGGGGTGGATAAATCGGTATCAATCGACTTTTCGAGACTTGCAAGGTCGGTATTGAGACAAATGTCGCGAACCTGCGCCTTGATCTTTTGATATTGCCGGATCGACTGCATGGTCTATCGCTTGTCGTCTGGTGGACGTTTGTAAAGTACTGACTGACAATAGATGCATGGTCGATTCGGGGCCTTATATAGCGAGATCATTTTGAACATCGACATGTTGACTCTGAGTACAACAATGAGAAAGAGTGAGGAAGAGTTGACTCCGGTGCTTGACTCCAGGGCGATTAGTCAGTCATTATAGAGTGCTCATTGGCTGAAATCGTACACAATGGCTGACTCCGGGCTGACTCCGGTCCCGCGATACTATGGGCTCTTGTGGCTTGATTTCCTAACGCTTCTTCGCATTTTCCATGGACTGCTTCTATATATTCATAATCAATGTCTGAAAGCCGTTGAGAACCCGGTCTGGGGACTCTTCCTCCATTACGCCTTGATGGCTGCACCATGCTTCGTTTTTCTTATCCTGTATCAAAGGGGCTGTCTATCCCTCCAATTGAATCTACAAGCCTTCTTATCGGGCTCAGAATTAGCAACTTGCTGGTCAAGAATTACCATCCAATCTGTATCCTATTTGTACTGCATGCTTGGTGCTTGTGTATGAATCTGCTAACTACGGGGTATGTACCGCTAGCTATATGTCCGGCCAGCTCCGATACCGAAGCCAGCCAGCAAACACGATACACACCCTGAATCTAATCATAATTTATTTAGGAGATGTGCATGGTAATACATGGATGTAGGGACTTGTACTTGTAGGTATCAGAGCCGCATCACGCTGTACGCATGCCCGTAATACGTATTCGGAAAATGCACCAAGATAGCAACGGCCAAGTCGCTTTACTTTCCATTATTGTACCCAATTGCTTGTCCATCGCGATCCATCTTTTTCTTTTTCCTCTTGTTTATTGCCGGCCATTTTTTGGATAGCTTACTGGGCTGTGATCGTGACTCATGCATGGTACTTTGTGCAGCCGCTTCAACTCCCCTGGGACATCCCGAGCCCAGGCACCTCTGAGACGCCTAATACTATGTACGGAGCTTTGATACGGTCATCCCGGATTTTGCTGGACCCGAGCCATAAGCAAACGGGAGACGTGCAGCCGGACAAAGAACGTCTTAGTAATCGATCTTAGTGGCATAGTTAACTAACTAACTAGTTAGTTAACTAACTAAAAGGCGATAATCGCGCCAAATCAAAGGAGTGGAGATCGGGTGCGGCAATTCCAAGTGTCATAATCCCGGGGGTGTCAAGTGCATTTTTCGTTGAATTCCCTTGTCAAATCCTAAATCTCCTTCTCCACGGCACGTTGTATATTTGTGATATAGGCATATCGAAAAGAAGAGACATGGCGAAAGAACGGCGCAAGTGGACCCAAAAGGAGGACGATATTCTGAAAATTGCCGTGGGGAAAGGTCAGTGGTATCCTCGATGGCCCGCACGCCACATCGATGGGCTTCGCTAATTGAACTAGATGTCGAGCGGATCGACTGGCTGTCCATCGCAGAGCACCTTCCCGGTCGCAACAATAAGGAATGCCGCAAGCACTGGCATCAAAAATTCGCAACCAACACCAACTATGGCAGCTGGACTGATAAGGAGGACGAACGCCTTCACATGGCAATCGGTCAACATGGGACCAAGTGGGCACTGGTGGCTCAAGCTGTCGGCACTAGAAGCAGCGAGCAGTGCTCTAAGCGATGGAACGATGTGCTCAACCCAGATCTCAATCGAAGCCCGTGGACTGATGAAGATGTTTGTATCCCCTTATCCCCGAAGCATGATAGCTTTCTATCAGAATCTCAAGGTCTGATTCAGATCAGGATAATCTATTGGAGTCAAGCGTGGACACCCACGGACGGAACTGGAAATCGATAGCACAGCTCCACTTCCAGGATCGGTCAGCATTGTCCTTGAAAAATCGACATGCGCTGCTGCTTCGTCGACAATCTCGAGGAAACCAAAACCAGAGAGATATACTCCCAAGTCTCGAATCAGATGGGTCGGGACCTCAACAGGGAGCCTTGACCACGCCTGGCGATAGCCCTCATTCCAGCCAGAGTGCTGCTGACGAGTTCGAAAGCACGCCCAACAACGAGAATGATATTCAGAATTCTTCGCCGCACGGTCATGATAATGGCGCCTCAATGCCAGTGGTGACTTCCTCCGGCGGTTTTGGAGGAGACAGTTTTATGCCCTTTGGACAGAATAGCAATATTGCTCTGGACATGTCCACGTACGACAATAACCTTCTAACGGGTGATATGTCACGAATAATCCAAGACTCGTCGTTTTCACCTGGGCAAATCCAACAGAGCCACCATCAACAACATTCGTACCCTGATATGTCCTCGTTCAACCCCCTTCCAGCCGGTATTGACTTCTCCGTCCCTCCCACGCCTCCTTCAATAGTACCAAATTCGAAGGGGTCTTCCGAGGAGACGGAATGGGAAGAATTTCTCTGCTTGGGTATCAGCTGTCCTCGAAAGGGGTTGGAAGCCTTCAAAATGGCTGTTCTCGAAGCCGTCACGAAGGGGCCCAGCTGTCAGGCTAGTGACGATGATGACAAGGTCCAGATAATGTTGAAGGTCCGGAGGAAGCCTCAGCTTGTTTTTGAGCCACGCAAGACTTGAGATATCTTTTCAGACCGTTTGGTCCACCCTCCATCCGTTCATCTTTCATTATATCCCTCTGGGCTACGATCATGCCCTCCTACGATTGGGCGTTAATCTTTAAATGGATTTGACTTTCATGTTCATAACGTTGTATGCATCTACTGATCGCGGGACTATAATAAATCTTCCTCATCAGGCTTCCATGTAATTATCACTTGCACATCGCAGCTCCTATAATCAATAGACTTCTGCAGTTTCCCCAGTCAAATCTCGAGTACTCACTGCGTCCACCAAGGCCGAATTGAACAGAGCCGGGTGTCTATGGAGATGGCAGTTGTTTACAAGGATATTCCCGGCTCGTTAATGACGATGCGCAATTGTGCATGGACTGTTTGAGGCTGAGAAGATCGTCCGGACACATTGGTTGAATTCGGAGACAGGGTCGCGGCCAAACAATTCAAGGATATACGCGGCGATTTTGCGGTTCTGGACTTTGTAGCGAGAATCGATGTTGTAGATCTCGTCAGCGCCTTTGTGCAGGATGGTTTCCAGGGCGTCGGCTGCGTCTCCTACGTAGAGGAAGCGGCGGGCGTGGGTGCCGTCTCCTTAGAGGGTGAGTTAGCTACCCTCTAACATTAGGGTAGAGAATCGAGGGATTAACTCTGTTGGATTTGTTAGCGGACCGCTTGAAAATGACTTGTTGCTTGAAGTACTTACTCTCAGGGTACTGGCAAGGCCCGTAAACATTGTTGCTGCGAACGATGATCACTGGGATTCCGAAGCTGTGCTTGTACGCCATGACATATATCTCAGCAGCAGCTTTGCTTGCCGAGTAAGGATTCGTGGGTGCCAACAGCGTACTATCCTCTTTGGCCATGGTGCCGTTGGTCTCACCGTAGACCTCATCGGTGTAAATGTGAATAAAGCGCTTGATGTTGCCATAGTTCTTGACCGCATCCAGGAGCACATGGGTGCCCACAACGTTGTTCTCTCGGTAAAAGTGAAGGGGTCTTCGAATGAGTTCTGCACATGGCTATTGGCCGCAAAGTGCATGACACAGTCTACCTGGTAGGCTTCCAGGGCAAAAGAGACGGTCTTGGGATCGGTGATGGAGCCGTGGATGAATCTGAAACTTGGGAATTGGAACAGCTCGAGGATATTGTTGATGAAGGAGACATTTTCCATCTTGTCGAGGCAGATGATGTTGTAGCTGTCGTGGTGTTGATGGACTAGATGACGGGTCATCCAGCTTCCACTGTGTCACGATTTGCTATTAGCCAGGTGATTACACAATCATATCAAGACGAAGCTTGGTCTTACATGAAGCCTACATCGCCAGTGACAAGAATGGTCTTCACGTAGAGAAGTAGTTTGAATCTTCCGACACCTGTCAGTGGGACATTCGTGGGAGAATCTTCTTCTCTTTCACTCTCGGGAGATTGACAGTGTTTGTATCGAAGATTTATTTACTGCCCAAATCATTGTCAGGCGGCTTGGCCTTGGGCAGTTTCTGAGCAGTGTGCTTTCGTGCCACATTAGATAGGGTGATTTGCACGGAATTCCGATATCCCTAGGAAGAGAATCCGCGTACAAGCTGCCCGGAGAGGCAAACTCCTCGGAGTCGTGGCTGGCTTCGGCGCGCTGTCCATAAGTATTTAATGCCATCGATGCACCCAGAGAGAGCTAGTACATTGTCCTATCAAGCTTCGACCATGGAGAGCCTGAACATTTTACTCCGTGACAGTCTATTCGGTCGGTTGCTCAACTATGCGTCGAAGGGCCGATTTTTCTCTTACAATGGATCTAAAACCCTTAAAGATGAAGACCTCCCAAGCCCAGACCCCCAGCGGCGGATCATAGTAGGCTTCGATGGCCCTGATGATCCAGACATCCCTCAAAATTGGCCCACGCTGGCAAGGACGGTCGCTGGGCTCAATGTAATGGTCTTGAACTTCAGCTTCTATGCAGCATCAGCAATCTTTACGCCGAGTATTTCGGGTATCGAAGAAGCATTTGGAGCTACCACTTCTGAGGGCACACTGGGGCTTTCGCTCTTTGTTATTGCGTACGGAATTGGGCCTCTAATTGTATGTCTGCGCTTCCAGAAGACCATCGGTATAAGGATTATACTAACCATGCATATTCCCAGCTTTCTCCTCTGTCGAGCCTGCCGACACTCGGGCGTTCGCCGGTATATGTCCTTGGCTGCCTTACTTTCTGCTTGCTCAACATCGGAACGGCTCTGGCAAAAAATCTACAAACTGTTTTAGTACTGCGCTTTTGGGGGGGGGGGGCTTCATCGGAAGCGCACCTATCAGCGTCGGTGGCGCCTCGCTGATGGAAATTTACAGGCCAACTGAGGTTCCCTACGCAATTGCATTGTACGCAGTCAGCGGAGTTTGTGGGCCTATTCTGGGACCGGTATGTCAATCTACATGCATCTAGACATCCATGGCTTTTACTAATTTTGACAAAAACAGATTCTTGGAACCATTGTAATGTTCGTCATCCAGTCTTGCGAATTGCTGAATGTTACCTGACACTAATAATCACCGTACAGAAAACGTTGGAAAACCTGGACAGCAACGCTCTGGCTTCTTTCCGGCATCATGGCTTTCACGACCGTATCTATTTTCTTCTTTTTACCTGAGACGTCACCCTCGAATATCCTTCTTCGTCGAGCAAAGCGCCTTCGCGCGCAGACGGGCAATCCTGCCTACCAGAGTGAAGCTGAGATCGAACCACCAAGCGAAAATCTCGCTGTACGCATTGTCAAGGACATGGGCAGCAATCTCAAACTTTCCTGTCTGGACCCAGTCATTCTATTTGTTAACATGCACACAATGCTAGTTTACAGTGTCCTATACCTTTGGTTTGAGTTCTTCCCATTCGGTAAGTTAAGCTCTCCTCGATGCATTTTGCCCACGTTATACTGACCGAGTGATTCTATAGTCTTTGACGGCATTTATCATTTCACCGCAATCCAGCAAGGCCATGAGCTTCCCTCTGTTGACTTTGCACAAAAGACTGCGCTGACAATGATTCTTTCCAGTTGCCTTCTTCGGTATCCTCGCTGGAGCAGCGGTTTCGGTCGTTGCATACATTCTGTGGTTATACTTTTCTTACCAGCCACGAGTGGCAAATGCAAATGTCATTATCGAGCCAGAGGCTCGCCTGGTTCCTGGACAAATAGGAGCTGCTTGCATTCCAATTTGTCTTTTCATCTTTGCATGGACATCCCGAGCAAGGTAAGCTAGCCACTGATTCAATTGATTTTAGCAGGAAGAAGTTAACCTCCTGCACACAGCGTACACTGGATTGTCCCGATCATCGGAACAGCATTCTTTGCACCGGGCTTCTACCTCGCCTTTCAATCCATCCTTAATTACCTAGGCGAATCCTATCCGCGCTATGTGGCAAGCGTATTTGCCGGTAACAACTTCTTCCGAAGCTCATTTGGAGGAGCACTGCCGCTGGCTGCACCACGCATGTTGAATTCACTTGGAATTGGATGGGTCTCGAGCACGCTGGGGTTCATCTCTGTTGCCATGGTACCCTTACCTTTTATTTTGCAACGATTGAGTTTGCCGCCAGGACTGCGTTCCGTTGGGTTAAACTAGATATAGAATTATTTGCTAACTTGTATAATATAGTACGGCAAGAGACTGCGTTCTTGGAGTCCATTTGCGAACTAACCAACACATTTCAAGGCCTGTCCCTATATTGGCTATATTGGCTTCGCACTAGATGCCATGGGTTCAACTGCGCTTTGTTGAATACCACTTCAACATGTGGAAAATTAAAAGGTTGGCACGGCCTGTCGGGAAGATGATCTCGGCGGTTGATGCCTCTCCCTTCGAGACTCTTGAAGCCGTCCGCGTTCACTGGTCTCCGCTAGATTCAATATTCCATCAAGACTTCATTCCTTTCTTTTTTCTTTCTGTACAGTAGCTTTGATAGATTTATAGATTACTTGTTTATCCCACTGCCAGCTCCAGTGATAGTTACTAGTACTGGTACATCATGCTCCAGCTCGGCATTATTATTATTATTATTATTATTATTATTCATACACACATCTGTCAGCCCTATAGGCCGAGTAGCGGCAGGTCCTGCAGGGCAGCCGGGGAAGCCGCCGTAATGGTAGTCGCTATGTACATCGTCGCCTTTATACACATATCCTGATATCTCATTCCGCGTGTTGTATATCCCGTGCTGCTGGTTTTCGTGCCGCTGTTCCCATGGCCACGAGGATCCATGGGCTTGTTGGATACTATCTCGTTTCCTTCCCTACTTCTGCAAGCGTGTAACCTTGGCTGCGTTATGCTGCCAGTTTCCCCAAGTCTATTGTTGTGACTCAGTATGTGGTTGGTAGAGTTTGAAACTGGCCTAGGAGGCCTGTCTCAAGCATGAAGTGCACTGCTTTTGGTACCAGGTCTGGGCTCCAGCTCGGCATATCTTCAATCTAATGTCTAGTAGGTAGCATTTTTTACGTTAAAATCGTACAGCACTTTGAAGAGCTGTCAACAACGCTACGAACCTCAAAAGAGCAGAGGAGGCTTTATGTGCAGGATCAATCTACGAAAGACTTTGGTTTAGTCCGCACAAATTCCAGGCTCGCTAGTCTTGTAATCCGGATCCTCCTCGATGCTTACACCGGCCTCCTCCAGTAAATGAGGGAACCATCTTAGCATTCGGTCGCGAAAGACTTCGTATCCGGCTCCCTTCCGCAGCACTTTCATGCTCTCTGCATCGAAATTCACGCCACCGCGCCTGTACGCCTGCCATTTCTGTAGACCGTAATCCACAACCAAGTCTACCGCGTCAATCACTCTTGGCTCAATATCTTCAATCCGGAATCTCTGCCCCTTGCCGGTCAGATTGGCCGAAGTCCCGAATGTTAACATGCCCTCGGGGTCCTCATCGCAAAGGCGACCGAGTTCCCGCAGAAATGGCCCTTCGGGAACTGCGATGCTGACCGTATCGCCCTTGGTGACCTGGGATAGCGTAGCGGGGTCGAGAGCTGCCAACCGCGGGTGAAGACTTTCGGTATCGTATTTGGCAATGATCCCGACAATCATCTCCATATCTTCTGTCAGGACCCGTGTCATCTCAATCTTGGCCTCGGAGAGCACATGGATCTCTCGGTGTTGTTTGTATGTCCCGATGATGCCGATGTTGTGGCCCTCCCGACGGTCTTTGGCTGAGAAAATCCGCTGGATTCCCGCCTGCGTGCTGGTTAAGAGTGCGTAGCCGACATCGATTGGGATGATGACAACTCCACCACGTTTAAGAGTGTTATAGGTCTCTTTAGCGCTGCGAGGGAAGTTGGGAGCAGTGCCTGGCTTGGGTATGAAACGGGGAGCCATTGAAGGTTGATGAAGATTATTGATTACATGCTAGTCAAAGTAGGAATATATGTAGTCAAGCGAATGCGACCACGTCGTGATGACATCGAAATTGCTAGTCAGCAAAGCCTCTCCTTGGAGACTTCGCACGGGTATCTTTCGAATGAGCCAAAGCAGCTGCTGAAGTTCGACTCGAGAACCAAGAAAAGACAGAAGGTCTTCTCGGTTCCTCTTTATACCGTCGTGTCCGCGAGATGATGATCATTTAGCAAAATAGATCATGGCGCCCAGTCCTGGTATTTAGTGGTGAAAGGATTTCTTTGCCCTACCATACGTACTCTGATGTCCCGTGGAATAACACCTTCGTTTGGCCCGTCCAATGATCCTTTCTTCTGATTTGTATTATGTAGAATTAGGTGAGTGAACTGATACTTTACTGCACCGATCAAATATAAAATGTGTGAAGAGGGGTTGCAATGTTCATCTGTCAATCAGCTGAGTGATACAAAAACTGTGGAAGATCAAAAGCTATGAGACACAGGGGCGGTCTTTCGTACCGTATCCGTTGAGTGGGTGGGTATGGGCCTACCCATGGGCCTGCCGAGGTCTACCCGCGGGTCCAAGATGCAAATGATTCTCCCTGCCAGAAGGCGATAGAGTGGTTTTATGTTCCTCCGTTTCATTAAGTTACTCTTGTGTGGAATCCTTTATCCAACGGCGGCCATCTATTGAAATGATCCAGGGGAATAATTGATTAATGACTATATTGATGTCTATTGAAGTCTATTTATTTTCGATGCATTGGTATTTACTTCAATTAAGCCTGATCTTTCGGCCAGGTCAATGATACTCCTCGTCGTGCATGTCAAATCAAACAGTGAAAAGAGAGTTGATTGAAGTATAGGCGTGCAAGTCAAAATGTTGAAATACAGAGGAAGAAAACGGAAGAAAATCATTATCTTGCATATCTGCCACCATTCTCCGTCAAGATCATGTTGCATAGCACATGGTAATAATTGTAGCGACCACTTCAAATAACTAACTGTTGCTATCAGAAGTGCAGCTGCACGATCTTGACTGCGTGTGTAAATCTGAGGCTATTCCAGCTTAATATGACCAATTCCACCATAGACGCCAAAGTGTTTATTTGAAAGATACCTGCACACCTCACAAAGTTGCCTGGATATCGTTTTGTATGTCTTTGGCATAGGTGTCAACGGTTTTGAGTGAGAAGCAGTCGCAACGACGAAATCGGCCTAGATGACCATTTGAGTCAAAATTAAGTAGGAAACAGAGGCGGCGTATAGAGCCATTGTACAGCTTGGCCAGTTTTGAAGAATGAAGCATGGGTAGTAAAACGGCTTGCTCTAAAAAAAGGTGATTGATCAAAGAAAGTTATTTATGGAAAAGGTATGAGGGCAAGGGAAGAGCTGGACGGGCAAGACGAGGACCGAGAAGCCGTGTTAAGGTACGCATCCACGGTTGTCAGTAACACTATTTCGAGATATCTATTAACACCTCACTATTATGTAGGGAATTGGACAGCGTCAAACCAACCCACGTTATCAACACCGCTGATGCTCGCGGCTCTCCAAATGCCGACTGGTGTGAAAATCACAAGGACCAAACTATCCGTTCCAACATTATCGGAGTAGCCAACTTGGTCGACTGCTGCTTCCTTCGCGGTATACATATCACGCATTTCGCTTCTGCGTGTATTTACGATCAGGACGATGCGCACCCGCTAGACGGATCGGGGTTTACCGAGGAGGAACCTCCGAACTACTGGGGATCGTTCTATTCTCAGTCGAAGCTGATCTCCGAGAATGTGAGACACCTTTGAGACTTGGGTAAATGGGCAGATTGTATTGACCATCTCGTACATGACAGGTGCTCAAGACGTACCCTAATGTCCTCATTCTTCGGATTCGGGACCCTCTTGCTGCAGACCTGCATCCCATGAACTTTGTCACCAAGCTTCTGAGCTACAAGAAAATCGTCAACGTTCCCAACGTGAGTTGTCTCGTTATTCTTCCTACAAGCTACTAACAAAATTGCAGTCAGGCTCGATTATGACAAATCTAGTCCCCGGGGTCATCCTCCTTGCCAAACACAAGGAAATCGGCATTTATAACTTTGTAAGAATGCATTCTCTCGAACGAAGAGACAAGCTGCATGAATACAGACTTACAACCTTATACAGACCAACCCCGGAACTTTTACCCACAATGAGGTGATGGGCCTGATGAAGGAGTACATCCGGCCTTCTTTGACCTGGGTCAATTTTTCTCTTGAGGAACAGCATGCGATCTTGAAGGCCCCTCGGTGTAATGCAAAGCTGGATGCCACTAAGCTGATCAATAAACTTGGGGAGTATGGATACACTGTGTTAAATGCTCAGAATGCTCTCGTTGAGGCTTTTGTTGAGATGAAGGCGAAGGGATTGCAGTAGATCTCGGGTAGATTCTTTCTTATTCTTTTTTTTTTTTTTTTTTTTTTTTTTTTTTTTT
>NW_019170457.1:960027-1088708 GCF_001890805.1 Aspergillus glaucus CBS 516.65
TACTTGCTGACCTCTGTGCTCCTGGCACAGCAACTTTTTTTTTTTTTTTGTTTTGTTTTTATTTCTCTTATTTTCTCGAGGGTTTTGGTATACAAATCATAGTCTATCCCCTGATTCCGGCAAACAGTAGCTTAGTGCATAATCAAGTCTTCACTGTACTAAATTTGCCTTCATATCCTCCTTGTTGCCGTACCACACTGCGTAATCCACCATTGGTTCTTTAAGGAGCCGATCCTGGCCATTATTGGATGGGAACTGTCTTTGGTCCAAGTTTAAGTAAGTAAAGCGTTCTGATAATACAAACCCTCACACTCGATCATGCTTCTTATTATTGGAGAGGTTGAAACCGATTCCAAGTATCAAAGAGACTGGGTGCCTGGACGAGTTTTCGAAGAACGGCTATACCATGTGGGAGACCGATGGGAAATACTTCGAAAATAGCTTGTGCATTGTCGGGGATTGGGTCGAATTCATTTCCAATCACGTATATCGGTCTGCCCGGCGTTTCAATCTGAACTTTCTCTTAGACATCACGGAACTCATGCATGGAAAAGACGGCTTAGCCTATGGTCAGAGTCAAGTCAAACGTGCGACAACTAAGTTGCTTGGTTAGTACTATTCCTTGTATATGAATTGAACGGATGTACGCACCACTAGTAAAAGAACTTTGTGCCATCAATCACAGTGATGTATGGTTATTTCCTGTTGGGATATTACTGGGTAGATGTCCGGAATGGTTAGTTTATTTCTCTCCTGTAGGCTCCAAAACTACGCGGCTGAGATCAGAGAAGCTCGATGGGAAGCTTTGATCCGTGTTTATCCCTCAGAGCCTGTCGAGGACGAATTACTTCGATCGTTTGCTTGATTTGTCCAATTAGCCACAGCATCTTGCGAGCCACCACATACAGTAGGCCTTCGACCACCCACTCAAGAAAGGTCATCTTGTCAGCGTTAAAGTTGCGCTTTGATGTATGTGGCCTTCGGCCGAAATATCAGATCCAATAATCTCTGGACGACGCAGATACACACTCCTGGTGTCTTCTTGCAAAGGCCGCAAACAGTTTTGCTCCTCTAGGCTTACGAGACCGGATTGATAAATCTCTCTAGCAGAGTACGTTCACGAGAAGGATGTCTTCCCGTGGATTTCCCTGGTAGAGAGTTAACATTCTACTACTGCAAGCTTTTCATAGATTAATTTTTAACAAGCATTACAACTCAACTTGGACACCCAAGAAAGGGTTGAGCTGGAGCTTCCTGTTTGTAAGGTAGTGCTAGAGAAAATTTGCAATGCACCGACGTATTTCTGTCGTTAATTCCCAGCTTGGATCCACGCAGTTTCATTGCTGCATAAGCAGTCTAATCACCTCTGGGGTGCAGTTGATCATTCCATCGCTACCCGTATATTCAATGTCGACGTCTTTAGGCAAACAACGTGACTGGGTCTCGGTGGTGTTGCAAAGCTCAGGAGGTTGCCAAGCACCCTAGTAGTGATATGTTCTTTTTCAAGTATCTCATCAGTCGACATCCATCTGGACCGGGCAAATCCAGTGCTATCAGTCCAGGAAGACGTATATAATCTGCCTTTCTTCCCCAGATGTCCAGGGCTTTGACTTTTGACTCCATATAGAAGCAATGGGAAAATGTGAGCAACATGAAGCTGTGGCGTGAGGAGAGATAAGATGGACAGTATCGCTGATGTCAGTGAATTGTTGACGTACTTGACGCACTACTGTCAAAAACAAGGATGCAGAGGATAATTCCAAATGTATAAAACTTCTATATCATGCTCCAAGATTCTCTGGGCCCATATTCGGTCAATCCATCAGTACAAGTAAACATATAGGGCTTCAAGAAACTCGATCACCCAAACAGGCTAATTAAGCACCAATTACCTAAGACCAAGAAAACCAACCCTACCCGGCACATTTCAATATAAACCGACCAACATCCCAGAATAGCGAACAGGGCCGAGACCGTCCCACAAGGCAAGCAAAATCCTCAGACCCCACGTCATCAACATCCTAGCACAACGATCACCTGACCGAACAAGATGCATCTTATCAAAAAGGTCAATGCGGTCGCACTGCATATTCAACAAAAGCAAGCCAGCATGAAGTATCGGTCTCGTGATCTGGATCCAGACCGGCGAGACGAAAGCCTTCTAAAATCGCCCAGACGTACGCGGTGAATAAGTCGTCGGGGGACGTTTTGATTCGAGCACAGCACGGCGTTTTGCGGACTGGCTGGGACTGTGACATGCGAATGCGAGAAGTAGAGGGAATAGTGCTACTTGGTGCGTCAGTCAGCGTCGCTTTGTTTACTTGATGTGGAAAGACATAACTTCCTAATCTAGCTAAAATCCCGTGTCAAGGTCAAGGGTATGTGTGGCCTTGGTTTTGGTGATGGCGGCGATATTGTAACGCCGCATGATGCAGCGTGCAAATGTACCGGACTTACAGATGTTCTCCGTGTCTAGCAGGGTGCGTCCCTGTCAGCGATGCTGCTCTTTTCAGGGAATACATCACATCTCGAGCGACACGGTGCCATCTCGCTCTCTTGCAGTTGCCTGAGAAGGCCAGAGTGGCGGCTTTATTCCTGAAAAGAGAAGAATGCCCGTGAAAACCAGGTCCAGGACCATGGTTTCATTGCAGATGACTACTGTCCGGCAGGAACGAAAGCATATGAAGGCCGGGCAGTATCTGAATTATGGTGGCGTCTATACGGGTGTAGCACGAGAGTACGCGAGGATATGCTGTTGGGACCCCCAGCCACCAGTTGAGAAGGTCGAGACGAGCAGGCGGGTGCCTTGCGGTGTTGTGTGTGTCGTGGATCTGAGCTGTCTGGTCTGATCATGGATCGTCGTCCGTCCGGATCGAATTGCATGAAATGAGGTCATTCAGTACTTTGTTCGCGATAAACAAGAAGGAATTGTGCACGTATCAGATGTCGCAAGTACTGTGCTAGGTCACCATTTGATGGACCGATTCATGTCTAGACTCTGGTATGTTACCAAAAGTTACTTTTAGCACACCAGGCGTGCAAACAAAGCTCGTATGACCGAGTATCCAGTAACCCACCAAAAAAAGGCTCTACTCAAGCCCTAGACCCCCGTCCTCTGTACATAGCACGAATCTCAAAGGGATCTAGATCCAGCCATATCCTGATAACAACCTTACAAATGCTTAGCAATCACCAATAATCCCAGCTGAGCAATCACACACAGCCACCTCTTTGTCCCCATTACCAAATCCGGCATATCGCAAGCCCAGTATGTACTATATTCCATACTCCTCCGTCAACTCCGTCGCATATGTCATGTCATGTCATGTCATGTTCCTGGGCCAGCGCCAAAGCCGCCCGATGGTCCTGTTTAGCTACAGGCACCTGCATAAGCGGACCAACGGGATGCACTGGGTTGCGTGTGGTCTGTGTACGGCGTGAGTAGTCTGTGTATGCAGTGCATGACTCTTATTCCAAGATAGGCAGGTAGGGCAAGCTTCAAGTATTTGGAATTCAATGTCGTACTACATATCGCAGCAAGCAGGCGAGGATAGATCGATAACTTCAATATCCACGACTAGTCGTACAATCTAGTACCACTCAGCAAACCACATACATTCATACTACTAGAATCAAAATACGATGGAGTAGTTACTTCATAGTATAAAAACGATGCAGTGTAACAACCAAGCTGATCGACGACGTTCGGCGACTCCGAAAGCTACGGGTGCATATAGTTTGTTATATAGCTATTACCTTAAAAAACGCCTGCATATGTAACGCTTTTATTCCAAATCATATGCAGGTTTCACCGTTGGTCATTACTTACGGTGTTTCGTGTATTGTATGTTAAGGTTGCAACGGCTGGTATGTGACAGCGGCCTCGTGGTCGAGCATTTACGATGTATCCAGGGAGTAACTATAAGGAGTAATATTGTAGATTCACGCCAAAGTAATAGTAGCTAGCTAGCCAGCCGTTGTTGTTATCTTCATAACCATGACGGGGACCATGACAAATCTCGATACTCGACTGTCAGACAGTCGCTGAATAGATCCAAAATAGGAAATTGCATGTGGTCTGAGCGAGGAATCTGTCCGTCGCCGCGCCGTGTCCGTCCGTGTCTCCCGCCGTATGTCTATTATGGAATGGCCCAAGCTGCTAATTAACAGTATATTAATTTTCTTAATATGGACATCGCATTCCATACGCCCTATGTACGGAGTAGAGTGTCAAAAATGGACTCGCCTTGACGAAATCTACAGTACAGAGTAATTAAACAAGCGCAGTATCAAATCCTTCAAGTCCATAGCGAACTACCCAACCGAATCAATCACAATAAACAACAACAATAGGCTTCTTTTTCCACTGAATAAAAAAGACACTGCCAACCCCTGAGTCTTAGTCATGGCGTGGCTTGGTTAGGTTCAACGATCACGGATCGGCAAGGCGGGTACCAGTACCGTAACCGCTGCGCAATCGGCGATCTGCACGGGCACCGAGATCGGCCGAGGACCAATTAGAATTTAATAAAGAATCTCAACGTTCTTGCTCGAGCTGGAATCGATCGACTGCGAACCGAGGTATGATATTGTATTTTTTGTATGTATGGTACAGTGGGTACATACCTGGTAGTTGGGATGCTGGATATCATGATTCGTCTACAGTATGGAATGCACAGTAACCCTTGTCAGTTTTACTTCTGCATATTCCCTTCTCGCATAGTATACAATTAGCCATACCCTACAGAGTACATAATCACCTACTCGATAAGTACAGCTACATACTCGTACCATGGTTAAACTAGCCCAACTCAGCTGACCCAAACCAAGACGCGACGCCGACCGACTGACCTGTAACCCAATCCAGTAATAATTTATTCGCCGCCAGAATCGAAAATTTGGATCCAAATCGTTAGTGATGTCAGGAATCGGAACCACCCGATACGCGCAACGGCGGCCAACTGTCTAGATTCAGGCCTGGGCACTGCACTGGTCAACGAGTACGTACTGTACATAGTGGCCAAAATTTAAGACTTTTTTTTTTTTCTGAAGAGAATGTCGTATCGGTCTACGTATAACTAAGCATATTTTAAGCGAGTATACTATACGAAAATCTCACACGGAGAACTGGGGATAGACCGCTCCGCGCGACCGTTTCACATGAGAAACCAGGGCCTGGGCAGACGTTGTTAGGACAGGGATTACTTAGTTAGGCCCTGGGCATGGCATAGCATAGCATAGCATAGCATAAGATGTAGTTGGGGATCTTGCATTGTGCTGCATATAGGTGCATAAATTGTTGAGTTTGTGTACAAGTACGGAATAGTTGTGCCATAACTACTCTATACAGAGTACTAGTATAACGAAGATAATAAGATTGTTGTAAAAAGCAATACTACAATTTGTGTAGATTGAGATAGATTAATTCTACTTCTACTCCGTAAAAAGTCCAGATCACAATAGTGCAAACTAATACATCGTGCGCGGGACACAAGTATTTCAAATTCCAGAACTCACATTGCACTATTGCTACTTAGTCAGGAAGTGATAGGTAACTGACACTAACACCAGAAAAAAGAATAGAGAATCAAAATAATTGTATTAACAACCAACAGTCATGGGGTATTATTAGGTCCAAGCACATCGATCCAAATCAAAGAAAAGCAACTATGTACAAATCATATCCATCACTCGCGCGGTCTTTTCTCTAAACCAGATTTAAAAAAAAAAAAAAAAAAAAAAACCATCACTCCTGAATCTCCCAAGTAAAATAATTCCCAAAATTGCAGTAAATGCTTTTCGCTCAACAACAAAAGGGGGCGAAACACAACTCCGAACCCCCCACGCAATAAATAGTCGTGACCACGTGACCCGCAGTGGAAATGGACCGACGGGGGAAAAACAATCAGAAAATATACACATTAGATATACACACTCAACAAAGGAAAGACAAGTAAGGAAATTGTGTAGTAAAAGAATGACCAGGGTCGGAATGTGGCGTGTACATCATTGCGTAAAAAATCAATCAGAACAAAGGAAATGTTGTTTTTTTTTATGTTTCTTTTTTTTCTCTTTTTTTTTTTTTTTTTTGGTTTCTCTTTCTTCAGTTCAGAAGGTTGTTGAGGCCCATTCGCGAATCACGTTCTGTGGTCTGAGTCTCAATCTTCAGTGGTTGTGTGCGGACCTCCTCTGGGGGCATAATCCACGACTGCGTTAGCGCTGCAGTGTGTTGGCGCCAGCTGGGGAGTTCGGGCATCCATCGGGGCTTTTGGGTCATGTCGGAGGTGTCAACGGCCTTGGGCCCTTGGTAGCCAGTAGCATAGGTTTCGTCCGCACTGTTCAGCGACGAAACACTTTGGCGCCGCATGTGGTAGTGCTGGCGCATGTCGATAGGAGGAGGCAGGAGTTGTGGGGAAGTGGCGGTGCGGGGAGAAGCAGAAGAGATCGAGTTGTTATCCGAGACCAACGAGGGAGCATTGGAGGTTTCCGAGAACGCAGGCGAGGTCAAAGGGGTCTCGATGGGACGGTTGATGGAAGGAAGAGTGTAAATGGGCGAGAGTTGCTTAGGAGTGTTGACGGTGGAGTAGGAAGACGAGGTGGAAGAGAATCGTCGGCTGAGGGGGCTGCTGTTGATGGTCGAAGCCCGCGGGTATGGTGCCTCGATACGGCCGCTATAGGATGTGCGAGAGAAGGAAGTGGCGGTGGTAGCAGAGGACGAAAGACCCCTCCGCTTGCGGTTCATGCTGCCATTCCACCAGTTCTTGACGGCGTTGTCACTGCGGTTGCCCAGTCGGCGGGCAATCTCGGCCCAACGCTTGCCCATGTCGGTCACCATGCGTTCGATCAACAATCCCTCTTCAGCGGAAATGGGCTCGCGGTTGAGGGAAGGTTTGAGGTTCTGGTGGAAGCGCTCCCGACATTGCTTAGGAGAGCGGTAGTGCATGTGTTGCGAGATGCGCACCCAGTTGTTAGGGCCTTGTTCGCGCACCAACTGGACAAGCAACTGGTCCTCTTCGGGGACCCAAGGACCTCGACGGTGAGTCTGAGCCATTGTGTGTGTGTGTGTGTGTGTGGTATAGAAGGTGAGGTGGTTGAGTGGTGAGGAAGATGTCTGATGGAGGAGTGTTAGACTTGAGTCAAGAAGAATGAAGAGTGAAGATTGATGGATGATGAGGAGAGACAGAAGTGCGAGACAAGAGAAAGTTAAATAAGAAAACCCAGTTGCCAAAAGGTACAGGGCGGGGAAAATAAATGTGGGAACTGTTTAAAAAGAAAGTTCGGATCTGACTTGACTTACAGATAGACGACAGGGACCGGTACAGGCGCACCTAAATAAGAAAAGAAAAAAATAAAAAATAAATTCAAAAAAGCAACAACCCGATTGAGGGATGGATCGATAGATTGAACTGATTTGATTTGAGTTGATTTGACTGGTGACGGCGATGACCGAAATTATTTATGCGAATGATCAACTTGTAAAAAATCAAATAAAAAAAAAAAAAAAAAAAAAGGAGGAAGCACAGGAAGAAAAGCAATGGCCAGCGTAACCGAGGACTTGGGAATCAATCGAAGATCGCGCCGCTACTGTCCGGTAGATATACGATGGGGCCAGTCAGGAGGGACTGACGACAGCAAGCAGAATTAGTCGCTGGTAGTGGTAAGTAGTATCGCATCCCGAGAAATTGACCAGGGAGACGGGTCCAAAAAAAAAAATGAAAAAAAAAAAAAAAAAAAAAAAAAAAAAAATGAAAAAGAAAAAAAAAATGAAAAAAAAATGAATAGGGTTCCACTGTGCACCACGCTATATGAAGGAAGATCCGATCCAAGATCTCGGAGCTGACAGTTCGGTGTGATACTGTATGTACGGTACGGTATGTTTTCTGTATCGTATGCTTGGTATGGTGTATGTTACCGGTGGGGATATCCCTGTTGATTCACCAAAATAGACCAGGTGACCATCAGCATTTGTTAGTCAGATAGTTTAATCATGCGCGATGCCATCCAGAGTATTCCTTAGAGACTCTGGCCTCCTTCTCGACTAGGAAAGTTGTACTCTTGAATATACTCCTTACTAGGTGCACTGGGGTACTACTCTGTACGGTATGTGGGATAGTGGAGTGGATTCGTATCTTAAAAAAGCACCAAAACACACTATCGGTGGAAAAACTTGTTATGCAGTATCTGAGTTGAGTATAGCACTCGCCAGATCGTGGGGAGATTTGCCACTAACGATTTTACCACGGGTCTAATATAGGGGGGAAGCTGCGATGAATTCAGACCGGTCGTGTGGCAGATTGATTGATGTGGAGGCTATTGATTCATTGTCGAGAGAACCAGGTTTACGGGTCAGATCGTGCTGGCCCAACAGGGGTAATACTCGGTTACTAGTATGTAGCGATACACTAATCTATGTATTCAGCTACTAGGAATGGTGTGGGGGAAAAAAAATAAATAAATAAAAAAAGTTACACAAGTCGACTATACAATCCAACCATAAACCAACCAGCGAAATCCATCGGGGTCCAGAGTGGCCCATGCTGGTAAAGTTCAGACCCTGACAGGACAACGGGAGCGGCAGAAACGGCCCTGCTGATGGTCAATTCATGGATGTCAAATTCAGTTTACCATGGAAAGGAGAAGCCAATAAACCCAATAAACCCAATACCATGCGTGCGCATGAGTCGTGGGAGTAAGAAAAGGCCCATTCTAGACAAAATAAATAACACAATATTATGGAGTACGGAGTACGGAGTACGACATACCGAAATCTTCAGCGGGGCATCTGAAGAATGACAGATCAGTTACGCATTGTTCTGGTAAAATTTCAATCAACATTCGATCTAGTATTATCAGCCAGCCACAATTCATGTCATTTTTCAGGAGAGTGAAGAAGCCCAAAAGAAGGAGGAAGGAAGATGAGGCTGTAAAAAATCTTTTTAATTTAATTTTTTTTTTTTTTTTTTTTTTTTTTCTCCTTCAGATCGGTATGGACCCACTAACCCGTGGGCCGTTTGAGGATTTCACGGTATGATTCGTCCAGAAGCGATTTGGAATTTGGAATCTTTTAGGTTTTGGGTACTTCCCAGAAGCGGCTACGATCGACGTTGGGATACCGTATAGATCAAGGAGAGATACGGCGTACGGTTGACTTGCGTACATAGCGTAGAGCAAGGACAGACTACGGAGTACTTTAGAATACAAAGCATTTAGACTAAAATGGGGGTGCATGGTATGAGCGCAAGCGAGATCAGGCTCGCCTTATCTTACTCTATACAGAAGGAAGCATACATCGTTACGAATACATACCAGGATGTTGGGACACAACCCCATACTCCATACTGCACATGATGAATATTCAGCCAGCCTCACCACGCTTGACCGTTTCTTTCCCCCTGGATCCCATTATGATTATCTATTGTCATCGTGTGATTGTTGTTTTTCATTTCCAGGTGCCTGGGCCGCTATCCATCTGGAACATGATGGAAGGTTGACAGGTCACAGATCATCCTCTCTTCTTTTTCTCTACTCTATTAGTAACCCAGGTGCTATACGAGTCATCTTAGCGTAGCTATCGTCGCATAATTCCTAGACTATGTGTAAATCTCCCATGCTGCGGAGGTTACGGTGAGTGCTGTGCATAGTTGACTGACTCAGTTCACAGCGGTGGCATGGGCCTAGACTACGTGCACGATTGAATTTGAATTGACAGTAAACGCTTGATGAAGAATTGACCACCCCATTCCCGTAGCTTTGCTGTCAAAATGTCACATCAATAGCTTGGAAGTCTATTGTCTTGCCCGTAAAGGTGGTGTCTGGTGTTATTCCTTTGTACTCTGTACCGTCCGTCCTCTGGGCGGTTACGTTGATCCTCGATCCAGGACACTGATTGGTAGATCTCCGATCACTAGAAGAACTGCCATGAAAAGCTAATGATCAATCATTAGGGGTTATTCCGTATGGGGTATTCAAGATGTGCCCCTCCATCTCATCCCATTCAATCCCGTCCCCCAATCCCTCATCCCATCCCCGGACCCCTGCTAGTTCCAGCTCCAGGATTTCTGCTGCTGGGCAGGTACTAGTGTATACGAATTAGCGCAGTATTGCACACAGTGACGAATTTCATCTGAGATAAATGACAATTGTGCATGATCCTTGTTGGTATCGTGTGCTGAAATCCGTGCGTCAACGGGTTTTCCGAAATTTTTCGGGTCCCGCTATCGGGCTAAATGAATAGTGCGATAAACTAAATTTGTCAACTAAGCTACTCCAGACCGAGCTTGAGCGAGAGAACAGTTAATAAAAATTAATTAAATTGTCATACGGCACGGAAAAGTCAGTGCGGGAACCGATGCTGTCACTATGGGTATCCCACAGTATTCTTAGTCTTCTCTGAACGTACTCCGTAAAGTATATTAATTCTTCCGCCAATGGGCTTGGCGTGTTTTGCGATTTGGATGATCCCAGCTGCGCCGCAGAAGAATCTAGCGACTCCACTGAAACCGTTGAATGATACGTACTCCTATGTGCATACAGGAGGGGACTCTTGGTGTTGGGCTTAATTGCTTATTCCTCTATGCCTAACACTATTACTTATATGTACATAGGAGTCATGTACAAGACCACGTAGTCCAACAGTAAACGTACAGCACAGCAAGGATACCCTACCAAGTCCACGTTGAAAAAAGGGTGCATACATGAAAGCCCCTGACCGGTCGCATGCTAAACCGCACCACCATCGCTACAACACACTCGCTACGATATATTAATGACGATGGAAAGACTCCGGATAGAGTAGTGGGACCGATGTAACGAACCTCCCCGGCGGACGCGGCCCCTAATTGGTCGGTTAATTAAGGTATTTGGAATTCATGATTTCCCGAAACAGAAAGTGATAGACGGGACCGGTGCGCTGACCGAGTCGTTGTCTGTCAGCCTGTCATGATGTATTCCAACTGTCCTACGTTTTGGATGGAGCAATTTGCAGGTTGTTGTTACGTTTTAGTTAGCTGTTTTATGTCCCGCGTGGACATGTCATGTCTGTCAAATGTCAGGCCAAGACACCAACTGTCCCGTCTGTAACTGCTATTTCGGAGTATATACGGACTAACAGATACACACAGATATACAATCCAGCTGAGAATAGCTCGTGCGTTACCGAATGGGGTATCCGAATGATATTCTACTTTATTAATTCTCCTATAATACTATGTTACAATAGTATCAGTACAGAGCGCGCTGAAGATTCAATAAATCGATTTCTTTTTTTTTTAAAAAAATTTTTTTCTTCACCTTCGTTCTTTGTCTCAAAGGCCCAGATGGAAAAAGGACCCGATCCCGGCACAACGCCATGATCCTCGCGACCCACCCCCATGGTACGAACCCATGTATCGTATCTATACGATACGGTTTTATAATACCATATATACCGTATTTAATACAGCGTAGTCGCCGAATAAAACCGCATTATGTCATTCGCCCGCGTTTAACTACTACAAGCTAGTGGTTGATCTGAGAAACGAGGAGGTGGATATTGGGAACAATGCACTGTGTCAGAGGGCAGAGCGACCAATCACAGGCGCTGGAAGTATTTGAGATAAACCCTTGTTACCCTGCAGGGTCAATCCCTGTTTAGCGCTTACGGGCATTGTGAATGACATTCATTTGACAGACATGCTTGTATAGACAGGGTACATCCTATATTATATTTTGGGTTATATAACTGTAATTGCACGTTTCTGACTGCTTACTTGTTTACTATGCTACAAGTATGCTGCTGACACTGACAATGAACGGCACCGCAGACAGGAAAATTAAAAATTAAAAATAAAAGTGGAGCGAACGGCGCTCTCGCGTCTGTTAGATGTTGTTTCCGGACTGTCGGGCCAGAAGACAGATGGTAGAGGCCCGAGCGTGTCCGCAGCAGATTTAGTTAGCAGGAATGATAAATAAAATCTCCTATGCTATTACAGGAGAACTCTGTATGGAGCACAGTAACCATTACGTGGACTCCACGACTGATGCACATCAGCAAACTTGACACGCGCCAGTCGTATCAGACTGGAATCTCCCTATTCCAGCAATGCGGATCCCCCAACAAAGAAGTCCCTATAGAGCATGTTTCCGTATGTGCTACCTAGCACCTAGCATTACTCCTGTACCTCGCGCGGGGTTCCGAGGATTTGGCCTCCGCTCTTCGTAAACGGTCATTTTTGCTTTTGCTTTTGCTTATGTCTGTACAAGGCAGAGTATGTAACAATCTGTCATCGCCCTTTATGCTGGTCAACCAACCTCTTGTGTATCTGTGTACTATGTACATATCCCTGGCAGTTGGTCGGGGTTCAATATGTATCCCGTCGGGGACCTTGAGACCGAGTGGTGCCCGAGGGTTCTCCACGGGATATGGTCCGTCCGTTTTCCTATTTGGGGTATAGCTTGGTGAATGGTAATAACGCCTTAATTTGTTGTGTTAACTAATGTGTTAATTCTCAGGGTAAGGTATGACTGCACTACTTTGGACTTTCTCCATAAACTAATACTATCTTAATCTATTTGCTATTATTATCCAAGCGTAGCAACTTGTACAGAGTACATTGGTCTACTATGTACGGAGTACTCTCAAGTCGGCGTCCCAGAGCTATTGCTATGTTTCCCGGTTCCAATTTCCACTCTTCAGCCGGATCCTTTCGAATCCCCGATCTTGGCTTGAAATATGCCCCATCGAACGCGCACAACAGCCTCATGCCAACCGCAGATCGCTCCATCTTGCGACCGAACTATTGAGTTTATTGTGGGATGGACCCATCCCTACTACTCCAAATCTGGTATTCAATTCGATATCTGTGATTACAGAATGCTTCTCTACCATGGCCGAGCGTTGCAAGCAACCCACATGCTGCCGTACTCTGGTACTCCGTACGCCGTATTCTCCATACACGGTGGTCTCTAACTATCAACGTCTGTGCAAGATTAGACGGATATCCCGCTGTCAGGCGAGTTTATTCGGCGTTGTTCGGTGCGGTACGTGTGTGTGGTCTCCCAATTCTGTTATCTGTCTCTGGGCATTCTTCCGGGCGAGTCAGCCAGCCAGGCAAAAAACAAAAAAAAAAAAAAAAAAAAAAAAAAAAACGCATCACCATGAATAGATGCACCAAACTATCAACAATCTCTATTACAGATCCAATCTAGAACAAATAAGTCCCAATCCTCACAAAAAGAAAATAAAGAAAAAAGAAAAACTCAATCAGTCCCAACTACCAGGTTCAGATCTCGAAACTATTCCCGCCTGGGGCTGAAGATC
This sequence comes from Aspergillus glaucus CBS 516.65, assembly GCF_001890805.1. Lineage (NCBI taxonomy): Eukaryota > Fungi > Ascomycota > Eurotiomycetes > Eurotiales > Aspergillaceae > Aspergillus > Aspergillus glaucus. The sequence goes on from NW_019170457.1 coordinate 973,325, forward strand.
GTGCGTGCACTGCACATTCTCCGACTCAGCGAGGCGATTCAGCGAGGCGACTCAGTGAAAAGGAATCTCCTTTACTCCGCGCCCTAACTAGCAAAACCCAATAATGAGAATTCCTTTTGCCCCCTTCCAGAATCGGTTTAGAAGTGCGAGGTGCAAAACTTGGGTTATTGTCGGAGAAACTGAACCCAATTCACAGGTTGCTTTGCGCCGCGGAGCTTTTTTTCAACCTCCATCATCGTCGCCATGCCCCTTTCAAGCGATACGAACAAAGAATGTAAATAGACTCCGATTATTGTCCGTCGCGTGACTGTTAGAAAGCGTGGTTGTCTACTCCGTACCCCGTATCCCATCTATCTCTTCGGTTCCTCCGACGGACTCAATTTTGGTCTTTCCGTTTTCGGGGTTGTGGCTGAAGCACGTTGCTTGTGGCTTTGTTGTGGCGCAGCCGAGTTATTTCCTTTTTGGGACGGACACTACTATACGAGCAAACTTGCATCTGAGCGAGGTTCAGCTGAACAAGGATTCGTAGACGTCATTGTTGCAGATATTGAAAGCGTGATAGTATTGGTCTAAACTTATTGCTAAAAGCAATATGTAACCGGTCGGCGTGTGGCTCGATCGTGATCGAGAGGTCATTGCGGGAGTGACGTGCTGGCTGGATATCGTGATAGTGCTTGGACTACCAGAAGTATGGCAACTTGGATTCTCAACTGCCTAGCTATCACGCAGTGCATCATAATGGTCATCATAGTCAAACCCAATTAACCACCGAAATCTTCGCGTATGTATGTGTGTGTATATTGTATATATATATATATATTCGCTTAGGGCAAGTCAACGACGGGGTCTCATCCTTGTGGTATTTATGGGAAAAGTTGTGACCATTGTTGATAATATGGCTGTGATTGGTGCTTAGAATGGCAACTGACACCATCGGCATCTTTGCTTGTTCCTATAGCCCCAAAGGAGCCCAACTAACATCCCAAGTAGGCCAATTGTACGGACCAGTAGAACCCATCCCCGAAATAGGATATCTAGGCCCAACGTCCCATACTCAATCAGATAGTCCCGATAAGCCTTGGAGAACAGAGCACTCTTTATTGCTCTATTTATCGTCCCGATCTACGTACCCCCAAGGATTCGAAATCAAAGACTGCTCCAGATAGGAAGCCAATCGACTCGAAATCAACCAGTGACGGCATTGTACTCCTTGAGTAGAGAATGTCGTGTTTATCGCATCAACAATACGGGCGTTTCTTGCAGCATCGATGTCGCCTTGCGACACTGTGAACGAATATGGCTTCTCTCGTAAGCCAGATCTCTCCAGGTGCTATTTAAATGTTGGTCCTATGCCGTTCAGGATTAGAGTATATCCTAATGTAACGGATGAAGAGATGATCGGGTCTCGGAGGACCACATCGAGTGAAGGGGATCCTTCGGCTGCCTGTGTTGAGACTTGCTCGCCGAAAAAGGCTTTCAAGTCTTTCTCCTGCTAACTAGGCAAGTTCTTTCGGGTGCTTGGAGATAGATTAGACACGGGTTTTGCGCTCCGCGTGGATTTGAGCCTTTGCTCACTGTTTTTTCTGGTATCGCTGTCCTAGGACATTGCTGTATCGATTGTCGACTCTATAAATTCGAAGAGCCTGTCGAAGCTTCTGCTCAGACCAAAAAGACTTCATTTGGTATACCACAAGACAAAGCATCTGGCACAAGATCAGATATGTCCTCTCCAAAGAGCACTGGTGATTTACTGGCAGCTATCAGAGCCTCCTCACCGGTGTACTAGCTCCACCCACTGAAGACAGTCCTGGGCATTGACGACACCGGGCGCTTGTCGATATTCCAGTTCCGATCTGGCTTTCTTCCAAATTGGTGAAGTTCCATGAATAGTATCTGTCCCCACCGTCGTTCATTGTGAGCATTATGTCGATGTCGGAGCCCGGATCAAGTCACTCTGGCGCCTGGTTTTGCCCACGTAAATCGCGGATTGCTTTGGTATCACGGGGTTGCAGTCTCCGAACATCCACTCTGATGTCGATCATAGGGCCCTTGGAGATTAGAGATTCAGCTCGGCCAACCCTTGGGCCTAAACGCGGATGTACCAGGACTAGCAGAACGACCAGCAGACGTTGGTACAGTTCATATTATTGGGTGGCCATCTCCCTCAGAGTCGGTTCCTTTAAACTGTATTGGCGGTCCAAATTATTTTTGAGGCGTAACAAGGCTCCTCCAGAAAACTGGATGTTTCAAGGTCGCGGCATGTTCAAAAGAGGCTGATGAGAACCTTTCTGGCTTCTCCCGTCAACTCTATCTATCGTAGAGCGGGTAACTCAGAACTCGAAGCCACCTGCTACTCTGACTTTATTTTCATTCGGTACATCCTGCGTCCTCCAAAACACGCATCGTATACTTGTGGATCACCATATGGGTTACCAGGTCGCCGTGGTACCGGTAGTTAAGTTTCGAGCTCAAAGAGCTGCTATACACAGGAATGTGCTGGCCTTCTAAAGCGCGTAGCCGTCTAGAATTCTTTGGATTCCGAAAGAATCAACAAGCGTAAGGTGTAAGTAGACAAGAGAATTGACTCGCGACCCCATATAAAGATCCAAAGAATCCTTTCTTTCTCGAGCGGTGTGCATCTCGAGGGCCAGGTCTTGAGAGGCGCTGACTGGATAATAACAGAGGTCTAGTAAGTCTTGAATTCTTCAGTTGCTGTCAAGTATGTTTGGAAACGAAAGGTGGCTTTTGGCTCTGTCGAGGCGAGTATAACAATGCCGAAAACCTTCGATACTCATAGGTTGCTTCTTATATGTTGACAAAGCAAAGGTGCGACAAGGCCATCGCTGATAGTGCTGTAGATATTGGATCACCGCTATTGCAAGTGAATTATTCTGTGAGTCCAAGTTTATCGCCAACAATGCAACAATGTAAATTCCTCCTTCTACATAGTCGTTTGGACTTGTTGGCGTATCAATATTGATCAAGTCGTGGATAGCCAGTGCTTGTTTCATTCAGTCCATAGATGTCATATAGGTGCTAGTGAGAAACCATGAAGTAGAAGATCGTTCAGCCCTGGATAGCATCTCATCATCCCCAAGCCAATCACATGGCAGAAGTATCAAGGTATTGTAATGAACGTAGCTGGTGGACTTTGCTTCAAAGCAATATGCTGGCTGTCTCGATTGCCTGAGTGAAAGCGCACAGGATAAGTAGAATCCTATAATGTTCACTTCTAGACGTGTCTGGCTCTTATGATGTGAAAGAAAGCATAGAAGTGATTGACGGCGTTGAAGTCACTCCGCACGCGCTTTTCCTAATCGGGCGGTCTGAAAGGCGAGCCGCAGAGTTCGCGATCAACACCCAGTCACAACTCACTCACTTTCCCACCTCTTTTACAGCTTTACACTTGACATTTTACTGAATATCATATTACTTTTCTTATATCCTCAAGGTCTACTTCGACTCTCTACGACCCAGATTCTCCATCATGGAGGTCGCCGAACAAGCAACAAATGGCACCGCTCCGGCCAACACGGACATGGACATTGATATGGATCTCGATCTTGGCCCCCTTCCAGAGCCAGAACCAATTGAAGCTGTGAGTGCGCACGATGCGAATATGACGCCATCCCAGTCGAACTTCTCTAACTGGCCGCGTCTGCTAGGAACCCGAAACGACATCATTCGGCCATGACGGTGCCTTTGATGCTCAGACGACAGAAACGCAATACGAGAAGGTTCACATTCGAGGCGTCGACGACCTAACGACGGGTAGCATTAGACAATTCGCCATCGACCACTTCACCACCGAACAGCCCACCCGCGTCGAATGGATCGATGACACGTCCGCGAATATCGTCTACTCGTCGCCGGAGATCGGTTTACAGGCGTTAGCTGCCCTTACACAGGTTGGGGAGGATGAATATACATCCGCAGTACCTCTGCGTCTGCGCTCGGCCAAGCTCCTTTCATCGTACCCCGACTCCGTCCTCCAGGTGAGAGCAGCGGTGAAAACGGATCGGAAGAAGCCTCGTGCGCACGAAGCGAGCCGGTTCTATCTTATGCACCCCGAGCATGACCCACGGGAGAGGTTGCGAATGGAACTCTCAGAAAGAAGGCGTCAAGGCGGGGACTCCGGTGATGGCGATTATAGGCGGAGACGGTTCGACGGTCGGGAGCTTCAGCGACGGCAAGACCGTGATAACGACGAGCTCATAAGTGCGGATATGTACGATGATTCTGGTGCAGGTGATTCTAGCGCAGGTGATCCTGGGCGGAGGCGCGGAGGGCGCGAACTGTTCCCCGATGAAGGGGGTTCGTCGGGCCGTCTTCGAAACCGCAGTGCATCCCCCGGACGAGACACCCTGGAGAGTGACCGACTGCTATCGGATCGGTCTGAACGGCGATTCAGAGAGCGATCTCCCCGTCGGAGCGGAGCAAAGGAAATTTTCCCAACCAAGTCGAAATCGAACGAACGCGAGCTTTTCCCAACCAAGTCGGAATCCAACGAACGCGAGCTTTTCCCGAATAAAACCGCAGATAGCTATCTTAAGAAAGAACTATTCCCGAGCAAAGTCAGCAACCATCGCCGGAAGGACGCTATCGATGCTGCGGACGAGACGCTGTCGAGCAGAATCTCAGCTCCGGTTGATTCACGGAACAGGGGCGTCGAGCTCTTCCCTGGCTCTTCCAATAACGGTGGTGTCAACATTCGTGGGACAGCTCGAGACGAAGGCTTCTCAATCCGTGGATCTTCCCATGGCCTGTCGATAAAGGGTAAAGGGGCATCGGTCAAGGAGTTATTCCCATCTACGTACGGCTCGAACTCCGGGAAGGAGCTGTTTTCAAACAAAATCGAAGGACGAGGAGGTCCAAGACGGAGGGCAGAGGACATGTTTGGTTGAGCAGTTTGATATGTGGCATGGCATGGCATGGTCGGAGTTATATTCATAAAAAACGTAGATAATGATGTCGATAATCCCTACTTTTATTGCTAAGAAAAGACTCCTAATCGATATCCAGCGTGTTTTTTTTTTTTTTTTTTTGTTTCCATTTTATTTTATATTATTGTAGAGAATAGCTTCAATAGGCAGTGAACGTGATTGGACCGGCCAACCTTTGCCAGACTTCCCTAGACTGCGATAAGAACACTTAACCCCAACCACAACAATGGCTACAGCATCTCAATCAGCCTCTTTGGCTAGTACCATAGTCGCCCGCTTCCTGCGGTCGAACAACTACGCAGACACCCTCAACACCTTCATCCGCGAGGCGGGATTATCAACAGACGTGGGGCAGCCCGACAGCGCAAACGACTGGACCATCGAGAGCGTACTCGAAGAGAAGAAAACATTTGAAAAAAGCGTCAATTTCGAACGATATAACGAGGATGAGAAGAAGGACGTATGGAGTGTCCCAGGTATGTCCTTTGCTCATCTTCCAAAAACAAATAACTGACCAACTGCACCAGCACCATCGAAACCAACAATTATCCAAACACCAACATTGTCAAACCTCCTAGCTACATCCGTTGAGCCATGGCAGTCACAAAACGACAAGCCATCATCCTGTCTAGTGGCAACAGGCGCAGACAAACAGCTCCATCTCTTCAAAACAGCAGAGGACAATGAACCTGTCAAGTCCTTCGCTGGCCACTCCGACTCCCCGATTCTGTCTTATGTATCTGTCCGCAATGGCAGATATGTTTTCATGACCAATATGTCCGGCCAGCTTATCTTGCAGCGCGGGGAAGAGGTTCTGGGGACGAGGAAGGATCATGGAAAATATGGTGTTAAGGTTGTTGCGCATGAGGATCCTTCGGGGAGGGTGTTGGTTGCTACTGCGGGTTGGGACTCGAAGATTTGCGTTTATGAGTTTGATCTCCAAGTCGAGAACGAAGGGGCAGACGTGATGCTGCGCGGGCCAGTTGCGTACATCAACCTGGATACTAACCCCGAGACTATGCTGTTCGTTAAGCATGTTGATTTGGGGCATACGATGCTACTCGTTTCGAGACGAGATTCGACGCATCTTTATTACTACCAGGTTGATTCCACGGGGCAGAATACACCATACGAATGCAGATTACTCGGAAAACAGAACCTGGCTCCTCAATCCAACGCCTGGATCACTTTCTCCCCATCCAGTCTAGCCCTGCATCCACACGACCCCGGCCTTCTCGCAGTCGCAACATCATCTCTCCCACACATGAAAGTGATCATCGTGCGCCTCCTCTTTCCATCAGCAGAAACCTTCAACCCGGAAAGCGAACCCCAACCACCCACAGAACCTATAACCCAAGCCACGCAAGCGTTCGAGGCCCTGGCACTCCAGAACCGCGAAGACGCGGCTATCCTGATCCAGGCGAATACCTTCGCGCCGCAGACGGCCTATTCGACGCCGCAGGTTGCGTGGAGGCCGGATGGGTCTGGGGTTTGGGTTAATGGGGATGATGGGGTGGTGAGGGGGGTTGAGGCGCGGACGGGGAAGGTTGTGGGTATGTTGAAGATGGGGCATGATGTTGGGTGTAAGGTGAGGACTATTTGGGCGGGATGGGTTGAGGTTGAGGGTATTAAAGAGGAGTGGGTTGTTAGTGGTGGATTTGATAAGAAGCTTATTGTTTGGAAGGGGTGATCTTGGCATTGGCAATCAATTCGTTTCTATCAAATCAGGCTATGTGGTCTACGGATGTCGCCTTTCGTCCATAAACCCCGGGCCACTGAGTAGACAAAGGGTATTTGGGGATTGGAGGCATGTCTTATCTCGGCACGTTAGATAATCCTTCAACATTCGCGCATTGAAATGACGCGGTGTTGTACACACATATGCCTGGTTCTAGAACTTTGAGTAAATCAAGAAACCAAAGAAAACCGGTTCTTTGTTGACAGTAGGAAGCGATTCTACCTGACCGTAGAAAGACAAAGGGTAGACTACCCCTTCAAAGGCCGTGGTATCGAGACAAAAATAATGAATTTATTTAACCGTCATCGCGCGAAACCAGCCAGGCTATTCGACATGACGTTGACGTGTTTTGTTGTCATCGCACGTTAAAATGACCAACCCAAGTAGCTCTCCATTATTTTTATACCCGTTTATGCGACCTCACGCTTGCCCTCCTTGCGCTCCTTCTGTTGGGTTGTTAGCCGGTTTTCTCGGGAATTCTATCGGGGTATTGCGAATTGGGTTCAACGTACAAGAGCCTTCATGGTACCGTGGAGAGCGTAACGGTGGTTGCGGCGGAACTTGGGGTCGACACCCTTGAGCGAGGGGTAACGCTGGGTCTTAGGCTTCTTGATACTGTTATTGAAGGCGATATCAGCGGGTTGTTCTGGTATGTGTCGTTTGGGTTTCCCCAAAAAAAGGAAGAAGCGTATTAAATGCAGGCGTTGGTCTGGGGTCATCCCCAAGGATCCCCCAACATCCAATCTCCAACATCATAGCCCCTTCCTTCTCCCAATCTCGAAACCAAAGAAAAATATACGCACCCGTTACGGTGAGCCTTCTGGCTGTTGTGGTGCTGCGATGCGTTCTTGGACTCTGCACAAAGGAACATCAAGTCAGCGCTTCCGCCTCAAAAAACCGCATTGTCGAAAAATCCCCCGTAACAGCATTTCGATATAGGATATTCCAAGTAGGGTCGCACGTACTGGCCATTTTGACGGAGTGTGTCGCAACGAGGAGAGTGGACGTTGAATTGGCGGATTGTCGAAGAGGTTCTCCGTCAGCTGTGCAAAAGGTCCGACGACCCAAGTCCGGCTCGGCTAGGGCTGCCCGTTGTGTGGGATTTCGCTTACGGGAGGCTTCGGCGGGCGGGAGGGGCCAGTTATGCAGTATGAATGGATATTCTACTAAGTACTCCGTACTTTCTACGGCTCTGGTTTTTTTGCTGGATTAAGGTATATCCTACGCTTTTTCTTTTAACCCTCCTTTCCCTTTTGTTCTCTTCGCATTTTTTTGTTCTGTCTTTGCAGTTGTACTCCGTACCAAAACGGATTGCGGATAATGATGACTAAGCACATCTGGAACCATGACATCGTTGTTGCTGCTGTTGTTGTCTTTTGAGATACTATGGAGTAGTTGCTAATTTGCTGCCGCAGAGGATATCATTAAGTTGGCAAATTATACAGTAAGCTATCAAGATATTGAAATGACAAAAAAGAGGTTTGTTAGACCGGAAGTCTGGATTCAATGATAATGACATCACGTGATATCGAATTATGTCACGTGAACCAATTGATGCAACCCTTTGCTGATTATCAACGATGGAGACCCAATTGAAACCAGCAATCGTGGTGCTTTGTAGCTGGAAACTTATGCCATAATTGCTCTTAAATCCAGGGCCATTGACTTGGTTATGCGTCTCTGCCGGGACATAGCATGCGCCGTTTTGGTAGACGAGGCAGTCGGGTGCAATATCGTATGTTGTTACCATATTTTGGGCTTGCTTTCAATATAGTTTGTATCGCATCATAGTCATGTCGTATTTCAAAGAACCCGGCACTGTAAATATTTTAGCAAAATGGTACATTGAAGTGATGCCGATGTTCGCAAAGCCGTTCCGCAACACGTGACTGCAGAGCCGCTAGGGAACAACCGGCATCCGACCCTCGCGACTTTCACCTCAACCCAGCTTCACGAGGGACAACTTCACCACCCCGCGCTTCCGTCAATTACAATATGAACTCCTTCCGTTTTGCTCGTTCTGCCCTCCGGGCCCGCCCCTCAGTCTTCAGCATGCCTGTCCAGCGCAGAGGCTACGCTGAGGCCGTGTCGGACAAGATCAAGCTTTCCCTGACCCTCCCTCACCAGGTACGACTTCGGACCAATTGGTCCACTTACCAGACCCCGATTGTGACTGTTACTGACGAATATGCGATAATAGACCATCTTCAACTCGACCGGCGTGTATGTCAATCTTGCGTCCTGCCCCGATCCGAACGTTCCATGTTTTTTCGGTGTCCCCACACCTCCGACTTGAAGATGCATACTGATGAATCTTTCCGACGAAACAGTGTCCAGGTCAACATCCCCGCCGAATCCGGTGAGATGGGTGTCCTCGCCAACCACGTTCCCTCTATTGAGCAGCTCAAGCCCGGTCTCGTTGAGGTTATGGAGGAGGGCGGCGCCAGCAAGAAGTTCTTCCGTATGTCCGATATTCAAGTTTTCGACCTTGGTTTGCGATAGGATGATTCGAATGCGCCGCGGCCAGGTCCTTGAATTGTCCCTAGGGCTAACACATGTCGCTACTCTAGTCTCTGGTGGTTTCGCCGTTGTCCAGCCCGAATCTCAGCTGAGCATCAACGCCGTTGAGGGTTTTTCTCTCGAGGACTTCAGCGCTGACGTAAGTTTTCTATATTCGTCCACTCTTGATTGTCTATAGGACCATGCTGATTGCGCATTTCAATGCAGTCTGTCCGCGCTCAGGTCGCTGAGGCCCAGAAGGTTGCCGGCGGTAACGGCAGCGAGCAGGACATTGCTGAGGCCAAGATTGAGCTGGAGGTAAGATCTTTTTTTGGGTACGTCATTTTAAATTGAATGCATGCTGACAGCCTTACTAGGTTCTGGAGACCTTGCAGTCTTTCCTGAAATAGATGTTTGATGTACATATCCAGCAGCTTCGACTATGAACTTGTAGAACTATATCAATTCTCTTGAGAGGCTACTCTAATAGAATTGTGTCACGTCCACTAATCTTTTGCTTTCCTTCTGTACTTTTGGACGGATTCTTGGTTCTCTAACATTCCACGGTTGCGCCTTCCCAACATGGTGCACCGGATTCTACTTCCCCTCAATCTTCCATTCTCCCCTTTATCCTCCTAACAATTGATAGATTCACCAGACGAAACCACCAATTTCCATTTTCTTACGTTCTTAACGTTGTTATCAACTCACCGGAATAAAACAGGTCATCAGTCAAACAATGAACCCACGATCGTCTCCATCAAGTGCGTTCTCGCCCACCCAGCCTCCGAGACTCATCCTACACCAATGCTCTCTGAGCGAAGCTCAAACGCAACTTCGAGTGTCCCCCGGAAGATTACGACTCTACGCATCAGAAACAGGCAACGACGCAGAAAAGAACGAGCGCAATGAAACGGACAAACATCAAGCTTCTAGCGACACCTACAACACCCCACACGAAGCACCTGATATCTCCATCGACAAATGCTCCTCTTACAATGTAAACGAACAACCAAGCCCTTTAACCACACCATCACCTGCCAGCAGTCGTGCAACTCGCTTCTGGTCTGACCTCGATTCATGGCAGGATAGGGATACAGCTGCTTCAGAGACGACAAGCAACTTGAAGCCAGTTTGGTTAAAGGAAGACAGCTACGACAGTCACAGTCTCAACAGTATCCCGGAAGTATGGAAGCCGCCAAAGCCACGAAAACCGTCATTCCTCACTGCTTCCGGCTCGACTGTTTTCGATACCACGCCAAATCCTTCCGAGAATGCCCAGTACCCTATATACACTGGTCTGGGCGCGCAAAAGGACCAGCAGGATACGAAACTATCGCTTCATGGCCCCCAATCCCCGTTGTCTTCTGGCGTTTATAAACCCCGCAAAATCTGCTTGAATGTTAACCATGCGATGAGGAAACAATGGAATACCAGGAATGAGAAGTATCGAGGACAAACAAGGAAGATTATTTGGCGTCCTTCGCTACGGCCTGCTCTGTATCGTGCTCCTGTGGAGACTTACCAGCTACCGGTTGATGATCCGGAAAGACCTTTTCCAATGCCCATTCCTACGATGGACAGGTTGCCGCTTCGTTGGGAAAGCTTGAAGTATCGGTCTTTGGATGGCCAAGAGACGGACAGGAGTGATAAGCGGGGTGAGAATTCACTTTTATGTCTGAGCAAGAAGGTTTTCGAACTTGCTTTGGTTACTTTCTCGCTAGATGAGTTTGAGCATTCTGGTCAATCCTCGGAGTCTAGTTCTCTGTTTCGAGTGGGATTTCGATTGTCAGTAATGCCACTCAATACTGCGAAATCTCCAAACCATGAGCGAGGAGTCGTTTCGGGCGTTCCGGTTGATGATGCTGTCAATCTACTACGGCTGAGTTTCGCTGTACCGGTGCTGTTGCTACGCGCCATTTCTCTGATTGTCATTACCAGTCAGAGTCTGAGATCTTCGAAAGTCCTCACAACGCTTGTTAGATTTATCACGGCACTTTTGATTCTGCTTGTTGTCACGATCGTATGGATGTGTGACAAGCTTCGTTCAGGCACGGCTTCTGGGTGGAAGTCAATTCGGAAAACGGATTGATGATTTGACTTGATGACAAGGCGAGGTTTATATAAGGTATATCATGAAATGATTGTCTACTGCTCTTCGTTTGAAGTACAGCCGATTGACTAGAACACTGCATTAAATCGAGCAGTAGACTTTAGAAACAATGATATATTCATTACTATATTCCATACATTCATCTTTGCTCATCAAGGACATATGGCAGAAATGTTTTAACAGGAAGCAGATAATAAAAACACGAGACATGAACGTTCGAGGTCATAAAACACGCCAGTTAACAAAGGAAAAACAAAAAGAAATCATCATCATCCCATATGTTCAATTCCAGTCCATCATGAAGAACAAGTGCCGCATGGTCATTCCATAACATGTAAGCATATCAAGGTGTCGACAAGGGGTAAACATAAAACTCGGGTAACATTCAGAAAAAGCACCAACAAGGAAAACGAAAAGAGAAACTTGTTACTCCCAATCAAGTAAAGTCCACGCTATTTTGTCTCCTAGCCCTCTCAGCCCGTCTCCGCCGGCGATTATTCGCATAATCCCCACTAGCCTCGGTCCCCGTAAATGTCCCTGGACCCGGCGACGCATAACTCCCCGACCCATACGGCAGCGTCGAAGGAGGATGAGACTGATGCAACGGCGGCGGCGGCGGAGGCGCCATACCACTCATCCGAGAAGGATGCGGCGCATATGAAGACGGCGGGATACTCGTGCTCGGAGCGATTGAGTGTGTGTTTTCAGCGGCTGCCCTTGCAGCAGCTTGTTGACGCTCCATTTCTTTTTGCTGTTGGCGTTCGATTTCCTCGACGCGGCGCCAGGTGTTGTTGCTGCCGCCTTCGTTGCCGGAGAGGGAGCTTGCGCTTTGGTTGCGGCGGCGGGAGGTGCGGCGTTCTTTGCGGCGGGATTCGCGGTTTGCTGCGGCTTCTTCTTCGGTGAGGCGCCGGAGGGTGACGTGGCGGCCGTCGCTGGGGATTTTTAGTTCCACGGAGACTGGGGGAGAGGAGTGGTCGTCGTGGTATCTGCTGTTGCTGTTGCTGTTGCTGCGGCGGCGGCGGCGGCCTGGGATGGGGATTGGGGCGGCGCCAGGCTCGGAGTCGTAGCCGGTTGTTTCGGAGGGCATGTCGTGGTGGTGGCTTGGTGGTGCGGGTGGGAGGTCTGAGTATTGGCCGTCGTAGGTGTTGCGGCGAGGGCGTCCGGAGATCAATGATTCCTCGTGCGGTGGCCTTGTCACATCGGACGTCACGTCTGTTGCGGTGTAGGAGCCATCTCTTCTGTGTCGGGGATCAGTGTAGCGGCGTCGGTTGCTGTTTGCTCGCGCGAGTCTGTCTTCTTCCATCTCTTGTTGACGCATTTCTTCAAGACGGCGTTGGTCATTGTTCTTGCGGCCGCCAAAGAGGTTCTTGAGTGCTCCAAGGGCACCGGCTCCGAATAACGCATTGCGGCCTGTGTTTGGACGGTCCTGGTCGTGATCGGTCAGGTAGGTACTATTGTAGTAGGACGAACCAGGGCTTTGTGGTCGGCTCGGCGGTCTGCTTGGTGGCCGATAGAGAGGCGTTCGATGAGTTGGCTCTGGTCGTCGGCCGTCTTCCATCCTGCTCATGGTTTCCTCGGTCATGCTGTCGCTTCGAGTATGTGCTCGACTGTAAGTCCCCGACTCGGTGTCGTCGTCATCACGGTTGCGCCTCCTGTCAAAGAGCTTTTTGGCGAGGAAGCCGGCACCTCCAATCGCGCCTAGCTCGAGTAGCTTCTTGCCCCAACCGCCGCCGCCACGGCGCGATTCTTCGTCAGAGTATTTCTCGTCCATGTACGACGTGTGGGAGTCATCATAATCGTGCGGTCTGTCTTGATGCTGTGAGCGTCTCCGGAACAACTGAGCCAGGCCAGCGCCTGCTGCTCCTAGTGCTGCCATTCGGCCAATGTTGCCGCCATGGTGGTGTTCCTCGGAAGCTGAAGGCCCGGAAACATAGCTTGCTCGACTATCGTATTCGCTTGTCATTGGATAACCTTCGGTATCGTATAGGTATGACAGCACAAAGAATGCGACGAAGAGCGTGAAGACTGCGATTGCGAACAAGATAAAGAAGACCTTTGGCGAGCCGTATAAAGTGAGACCCAATGGTATTTGGACGATACCCAGGATAGCGAGAATACGACCGATCCAGCGATGTATCTGGTGCGCACGATCAGTAAAAAGAATCAGGACATGGAGAAAGGCCAAGCACTTACAACCAGCTTGAAGGGAACATGATATCTCTTCTTGTTCCTCTCAATTCTATGCACCAGGTAGCCCCACATGACCTGAAAGATGACAAGCACGTAAATTGCCAATCCAATGCCATGATGAGGATTCGACAAGCTCCGTTCAGGCCCGACGGCAAACCAGCCCAGCACAAACACAATGGTACTCATGAACAAAGTCAAAACCTGACACCACACATGCAACTTGAAAGCCCAGTATGGATTCCATCGCGAATAGTATCGTATTATCAAAACGGACGCGGGAACGAGGCCGAGAAAGGCGATTGTCGCAAGAACACCATGGGCGCATATCATCGTACGGTAATTAGGCATATCTCGAAACCGATTTCCCATGCCTACCACAGTCAGTCATACATATGCCAGTCATCTGAAATGTTGGCATGTACCCACCATTGTACTGCATGGTTTCAAAATTCAGACCCATCAAATTGGGAAGAAGAAACGTATCGCGACCCGAGTCCCATGTTCCATCACCAACGTGTAGAGTATTCGAGGAGTATGTACTGCTCCCTGGAGCAGACATCTCCGGATTGGGCGACATATTGCCCTCTTATCAATCGTGAATTTCCCTAGCACAAACACGCGGTCTCGATAACTGGAATGTTGAAATCCGAAGGAGATCTATGCGATCCCCACCTCCGAAGAATGCACCATGCGGTGACAAGAAACGGGGTAGATCGATCTGGTATGCGCACTCGAGTAGCCAGCCGATGGCAATTACCGATGCGGAGGATAAGAGATGGCGAACTCGAGGGACGTAGCTGACGAAACGAGTGCCCTAAGCGCCGGTGATAGAGACGAAACAAGCGGGGGCAGAGACGGGGATGATGAGTTGTCAAAGTGTACCAGGAACCGTCCGAATAACAATGGGTTTTTCAAAAAGGCAAAAAAGATGAATAAACAACGAGAGATCGCGACAACCGAAGAAAAAGAGGAGGCTGAGACCAACACGTAAAGCCGCCAGGGACACTCAGATCGGCGCATCAACTGTTTTCCATTTGGGGTTTAGCGCGCCAACACATATCCAGGACAACCAGCCGCTGACTCAGATTTTGCTGTTCCACACCGCCTGTTGTTTTGAGCTAATTGCGTGCTTATCTTATCAGTCCCAATTTGGCAACGTGTGATAACGCATCAATCCACGACATCGACATCGTCCCCTCTTCTTGTTCTTCTACTTATTCTGCCTTTCACTTCAATCTCGACTAGAATAGGAGTGAGTGGGTATACCAACATGACATCCCAACTCGAAATCTTCACAAAGGCCCTATCCCGGTACGTCCCGTTCCGTCCCATCCTTACCCTTGCGAATATAACTGATAAGCAAACAAAGCCTCCTAGGGTGGATATAGTACGCTCCCAGATCATCCGATCCAAAACCCCAAACTGCCCATACTCACAGTAAACTGATTATAGTATGCTCTGCTGGTCCGGATCCTTCTACCCCCAACCAATCGACAACTACCGCCGTCGCTCAACAGTCGGTCTAGCCATCGATTTCCCCACCGTTAATGTCCTGGGCTTCGTCTGCTACGCTATATACACAATAACCTTTCTGTACTCTCCTGTGATTCGGGGTCAATATGCAGCCCGGCATCCACAGTCCGAAGAGCCGACTGTGCGGGTTAATGACTTGGCTTTTGCGGTACATGCTGTTGTTCTGAGTTCGTTGATGTACTCGCAGTTCTTCCCGAAGATCTGGGGGTTTGAGGTTTCGAGGCATCAGAAGGCAAGTAAGCCGGTTAAGGGGATTTTCTGGGGGTGTTTGGCTGCTGTGAGTGTTGCTGTGGGTGTTGTTCTTGGTGTCAGTCCGGATGGGGGGTATGATCCCCGCTCTTGGGCTTGGATTGACGTGGTGAGTAATACATACCTTGTACACTCCTATCGGCAGAGAAAAACACATGAGTACTCGCGAGTACTCAAACTAAACCTAAACAGATGTACACCTTCTCCTACGTGAAACTACTCATCACAATCGTCAAATACGTGCCCCAAGCATGGCTCAACTACAAACGCAAGTCCACGGACGGCTGGCGGATCGAAATGATCCTATTGGATTTCACCGGTGGCGTGCTCTCTCTCATCCAGCTGTTGCTCGACTCGAGCTTCACGCAGGACTGGAGCGGCGTCACGGGTAACCCCGCCAAGCTTCTGCTGTCCAACGTGTCGATTGTTTTTGATTTGCTGTTCATGGTGCAACACTACGTTCTGTACAGGGACGTGGATGGGAAGGATCGGCGGAGGGATCCTGATCTGATTACTCCGCTTTTGTCGGAGCCGAATCATTTGTCGAGGAGTGCTCATATTTGATCGCTCTATGTGGTCACTACGCTGGCTTTAGATGGGATCTTTTGGATCTTGATAGACAAGTAGTGGGTCATTGGTTATTGGTTACTCATACTACTTATAGACAGAAACAAGTTTACGATTATCATTGAAGAAACATCACTTTCCAATCCGTATATGCAAGGAAAGAATATGAATGATAAAAATAAAGTGCATAAAACAGGCAAAGGTAAAGACAGAAAACATGACGCCCATAGGCCTCGAATCGACCAGACCTTTTAAATCCCACGCTCAATCCAGTATAGAAGCAGAAGCAGTAGCAGAAACAGTATATAACAAAAATCGGATGGCAATAAAACCGCATATCATAACTCTTGTGTCGTTGGTATCATTAAACGGGGGAACGAATCATGATGGTTCATAAATCCATATGCAAATATACATCGATACCCATCGAAGATAACCGCGTCATTCTCGGCCGTGCCGAGAAAGTTATCTTCATGGAAGTCGGCTATGATGCATCGCAATGCATGATTAATATAAGCAATTCATCTCATGGAGCTTAATTATTTGCCCGACGACGACGTCCTCGGCCGCTGCCTTCGGGTCGTTGCATTAAGACCCGTCTTAATTCGGAGTCATCTTTGTCCTTATCAACATGGTGAACTCGGACGTGTCTATTCTTCAGTTAGCTACGATCCAATCTCGTTGCGGCGGGAAAACTTACCTTTGGAGATTATCAGGTCGTGGATACTTGCGCTGCTGATCCGGACAGAATGGGCATATATACCCAGGGGAGTTATGCACTAGCCCGTGCCGAATCATTTCATTCTTGCGTTTGAACCCTTTACCACCAGGGCCCCTGACACATCCCTCAACTGGGCAATAGTGGGGACGGTCTTGCGAATGTACGTTCGCATGAGAACTGTTCGGACAAGAAATTGGTAAGCAAAAGTAGCCATATTCGTAGCAGTACCGATAACTTACTTCAGCAGATACTGAGTTTGAAAAGGAAGGGCGTTGCATCCAGGATGGTGACACTTAAAACTGCCAGTAGCGACCCCATTCAAAGGCGTATTCGCATCACTGTACGGCCTGTCATATGACCCAACAGTAGGTGGGTCTGTGGGCGTTGGGTAACATGTTACTGGGCTCTTCGCAGAGTGTGTTGGTACATCATAAGGTGAAGTCACATAATGTATGTTGGACTTGTGCGGAGGAGGCCTTGGGCAGGGTGGATGCGACACAGGCGAAGGTACTGTCGATATATCTTTGGAGCTTGCGGGCGACCAATGTGAATAAGGACTAAGAGGAACTTGAGGAGGCCCCGGAAGCTGATGTTCACGCGACACATCTACCCGTGGAGGCGGGCCATTTGTGACCGGATGAAGCGAGTAAGAAGGTGCACCACTGGCATTGACCCGAGGTTCCTTTGCTGGGACACTCGGGAGTTCACCCAAAGCGGATTGCAGAGGCGGTAGGCTTGGTTGATTCTCCGGTGACTTCGGAAGCGCTGAAGGTGGTTGATGAATAGCGGGAAGTAAATCGTGTCTCGGAGCCTCCGAAGGTTGTAACATGGAGTAGGCTTTCAGTTCGAGTGGTGTTCTTGTAGGGCCGACTATTGATGGTACTGGCGGCGGAAGTTGTGGAGGTATTCCTTGCTCACTTTTGATGTCTCGGATTTGATTGTCTTGCTGGTGGAAATCATACTTGGGTGCAATTTCCTTGGGCGCTGGCGGTTCATTTTGCAACAATTGCAATGCATTCTTAGCAATAATCTTCTGCGGATTGAACCCCTCCTCTGGCGTGATCTCCCGTTTGAATGGGTTATGGATCTCATAGTCTCTAATATCGGGTCGATTTCCGTCTAATTGACCTATCAGCACGGCACTGCCATGGCTAAAACCGGGTTCAAAGTGATTCGGCTGGTTCTTACGGGAACTGTCTGGCGACGTTCCCTTATCATTCCTGACGAACGGAGGCGGCTGCTCATCAACAAGTCCATAGTCGGGTTTTGAAGGCTCCAGACCAGGAGAGCGGCCGCCATCATCAGAATCATATGCGTGGGACATTAAGGCGGTGGTTTCACGCGCATTAGGTGCGCCACCCCTTGGAGTCTCTGCTTGCCTTCCTTCTCCTATCTCTTCCTTGGCTCTTATCAATCAGATAATGGTGAAATCCCACAGATCCGTAGCAGATTCTGTCGGAGACCGTGGCTCATCGAAGATTGAATGCCACGTCAACTGGGCTGTTCTTCCCAAGTGTCCTGTCTGCCCACGTTAGTTTTCGTTCTCGCGCAAGTGAATGATAGAAATGTAGAAAGCAAAATCCGCTTAAGGAATCGGAACAAGCTGTAAATTCGCTGGGCATTATAACATAAGGGTGGCATTTATATCACGGCAGATGCGAGCTTCGTGGTTTTAAAGCCCAAAAGGATTCTAGTGCAGCCCGGAATACGAGTTGAGTGTGGATCAAAGGGTTTTTGGGCAGCCTCAGACATGGCAAAGAACACAGCATTCCACATCATTCCATCCTAACAGCTCAGCTGCCGTTCAAGGGCAAAGGGGTCAAAAAAAAAAAAAAAAAAAAAAGTACTCAGCAGGAAGAGGGAAACAAATCACTACGCGAGATAGCGCTGACATCCAAAATCAGGTGATCTGATTGGCAAATTTCTTGGGACTGGCCCTTTTCCCTTGCCCACAGAACACAGAAAGAATCACGATCAAGAAAGGGGAGAAAAGAAGGTTAAGCACTCACCTAAAAGTAGAGAAAGTGGGAATCCGTGCGGCTCGAATGGAGCAGAACCGCTTCTCTGGGGAGAGTCTCGGGATGAGGCTCAACGGGCTATCCGCGTGGTCGCAGATGACGGGTGTTGTGGGAAAGAAAAGGATTAAAGTCCGGGACAACAACCACGGATAAGAATGAATACAAAAGGAGCCGGAAGAAATGTGGAGGGGTAATAATAAAGGGCAAAAGAACAGAGATGATGACGGATGGAGAAATAATAATAACAACCCATCTTTGAAGAATCGCCCGCGGAGAGGGAGAAAGCGATGAGGCTTAATCCCGGCAGGCGGTCAAGCCGTCTTCACAGGCAGTTTGTGGTACGGTACTCTCCATACTGAAATTACTTTTCGGCACTGCGTCAGCATTACGACCACGCACCATTGAAAGTACATATACAGCATTGAGGGACGGTATTTCGATTCATGTTCAGAAGCATAAGGATTGTGTCTCAATATTGCTCTAACGCGAGCCTATCAAACTCTTCAGAGACTTAGATCTGATCACCTTGGCGCTCTACTGGCCAGATTACACGCTGGAAATTATATCCTCTACTCCACCCCCAGAGACCATGCGATCAGACAGACTGCGATCCCAGGGTAGTACTCTGTACTCTGGGAGATAATTGAGAGATACGGTCTATAGAAACCGTTTAATCAACCATGTCTTCTGGGAGTCAGGGATATGATGCCCATAAGACCAGGTCATCGTCATCTGGTATACAGAGCACGGAGTAACTCAGCGCATATTCATCACAAACCTGGATTTGCTACGGAGTAGCTGCACTTGAGACAGTCCAATGCTGGCGACTCGCCAGCTCAGCCCCCATTCCAATGAAAGCGATAGGGATTGAATGCGCCAAGTATCAGGGCAAGCGTAGGGTTTATGGCAACATCCAAATGCCACACAAAAACGAAACTTTTCCACAGAGTTGGAACATGACCGGAAACTTACCGGGCCAAGGCACGTTGGGTGCGGCTCTGGCAGTCCCAACATTTGATTGGCTACTAGTGAAAAGGAGGCTGAAGTGTTCATCTGCACTGAACCGTCCTTCCTTTCTGAGAGGGCACGGAGTACAGAGAATGAGATACTGTCTCCCAAGTCCCAGGCAGATGCACATTTTTCGATTTAGCTTAAAGATTGATCGTTGTGTCGATTTTATTTCTTTATTCTCCGTCTCTTTGCGATCTGCTTGTGATCGAGCCAGTTCAGTTGTGGGATGCCCTTCGCTTAGTGCCTAAGGCGACAAGGATTCCTTTACGTCCGTGCTTCCATGATGCAAGCGCAGTCAGCGTCGATTAAAGAACAGACCTGTGGTCCTTTTTTACATCGTGGTGTCTCTTTGTCTTATTACTATCTATCCTTGTCAATACTTGCGAATTCGTCCGCTACAGCCATGCTCTGTACAGCCACACTCTACAAGTACTGCTACTACTCTGTACATGACTACGCACTCGCATTCAGCTGGATAATCGTCCAAAGAGAGCTACAAACACTTATTCACGGAATCATCTAGCTAGAGATACTGACTCTTTAACCCCCACTCCATGAGTCTGAAGAATGGCGGGGGTAATACTACCGCGCTCATTTTTTCTCGCGGACTCCGGAATTGTTACTCTGTCCGTACTCCGCGACCTTTATTATCGTCCGTACGATGATCTGCATCGCGACAAGGGTCAATCACTGGTGACCGTCTCAGCTGCTTATATCTTCAAGCCATTCTCAACGGTCCGTGCTACGGCTTCGCATTCTACGGACCATCACCCATCGCCTCCAGACTAACACATACGAATATCCCATCACATCATGGCTGCCACTTCTACTCCATCGAACAATGCTCTGCTGACATCATCTGAACCGTATCTTGGACACAATTAACTAAAAATCCTGCCGTTTGACGGCGGACAGAAACTTCCCCGCTCCAGTCGCTCGTAATATCCGTCCGGAATGTCAATCTATCCCAAACAGGTAGGCCGATATTTCATACGTCGAAACCGCATGATCTGGTCCATAGTATTATGAGGACTTGTTGTCACACTGCATAAAGTAGACAGGGTTCTCATTCAATCTACCCACCTTAGCGCCGCGTCTTTCCGCTTCCCCGACTAAGAAGGAATGTGGTCCAATCGCATTATTGCATTCCTTCTTTTCCCGATGGCCAGCCAGCCTTCTCTTGAGAGAAAAAAAGAAGAGGCAAACGAAAAGAAGAAGAAATGCGGCCCGTTCCAGATAGGCAAATCTCACGGGTTTTGCGGACAATGATCCTCCGTTGTACAACCTTGTGTGTGCAGTGATATATATATTATCAGCTGGCTGACGTTGCAGAAGTTTTTACCTGTACGAACACTCTGGTACTTCGTACTCCGTGGTCTTGTATGGAAGTACGGAGTACAAGTACATCTACGGAAGCATTCTTGGCAGGACATCTCCGATAAAAGAGCGACTATGTGTGGATCAGAGCAATATGATTGTGTGAAGAATGCCCACTTGCTACATTCTCATCCAGTGAATTTCGCTGTCCGTTCATTATGCGCTGTGACAGATGTGCTGACAGTGGACCCAAAAGTGGGACGGATACAATTGCTCCGTACTCCGTATTCAAGTCTGCAGAATGCGCTCGGCATAGAGATGGGTTTTTGGTAGCCGCACTCAATCAGACAGTCCTGCAATGTTGGTTCGGAATTTCCGTACTCTGTGCACTGTCGCATACGATATCGTCATTAGAACTGGTGGTCATGGTGTACGGAGTACATGTCGGAGTGCATGGTACAAGTACGCCAAGATGATACATAAAGACGGATGATTGACACGGTAAGCAATATTGACTCGTATCCTTTCATTTTTGCACTTGCATCAATGAGGGATATACTTATGTAGTAGTCAGGTCAGATGGTTCTCCGCATGCCTACCTCGCGGAGAAAGAGTCCGAGATTATCATGGCGCTCACTTTGTGGGGGGGGGGGGGCTTGCAATATTGATTGAATAACTCATTATGTACAAAGCATTCGATTGGTTGCAGTCAACTACAGCTTCCCTTTTTGCCGCGACTGTTCTTGCGCCCGTTTCACTCGCTCCCATGCATCCAGGGCAAAAGGCTTGGTCTTTTTGGCATACTCTTGAGCTCGGGCGCTACTGGCCTGTCTCAAGGCATACCGCGCGGCGATCCCCTGCATGATCACGGAGCTTCTCCAGTTAAAGAAGGAGTCTCCCCAAAGAATGTCATGTGTCGGATCCCAGCCAGCCAATTCGCCATACCACCGCACACACTCTTCGCGGGCGGGCAGACCAGGGATTACCCCGGGCTTGAACGTCTCAGTCGTATGATCCGTGCCATCCATATAATAGGGGCTTGTCAGGTTGCAAAAGTCCGACAAGGGGTGTCCCACAGTCGCCATCTCCCAGTCTAGGATACCAATGACTCTCGGCTCAGTTTTGTGGAAAATCAAGTTATCGATTTTGTAGTCGCCGTGGACCAAGGTCCCTCGATCGCGCGGCTGGGTGGACTTGTTGGAGAAGAAGTCCACAATGTCTGCGAAGTGCGGTAGCTCTCCAACAGGCTCCTTGGTGTCCACATCTATTGCCTGAGATTGCGCGCGGGAAACGGCAGAGAAGGTAGCAATCTGACGGTCATAGAACCCAGATGGCTTTCCGAATCGTTCCAGCCCGACTGCTTTGGGGTCGACTCGGTGGAACTTGGCTAATGTCCGGACTGCATCTTGCCATCTGCAAAGTTTAGCAATCAGCTTCTCAAATGCAACAGGTACCCTAATATGTGATGACATACAGTGCAGTCCGCTCCTCTGCACCTACTTCCGGCATCGCAGGGTCGGTAAACATGCGCCCGTCCAGAAACTCCATGATATAGAACGGTGTCCCAATAACATCCGCATCCTCACATAGGCAGTACGCCTTTGGCACCGGCACATCCGTCTGCCCCAAAGCATGGATGACCTTGTATTCACGCTCGACCTTGTGCGCTGTCTTGGAGAGGAGCTTCCCCGGGGGCTTCTTCCGCAGGACGTATCGTTGCTTGTCGGCGCCGGTGATCTGGTACGTCGGGTTCGACTGGCCAAAGCTGAACTGTAGCACGGATTTTGTTAGTTCATTGTTTTATTTGGTGGTTGGCGCTAGACTTGCCTGCTTCAGATCTAATGGGGTCTTAATTTCGGGGACATTTTGGTTGAGATACCGCTCTAACGACGGGATATCGATTGGTTGGCGCACTTCTCCGGCCATTATGTACTCTGTAATAGCCTTGGTTATATATAGAGATATGTATTTCTCTTGATAAACGATAGAGAAAGCAACAATGAACACCCCTGGTATCGCAGCTAATAACTGGCAATGCAACAACCGAACCGAGGCTGAACAGCGGTGCGGAGACCTCGGAGACCGGCTGGGGTACGGCTGAGTCGGCGGTGGCAAATGGTACAAACACGCCAAGCCTATTAACGCGGTCACGCGTCTAACGCCCACGCGTTGCTTGGTTTCTACAGATCGAGTCTGCAGGTGAAATTGAACAACACACCGTAATTGCACTATAACCAGTCAGTTCTTCTATTTCTGTCTCTCAATTGAACCATATAATTGATAATGACCAAAGAGACCACTCCCCCTCCCACCACCACCACAACCACCACAACCACAACCGCACCAACCCACGAACCACCGTCACAACCCGCCTCTCCCCTCGCCAAACGAACAAAACCCAACACCGACGACAACGACAACATGTCTACTCCCGCCGTCACCTCCATCTCCACACCCCTCCCACCCCTCTTCGTCAAGAAACTCACCGAAACCGCCCTACCACCGACCCGCGGATCCGCGTTCGCAGCGGGATACGACCTCTACAGCGCGAAGGAGACTGTGATCCCCGCGAAGGGGAAGGCGCTGGTTGATACGGGGCTTGCAATTGCTGTACCGGAGGGATGCTGTATGTTCTGCCCCCACTTTCATCCGTTTATCTGAAAAAATGATGGTTAAGAGGGGCATGCTAATGTTTGTAGATGGCCGCGTGGCACCGCGGAGTGGACTTGCTTCGAAGCACTTTATTGATACCGGGGCTGGTGTTATTGATGCTGATTATCGGGGTGAGGTGAAGGTGTTGTTGTTTAACTTTTCTGAGGTGGATTTTGCGGTTAAGCAGGGGGAGAGGGTTGCGCAACTTGTTTTGGAGAGGGTGAGTCTTTTTCTATCACTTTGTTATGATCTATTGTTTGGTATGATTGGTGCTAACGAAGGCAGATTTACACCCCTGAGGTTACGGTCGTTGAGGAATTGGAAGAGAGTGTTCGTGGTGCAGGTGGTTTCGGAAGCACTGGTGCTTAATTTGTTTGATTCTGTTTATAAAATGGGTCGGGTATAGAAATGCCAATGATTTACGACTTTGTGAATGATAATAATGGGTATCAATGCTTCCTCCCAAATGTATCATGCTCTATCTATACATATGAATATCTATTGAAGTGTCTCCGGCAAATCCTCTTTCCTCCACTCCTGTGCTTGGAAACTAGCCGTTGGTTCACGGAGGAACCGTGCGTTTCTTACCAATCGCACCTCAGCTGCCTTGCTCTTTCGCAGATTCTCTTGTTTCCGTTGCTCCGCTTCACTAATACCCGCAGTCTCCGCAGTAGTAGTAGTAGTAGTAGTAGTAGTAGTAGCGCGCAACTCCGCATCTCTCGCTTCAAGCGTCTTCTCCAGCACACTGTGCATACTCTCTAATACCTTAACAGTAGACTTCGCCAGCGGGAGGTCCGTAGGAGCCACCTCATCTGGGGAAACCCAGGACTTGATATTCCGGAGATCAGGCCCAGTAGCGAAAACAGCTTCGCGTAGACGGGCAACTGTCAAAGCGGCGAACATATCGCCTGTGCCGCTGAAGTAGCAGTCGAGTGCGGGAACATCGATGCGGAAAAGTCGGGGCGAGCCATCCGAGCGGGTTGTGGAGCCGATGACGGTTAGGCTGTTTGGTGACGAGGCCGTTTCTGATGTAAATCTGGAGAGTTGGACGGAGGTGATGATGATGTGCGGGACGGAGTAGGTTTTGTGGATTGCGGTGATTGCTTCTGCGAGGGTCTTAAGGGAGGTGATTTTGATTCCGGAGAGGACTCTGTGCATCGTCAGAATTGAACATGGTATCCTTAAGAGTGGACGCACTCTGCTTCGAATTGATTCGGTAGAATCAAATCCGCATAATGAATAATGTTTTTATAAGCCGGCACTACATCATCATTGACATACAGCCGGCCCTGGTCACCCATGACAGGATCCAACACTGCCCCGTCAGCTCAGCCAGATATCACAAAAAAGGGAATGGTCAGACTCACCCCAAAAGAACGACCCCGGAGCCTTCTGAGCCTTCTGCTGTAGATCTAAGCCAATGGTACCCACGGCCTGGACGGCCGCAGCACTGGGCGCATACCCGGATAACATGACGTTAAAGTCGGTGAGATGGCTCTGGCACAGGCCTTGATAGAGATCGCTGATCTCCTGAGCTGTTGCCCTGGTGCCTTTGAATTGTCTATAGCCGGTGTGATTACCTGGTTCGTTAATTAGCCAGGTTATTCTGATATGAAGGAGATAAGACTCACTGAAGTGGACTGTGTTCAGAGCAGCGACATCGCAGCCCAGCGACTGCATGACTATTGTCGCGATTTTGTTCCCGACATACCTACAGCTCTTTTATCAGGGTCTGTCTCTCTCATTTGTCTCTCCTAATACATAGTATAGGAAGCTGAAAAAGAACATGCATGACATACCCGTACACGACCTATCGAGTGTCAGTATGCACGACCTTGCCAAGAAACGGGAATGGACCTACATGGCTCGCGACAGCAAGCACCGACGTCTCGGGGACCAGAGCATCTGCCGACATAATTAATTGCAATAATGATACTTGGGGAATTATGGAATCACAATCGGAGGAGGAATTGACGAACTTGCGGATGGAGGGGCATTACATAAGCTGATAGACAGGAAGGATTCCCCGCAAGATGATTGGCCGGGTCTAGACTGTATGCGACCTGTCAATGGAGTCGGCACATTTGCCGATTACTAGTAGTCTTACTACTAGTAGATGCCAGTATAGGCAATTATTGCATTTCGGAGATAACGGTGTTCATGGACATAGCACCTGCTCTAGAGCACATAGCTGCCCGTAGCACCAAATGAACAGACCCTGAGCGCACTGATTCCACGGATGATCAGAGTTTCTTTTGGCTCCGTTTGCTGTTTTGAGCTGTTGTTAATCTCCGGCCGGATATTAATAGAAATAGTCGCTTTTGGTTTGTGTCTTTTTTGTCTTTTTGTCTTTTGGTTTGTGTCTCCTGAATCCTGTTTCTTTCTTTCATCAAAAAAGGAATAATAATACTAATAACTGGGAAGGGTGCTCTTCTGTCCTCTCCCCATCCACTCATTGATTGCCATGTCTGCAGTCGTTCGCTCGCTTTGAAATACCACCAGCCTTTGGGCAGTCACTCGTTTATTTGTCGCTCGTTTATCTTTGTCACTCGTTTATTCTCTCATTATTTTCTGTACATCCTGGTGTCGATTCGTTGACGCAGGTACTCCGCAATGTCTCAGCCCTACTTCTACTTCTACTTCTTCCTCATTATTCTCGTCGCGGCCTCTACATCAGCCATCCCGGTCCAACATGGCAGCGACCTCAGTGGAGAGCAGCAGATCACCGATCGTCCGGAGATCACACCATCACTGGAACGTGCTCCCCTCGAACATCACGGGATCATCACAGCCGACGACAACAACAACGACAGCACCAAGAACACAATAATCCCCCGAGGAACAACAGAAGACTTCCCAACCCCCTTCGACACAAGCCTAGGAACAAACTACACCAAGAAATCCTGCCCCAAGTTCTTCACCAAGTTCCTCTCCGACTCGTCCTTACAATCCTGCCACGCCCTCTCGCTTCTCCTCCGCAATTCGAATTCTTTCTTCTACACCCTGCACTCTGCAACTGCAACCTCGCACCTTCTCGACATCGCTTGTTCGGCTTCCGTCTTGCAATGCACCAGCACTCTTTCCTCCTTGGCAAAGGAGTTGATTAAAGACGACAACTGCGGCGAGGAATACAAACTCGGAAACCCCAACGTCGTAGACGCTTACATCGACCTAATCTCCTACGAACCGCTTTACCACGCCTCGTGCCTCAAGGACCCATCTACAGATAACTACTGCTTCGTCGACGCAGCGACAAACTCCACGAACCCCGCTGACTACGACATATATTTCATTCCCTTCGGAAATGCCCTTGAGGACCATGACGAGGTGAGTTGGGATAATAACACGCCCACGTGTAATAAGTGTCTGCGGGAGACTATGGGTGTGTACAAGGGGTTTGCGAGGGTTGATGGGCAGCCGCTTGTGCAGTCGTATTTGCCTTCAGCGAGGGTCGTGGATAGGCATTGTGGGGGTGGGTTTGCGGATTTGAATGTTACGGTTGGGGCTGTGAAGAAGGTTGAGACGTCGGGTGGGTTGACGTTGGGGGTTGGTACAGGGTTGGGATGGGTGGTTGGTGCTGTGCTTGCTTTAGCATTTTGAGGCTAGGGTTCTATGTTGGAAGAGTGATGGATATGGTTATGGGTTATGAAAGCGATCTTCTTGTCAATTATACTAATTGTAATGTTTGCGCATCTTTGAAATATGCCAATCTTCCAATAAATCATCCATTATTCGTACCACATTAAAATCAAAGGTATCTATATCCAAGTACGTAACAAGAAGCAATGCAGATGCCAATGTAAAATGGCTCGAGTTCACGATATCGTTAAAGGGGTATGAAAAAGACGCTCAAAAAAGACAAAAGGCAACGCAACTAGCTGCGTCTAAGCCCATCTCCCATGGCCACCCCCATCAAACTCTGGGGCTCTTTAGAGAAACCAGGCCCAGCTGACACAGGACTCGATGCATCCCGTTCCCGCTTGACGCGGAAAAACGCCAACTTGGCAAACCGCCCAAGCTGATTCCAGAAATGCCGTCCGGCCATGTGAACTGAGATTCTTTCCAACAGGTCCACCGTGGCTTCGCGCACGTCCTGGTCCGGATGGAACAATCCCATGCTGAGATAGAACAAGCCTGCTCGGCTTTCCGGTGTCACTGTGAGGAGCTGGCAGATCCCTGCATAATCCCTGACGGCGTGAGAAAAGGCGACGTAGATGGCCCCTGCGTCTGTGTGAGACAGTTTCAATGACCGTAGCCGGTCGTGATGGTGGTGTAGATCTGGCTTTTGGATGGGTCGCGCCGGATAGTACAAGGTTGCAATGTCCTGAATGAACGAGTAATAGGACCGTGTGGTCCGCCAGCCTTCAATTCTCGACACAGATGCTGTCAGTTCTCGTTGCTTCGCTGCTTCGTTCGGCCAAACATAGCCATGACCCCTCAGCGTCGTCGGATCCAATGGATCCGCCTGTTGACTACTTGGACTATCCGGCGACAATTCTTCGTTCGGGCCGATGATGAAAAGATTCGACGCTCCATAAACCATTTCCTCGAAAGCTGCAGCCATGCGTGTGAACTTGATGATATAGGCACGCCACTTGGCTCGGATGGAGTTTTCTCCATAGCGGTTAGTGATGCTGCGATGGATGTCCTCCATGAACAAGTTATCACCACTGTCTGAGTGTGAACTTGAATTGGGGTTAACAAAATGGCTCTGCTGCTGGAAGAACAAAAGCCCTTCTGTAACCGGCGCCGGCTCGATGTGGCTACTGATCTTCATTCGACCCGTGGGCAGGTCACAGAGAAGATCCCACCATTCGGGATGGTTGGCAAAAGTAGGATTAGTTACGCCTGCAATAAAACCAGGCACCTTGAGAAGGTCATCGATCTTTGTCAGATCAGTGTACGGGAACGCATGACGCGTAAACCCGCGCAGAATTCCACCTGATGCCAGAGCACAAGCAGCAAGAACAGCCTCAGCTACCTCTCCTGAAGGTCGATTGTGGCCCAGGAAAACGACCCGTTTCTGGGTCAGCATTGCATTGATCAGAATAATAATCGGATGGGTAAATGGACCGCTCGTCGTCAAGTGGGAATGAAGAGGAAACGGTTGCGGCGAGGTAGCATGAGGGGCGGCGAAAGTCTGGATAAGCTTGATGAAAGAGAAATCGCCCACCGTCTCCGGCCAGATGACCGTAGGCACTTTGACGGGAATGGGGATGTCATTGTAGACCACCTTGGACTCGAATTCGTGGGTATCACGAGGAAGCGCGAACCGAGGTGCAAGTTTCTTGGGCGACGGCGGAGAGGCATCATCTGGAACTGATTCGCCCTCCTCTTCCAGACGTTGGTGTGCCATTTGTTCAAACTTTTCGATAAACATATCCTTCGTGTTCGTGGCTTGTAATATTTGCCGTTCGAGGAGAGAGAGTTTCGGGAGCAATGAAAGGTCCATGGAGTTGACGGCATCGTAGAGTCGTGCCAGTGTTTCCGGATATGGGTTCTTGAAATAATCATCCAACGCCAAAAGGAGCAGGGGCTAACTCGTTAGCTGGAACCGTTTCCCGTGCTTCTTGACAGGCTTACCTTATAGATATGAAGGAAAGAATGTCGCGTACAGATCGCCATTGCTTTGACAACGGCACCTCTGCAACACATTAGCTCCATCACTAAAAACAGTAACCGAGGGCATACCGCTTGACTGTGTTGTCCTGTTTTGTATTTACAAGATTCAGGACATACATCAGCGGTGGCCCTTCACCACCGTCATCTTCATCATCACTGCTAACGTCGTCCGAGCCATCGTCCGAACCGTCATCCTCTCCATTGTCCGACTTGTTTCCTTTATTTTTTCTCTTCTTTTTCTCGTGCAGAGATTCATCGTCGTCGTCTGCACTTGTATCCTTGTGCAAGAAGAATATCGTCCAATCCTGACTTCTGACGTGGGTCTGATCCGGTAACATCAGTTCCGCCAACATACTCTCATCACCACTGATTGCAGCCGGATACTGATGCTCCATGATCGGACCGCGGTCAATGTGGAAGGAAGCCACGAGAATGAACTCTACATGGCGTTCGGAAGAGTCCAACGGATACTGTGATTTGCATCGTCGGGGTCTCGAGCTCTGTGGGATTGCGACGGTATTCGCATAGGTATTCTCGGACGGACGACGCAGCAACGTTTGGGAGCTCGGGGAACGTTTGAGCACGGACGGGGACGGAGTCAGCCGAGGCAACGCGCTGGGTTTGGCCCGGTTGGACGTCGCACCGGATCCGGAGAGTGTATCATCGGACGGTCGATACGGCAGCGTGCTCGTCATATTTAAGGGTGTTCAAAAGGCAAAATGAGGGGGTAGTAAGGAATGCTGGTATCGGACTCCGTCGTGGCAGTAGTAGATCTAGCACAGGAACAACCGCATAGTCAGGTCAATGGATTCGGAGACCCTGAATCAGAGCTGGCGACAGTAGAGGAAGACAGTTTGGTCAGTTTGATGCATTCCCAGCCCAGGATATGAATCAGAAATTATATGTCGACTGGCCCAAGGTCACAAAGTTTCGGTGGTGGTGATCGACGGGGAAATTCAGGGGGTTTCCAGAAAAGCCACAACCAACCATCAAATCTCCACAGCGGGGAGACTCAGACTCAAACAGTGCAGCCAGAGACTGTCTGCTTCAGGAAGCGCCGTCTGCAGGCTTCCGAGACGAGTATCCCCGGATAATAAACATCATGCCGGTCTTTTCATGATAGGAATGTCCCGTTCCTCGTTTGCGCAGTTCCTCGTGGAGAAGTCGGATCCATGAAAGCAGCTCGAGGAGAATCGCAGAGCCGCTCCCCGCACGTGCCTCCGGTGCCGGGCCGACTGGATCCCGAGTTTGTTTACTTGGATACTTGCCTTTATGAGCGAACTTGACTATCACACTGCTGCATGCGCTTTATGCCAGGAGAAAAGAACAGTCGAGACAAATCCTGCGCCAATTGAATATCCCTGCATATGATCTGTTTTCAATTCGTTTGAACCTGAACGGCCCGATCTAATGTCATGGTACGTTGTCCCGACTCTCAATACTAGGATCGGTTGGCTAAAGAGAACTTCACAAGATGCCCACGAATACCCCATTCAAGTCCTCTCCTCTGTCGTTTGGCTCCCCACGAGCTTCACCGTTTCGTCGACCTTCAACACCAAATTCCCCGCCGCAGGGTCGTTCGAGCACACCCGGGAGTTCCCCCGGTCGAACACTCCCGCCAGTTCCCTCGCCCAGCAAACTGAATCAGTCATACACGGTCGAAGATGACCCTGAAGAGTCCCCGGGGTATCACATTAGCGATGCGCCAATTCCTCCACCCAAGTTCAGCAGAGAGCTGCCCCCATCGCCAACCAAGGGAGCTAATTTGGGCAGTTCGTCTCCGATCTTGAGTACCAGACAGTCCAACAGCATGATAAACGCAGCTAGTGATGCAGCAGCCAACCTGTCGCCGGCACAATTAAGGGAGATACGGGAGGCGTTCCAGGTGCTGGATCGGGATAATGATGGGTCTGTGAATCGGGAAGATGTGGCCGATGTGCTGGTCAATGTTGGTATGTCTACTGGGAGTGAAATCTTGGTCCGTAAACTGTGTGGCTGACTTTAAATCTAGGGTTGAATGCATCTGCAATCTCGCAATTCTTCCCACCCGGGGCGCCTCAAACGATCCACTTTCCCACCTTCTTGAACAACCTATCCGACTTAGTCAGCCCCCTGTCATCACGCCAGGAGCTTGTTAACGCGCTGGCCGCCTTTGACGACGACGACAGCGGTCAAGTTGACGTGAACGAACTACGGGATGCGCTGTTACACACTTCGCCGGAAGATGGGGAGCATCCACTTACGGAACGGGAAATAGACGAGGTGCTGAGTGGATACACTGGACGCAGAGTCTTTGGAGGGAAAAGCTCCAAGGCTGCAGGGGGTGGGAAGCGAGGAGAAGTGTTTCGATACCAGGAGTTTGTCGATTCGATCATGGGAGGGACGGAGAATGGGCGGCAAGCTGAAACTGCGCGGATTGCATAGAACGGATGTTCTATTATTGTTTCTTGGGATAATGGCGTTGGGCGGCATTGAGATTACTGGCGGTTAACTTATTTGATGTTGCAACACAATACTTGGGGCGCCTATTGTAGGGAATATATAGATGCACGAGTCAATGATGGAGGCTGGTGAATAGCCTCAGACTGCGACAGACACTGTCTCGGGATCGACTCTATACATTGATTTAACTGAATACCGTGAATTACTAGTACAACCAGCAAAATGAAATGTCTATGCCCAAACCATTCTGTTATCGATAGTCCGTCGCGTGTCCCGCATACCCGCCATCCCATAATTCTCCATTCCTTCTGCACCACCCAACCAGCCTTATGAATTTAACCAGCAGCACTTTTTGACCTCGACTCGCTGCAAGAAAAAATGTTTTACATCTGGTGCTGCATCAGAAGATTATATATGCGCTAAACAACGACACACCTGAACATAACCGGAGGTAAACAAACACTAAACGAAAACGACCGAAATGACCTCCCGCCCAACACAAGCGCAGCTCAACCTCGCTGCCCTCGCATCCCCCTCGCCCTCCCCGCGAACGATGCGATCTCTGCGCAAAATACAATCACATCACACTCTTTCATCGAATACGTCCTCCGATCTTCAATCCATCACTTCCGCCGCCAATACCGACGAGTCCTCCCTAGCAACGCAACAACACCACCACCAGCAACAACAACACCAACGACAATTAGCATCCCCCGCCCGAATCCGGACGCATGGTCGTGGGCGGTCGAATAGTGACACGGGCTCTCGGGAGGCGACACTTACTGTCCCGAGAAAGAGGCGACCGGCTAGGAAGACGGGGTCGGGGATTGGGGTGAAGAGGTCGCTCTTGGAGAGCTATCTTAGAGATGGGCCGCTGGATGGGAATCTTGCAGAGGGGATGCAGGAGTTGAGATACTTGGTTCTGTCTACGAGGGTGGAAGCCGATGTTGATGGCATGGTATGTTCTCTACATGGGGAGGAAATGAAATGCGGGCTAAGACTGACTGACGGATAGTCAACGTACCGGGTATACCTGTGGCTCGTCCTTCTCGATATCCCTCCCGTTTCAACGGATGAATACCTTTCTCTGATCCATCGTGGCCGCTCACCGGCATACACCAAGATCCGCAACGATACTTTCCGCACCCTGGCGACGGATCCCCTGTTCAAGCGGCGCGTGACAGAAGCAAGTCTGATCCGGTTGTTGAACGCGGTAGCATGGAAACTCGAAGATGCGAAGGGCAACCGCCGCCGCAAGTCACGGCCTTCCTCCTCTCGCAGACGGGAAATGGAATCACTGATCAAAACCCCGCCGCGTATCGCCGAAGAAGACGAAGACGAATTTGTCGTCGTTGATAATAATACCACCTTCACTACTCCTTTCACTTCTACTACTACTACACCTAATGATAATAACGATAATGCCAACGCCCGCGGAAACGAAAGCGAATCCGCCATCTACGTCCAGGGCATGAACGTCCTGTGCGCCCCGTTCCTCTACGCCGCCCGCAGTGAAGTCGAGGCCTTTGCGCTTTTCCACCATTTCGTTACCCGCGAATGCCCCGGGTACATTCGCAGCGCCATGGACGGCGTCCACAGAGGATTACGTCTCGTCGACCGGTGTCTGGAAGTCGTTGAGCCAAAACTGGCCGCCTATCTCTTCTCCAAGGGGATGCAAGCAGAGCTGTATGCGTTTCCGTCTGTTTTGACGCTCTGCGCATGTACGCCTCCGTTACCTGAGGTGCTTCATCTATGGGACTTTCTGTTTGCGTATGGACCGCATTTGAATATTCTGTGTATTGTCGCGCAATTGATTAGGATGAGGGATACAATTCTTGAAAGCCCGAGGTATATCCCCTTTACCCCTGATCAAAATAAATCAACTGACAAAGTGAACAGTCCAAATAAAATCCTACGCTCATTCCCACCTCTAGACGCCAAGGAAATCATCGCCTTGACCGTCCTGGTTGTCCGCAAGATACCCAGTCCTCTTTATGCGGAGTTGGTAAACCATGCCAAGTAGCTGCTTTGCAGAGTTATGATTATGATTTATGTTTTCTTTTCTTCACATTGCATTTATCCTGACATATTTACATTTACATTGGAGGCGTTATAT
Organism: Aspergillus glaucus CBS 516.65; assembly: GCF_001890805.1. Classification (NCBI taxonomy): domain Eukaryota; kingdom Fungi; phylum Ascomycota; class Eurotiomycetes; order Eurotiales; family Aspergillaceae; genus Aspergillus; species Aspergillus glaucus. The sequence goes on from NW_019170457.1 coordinate 1,007,056, forward strand.
TTGTTTTAGTATTATACATGGCATGTGCGAGGCGACGCTGTATACTGATTTGATTTGATTGACTGATTGATGAGGAATGATTAATTAACACCGACTGACTGATTTGGGATTAGATGACATGATGAGTTTTATGTATTTAGACAATTGCATGGCTACTGAGTTTTAGCCAGGGGACAAATAGCAACGCATTCTATTAACCTATAACCAACCCATACCAAACCAGTCCATCCAAAGACGCTCTAACAAATGCAGAATAGCAAACATTTCTTTTCGAATGATTTTTCGGCAACTTCATGAAAAAGAAAACAATCAACCAACAACACCAACCGCATTCCTCCCAACCCCAGACCCATTCACCACCAACGGCTGACACTTATCCACCGACTGTCTCGGGACAGGGCCATCCTTCGACGCAGGTCTAGATCCGCCCGCAACACTATGCGCAGGACTAGTCCCGACGCTACTATGACCACGATAAGAGTAAGGACCGGGACTAGGACTAGGGCTTGAAGCGGGTGTTGTCGAGTTTGTGCTTGCTGCGCTGGTTGCTTTTGTATCCACAGTTGTGGTATGGTTGTGGTTTGGGATCGGGACTGGGCTGGGGTTGGGATTGGGATTGGGACTGGGATTGGGATTGGGATTGGGATTGGGGTTTCGATCGATTCGTACGCGGATGCGCTTCGAGCCCATGAACGCGGTGTTGTTGAATAGTGTGGCGGCGCGTTTGGCAGAGTCTGGTGTTGTGAATGTGATTCTGGCTGATTGTTTGTGGTGTGTGTATGCGGGGGTGGTTGCGGTGGTGTCGAACTGGCATCGCTCGATAGGGCCGGCCTCTTGGAAGAGAGTGACTAGGTTTGCTTGTGTGGTGTTTGCGCTGAGGTTCTGGATGAGGATTGTGCGGCGGGTGGATTTTGTGTAGAAGGTATTGGTGGTGTGGCTTGGGATGTTGAATAGAGGCTTCGCTGGGAGGTGAACGACTGGTTCAGGGATGTGTTGGAATTGGTATGTCGGTGGAGGGATGGTGAAGGTGTATAGTGATGGATCGCAGGTGACAGCTGGCCCTGGACCTGGACCTGGGGCTGTCGGTGGAGATAGAGGATCTTGGAGCATAGGAACGAACGGCGGCGGTGGCTGAGGGAGGCCTATTATCGGCGCGTATTCTGGGCTCTGGTATAGAGATCTATCTAATTAGCATTGGTTTGGGTATGAAGGAGATTGTCGTCTTACTCTGGAGAACCAGGAGCAGCCAGATTATGGGTCACACGTGGCGGCGTCGAGTAGCCAGACATGTAACCAGAAGGAAACACACAAGCTGGACCTCTGGTAGGACCCGCGATAGGACGAGTCGGGGCACAGGTTCTCGAGAGCGTGATGACTATACTCTGTCCTTCCCAGCCGTTGGCGGATAGTCGATCTATGGAGTATATCACCGTCAGCGTCTTCCATCCAGATATCAACACGAAGACAAAGGTAACACACGATAAGTTCTCCACGCCTCCTCTTCATTCTTGATGATTATCTGTCCCAGCCCAGTAGGAAAGCCATGACTGTCGTCGTACACTACAGCCTGGCGGATATGAACAGCTGTTTGGCGGATCAGGTCTTTGAGTTCTTGCCAGCGGCAGTGAGCTGGGATCTTCTTTCATCAGCAAGGCTTCCAGAGAAGCAGAATACAAGGCTAGCTCACCCCTTGAAGAAAGACGACGAATTCCTCGTCGGATCCTCGAGGTCTCGGGCGTGATTTCTCGCGGGTAGGCATAGTGCTGTAGCGTAGGGTATGCAGAAGGATAATGAAGAACAAGAACAGATTATGAGTTGAAGGGTAGTTATATGACCCAGTAATCCAAGAATACACCGTAGACTTATAACAGCAAATGTCAGCAATTAACTCAGTTGCAACCGCTGACAGCGGTTAAAAAGGAACGCAGCAGAGTGAAAGAAAAAGAAATAACCCAGTTGCAAAACCCGGCACAACAACAGCTGACGAATAAAGAGGCAGTGTCAGGTGCAATTGCATTGCGAATTTGATATCAGTCTGCACTGTGGCTGGAAAAATGGGCTTGCTGAGCTGAATATATTTATTATTGTGTCCTGTAGCATTATGGAAAGTAGGTGACACTCCCAAAATATATCATACAGCGATCCTGCGGGAGATAACAAATCATACAAAAGCAACGAATGGTTCCTGACTAGGGATAGATCGGATCTGTCCCAATCTTGAATTTATGTGGTTCAATTCCAGTGTTCCGTGCCATTGCTGCTTGCTGTGTTACTACAAGAAGGAATGACTGGGATGTTGAGATGCATGGTGGCCGTGATCTCTCACACCGCCAGATTTCCTCGTACAGAGTAGAAATACATGGTAATCGAAGGACAAGGCAGGTGAACCCCGTCGTGCAGGCATGGATAATAATATTATTTGATTATCGGGTATGAATCATATTGTTCTGAACAATGTGAATTGGATCTGTACCAACACGATCAGTCAGATACACACCCCTGTCCAAGCACAGTAGTGAACTAGTACTAGTATGCCTCTGCATTTATGCTTGTGTACAAGTATTGAGTACTCTGTACTGTGTACTGCACTGACATACTCAGCTGAAGTCGGTTGATACTAGTCCATACTCCGAAGTTCACGACTCCATTATGTCAGTGATGCGAAGGAACAATAGCTCCACTGATCTCCAAGAGGCCAGTGATCTCTCTTAATCAAATACCGGGGATAGTCTGTACCACAAGCACCACTAATAAAAAGGGGGAGGGGCATAGAGGGGTATTTGTATACAAGCCTTTGCTTGTAGCGAACTCCTTTCGACTACTCCGTACAAGAACCACTAGTGGACTTAAACTAGTGTTTCATCTTGACCCATCTGTCAGTCAGAAACCACACGGTTCACCTTCGACTCCTATTCAATGGCTCCGACTGATAGACAGACATCATGATCGACATGTCCGTCCGTCCGGCAGTAGACGACGGTTCATCCTTATCCACGGTTACGGAACAATAGTATCATAGTAGCTTGTGCATAGAGTACTCTTAGAGTAGAGAAACAACGCTCACTGGGTATTCCGCTAGAAACGATCGCTAATAATCAAACACTGACTCGTACTCGGTACATGTCCAGTATGCAATGACAACGATTGAACAAATGGGTATATGTTGTTGGAAAAAAAAAAAAGAAAAAGGAAAAAAAAAAAAAAAGATGCCAAAAAATTCCCATCGAGTCTCCGGTTCCATCCACCACAAATTTCATATCATGTCCAAATTGATCGTGTCGAGTCGAGTAATTTCAGACACCGACCGTATCGCCAGTTTTCATATGTACCCTCCTGCAGTTGTAGTGTCGTGTAGTGTGGAACGCGCTGAGATCGATGCCCGAACGAAAAGAAACGTGAAAAATCTGTGCCCGCACAGATTGTACCCAAACAAGTCGTCGAGACTCGAGACAGATGAATGTAATAACCAGCAAAATCAAGTGTGCCAGTCGGTTTTTGTGTGTTCATAACCATCCTCCCCTCACTCATTTTTATTGCCGAATTCCATCGTTTTAACGGGGATAGCCGACCATGGAGGCGCAACGACTGCAATAGTAGGAATTCATGCCGAATCGGACCACACCAGGTGTCTTTTCGTCTTTCTCCAGGCTCATCGACCGCTGGCAACGCGAACAGCGCACAATGTCAAAATTTGATGCTGTGCCTGGGGCGGAGTTGCCTGTGGCGCCGGAGGGTTGGACTTGGACTGAGGGCGAACTCATGTTGTTTTGCTTTCGTATGTGTTTTTTTGTATCGGAGTAGAGAATTGTAGAGTATTTTGTTCGAGCCTTAAGGAAGTAAATGAGGCTGGGGCGGAGGTTGAGAATGTGTAGGTAATAAAGGATTGATCGAGTTGGTTATGTGTGTGTGTGTGTGTGTAGTCAGGATGAATGACTTGAAGGAATGAATGGGATAGAGACGAGAGAGGCGACGAGATTTAATAAATAATATTGACAACCATCACAAGTGCCAAGGAGAAGGCAGAAAAAAAAAAAAAAAAAAAAAAAGGGTTTGATTTCTTCAAATCTCCAGATCCGTAGGTCCACTTTGGGTCATGAAAAAAAAATTCACTACGGGTTTAGCCCATGCAATAAACAAGACAGTAAACTTTGGAACTATGGGTTTCTGAATCAATTTCACCATCCCGATCTTCAACACATAATAAACGTTTCCATGCCGTTTCACTCTCTGGCGAACTCCGGAGTACGGAGGACTCCCTCCCCTCATTCCTTTCAAAAACCCCCCATTCTGGAGATCGAATCCGGGAATTCTGGCTGGTGAATCCTTCTAACTCCTCCTCTTCTTTGCCCCGGGGTCATGGCGTCATGAAAACTTACTGGCGGATCATCCTGTTTCTATGGACATGATACAAGAAAAAGAGATACTTTGTAATTGTAACCATTCAAAAAAGGTATGCTCGCTGACAGTGACAATCTGCGGCTGTGCATTCCTGTTGCGAGGCTTTGGGGATCCACCTCCGGCGTTTCAGAATCTGACATTTTAGCAGATAGCCTGCCTTCTGAATGGAGTAGTATGGAGTAGGGGACAAGACACTGTGCTCGAGGTAGTGGAGAGTTAGTTAGTACTCGGTGTCTACCCCTATTTGACCCTGAATTCTCTCGCAACTCCGTGCCAACTCGGGATAGAGAAAAGCGAGTAAACAGAAGAATGCATAAGGGCAACCGGTAGGCATACCACATTCGTCTCAGCATGAGGCATTTACAACCACCGAGTTCCCGAGAAGGGCACTGCTGTACTCCGTATAACTCGGGATGCCATTTACTACAGAATACAAGTACTCCGTACAATGACCGACACCTGGCAATAATCCTGCCAGGTTGGCAGCGGAAGACTCCGGATACTCGATCCATAACAGCCTAATTAGCGGCTGGCGGCATGCAAGCAGACCAAATGGTTAATGCGCATGCATCGGGACCGTTCATCATCATTCATGAGTGGATAATCCGACACGATCGCTCCCATATAGCGTGCATGGGCTGATAGAGCTGTGGGTTCCTCACTGACATCATACAGGAGACTAAAGTGATTCCAAGCTCGTGTCATAATGAGTCCATTACTGAAAGGGAAGTAGTTTGTCGAGCATTTTTGCCCATGTGAATTTGCCCATCCATACCGCCTACTGTACCGAGATTAGATAGTCTCCCTCTAACAGTCATCGCGTGTTTCGCTTCTGTAACTTATCACAATCCCAGATGAGGGGATATTAACTCGGTCTGTGCCTCTGTCAATAATATTCCTTCGCTTCGTGCAGTGTCGATCCTCCGCGCTAAAGCTCAGGGGTATGTCCGTCCGTCCTGCTTGAGCTGAACTGTCGTTGCTGCCCTGGAGATGCCTCGATGTGACGGTGTCCACAAGTTGCCTTGGCAAGGCCCTGACTATGTTTTGCCCATAAAACCAGGCAACTACGGGATGCCAACGGTCAGATGCGCTGGCTCGAGATCTGGCTAGACGATGCCCAATTCACTACGGAGTACTCCGTACATCAGCGAGACTTGTCAAGTTCTCAAGCCCAACGGCATTCTCTGCAGGTCTATAAGATGCCCAATACTGTCGACTGACTCGCTACCCTTGATCGACAACTGTTGGATTGAAATGAACCTCACAAGCCTTTGATTAGCTAGGGTTTCAGATCCTGTCTGTGATGATGTCAATGCAGGTGCCAGCACTAGGCACATCATCCCCAGTCTCACCCTGCGCAACAGAGAGATTAGTGTACAACAATGTGTCAGGCGGGCATGAGGTAAGGCATTATTATCACGGTCCATACTATTCTCGGTCTAAGGCTTGAGTACCAGAGTTAATCAATACCCCACGACAGCTGGATCGGATCTCGCGGTTATTGACAAACCGGACGATATGGATATATACTCCGTACCAATATCCATTTTAATACAGGAATGTTGACAACGAATACGAATTGGATAGCGATTTTAATAAAAAAGACCCAAGTGATCCATTGCAACGGGGCCTCGACTACATCATTGTACATCGTTGTTCTCCCATCACTCGCATCTAATCGATTGTCAAACATGCGCAACAAGCTTTACTTTGCGACAGCACCTAAGGATGATGCACGTGGCTTGCACAGCAACAGGACTTCTCCGCAGTCTTCCAGGGATCGGATAGGAGCCTTCAAATAGGCTGTAAATTATTGAGATTTTATCAGCGCACCGTAGGACTTGGCAAGCAGAGATGACCAGCGTAGTGGTCTAAGTGGTTATGACTGGCGCCGGAAAACGACCTGAGTGTACCATATCAAAAGTTAGAATTGTGCGATGTGAAATTGTGTATTGTGTTTTACCATACGGTGTAGGGATAGTGGATTGAAGCTATTTACTTCATCCGGAAGAATGAATGGCAACGACGTCATGGGCGAGTAACCACTTCACATCATATACAAAGGCGATTCTCCAGCACAGCAGAATACACAGAATTGCTCTACCGTTCTTATCAATTTGCCTCATACTTGAGTATAAGGAATATTCCCCTATAACAGAACGGCCGTCTGAATATTAGTGTCGTGATCGAATCCGTCCTGCCCCGCCGACCCCGCCAAAACAGGTTGACCGATTCGACATCACTCCGGAACACTCCATTCCTCTTCTCTTCCTCTTCTTTTTCTCTTCTCCCTTCAAATTACCTATCTATCACATATAGCACTAGATCATTATATCCCTCACCATGACTACCTCCTCTCCCGTCCTCTACAGCTTCCCCAACACCGACACTGTGGCCAAGCAATTGCGGCCCTATGTGCTCCGGGCTCAGAATTCCGCTATCAACCGTCACAACACCTTTCGCCTTGCCGTCTCCGGTGGCTCTCTGCCAGCCATCCTAGCTGAAGCCCTCCTGGCCCCCAGCAATGGCTCCCCTGAAGACACCCCGCAGTTCTCCAAGTGGGAGATCTTCTTCGCCGACGAGCGCGCCGTGCCCCTCGACCACCCAGACAGCAACTACCGTCTCCTGAAGGACGAGCTTGTCAGCAAGATTCCCTCGGAATTGGGTACCCCCAACATCCACCCCATCAATGAGAAACACGTCGGCGACGACGACCCGCAGGAACTGGCCGACCTGTACCAGGAGGATCTGATGCGCTCTTTTGCCGCCAAGGACAGCGTCAAGTTGCCCGTTTTCGACCTCATCCTCCTGGGCTGCGGTCCTGACGGTCACACCTGCAGTTTGTTCCCTGGTCACGAGCTGCTGCGCGAGAAGGACGCCTGGGTGGCAGCTGAGACCAACTCGCCCAAGCCCCCGCCGAAGCGCATTACCTTGACCCTTCCTGTCGTCACTCATGCGCTCAACGTTGCCTTTGTTGCTACCGGTGGTGGAAAGAAGGATATTCTGAAGCAGATCTTTGATACTGAAGAGGGTCGTAGCCTGCCTTCGGCTCTGGTTAACCAGGGTGCTGGTGAGAAGGTCAGCTGGTTCACTGACCATCCTGCTGTGGAGGGTGTTGCATTCCCGCGGCGCGGGAGCCTCTAAGCTTTGAATGATAAAATGGAGCCCATGTATCTAGTATAAGTTATGATTTAAAAGAGCAAATGAAGCTTTATTATACTTCACTAGTTTCCAATACTTTTATCTAGAACTGAAATAATCCGTAGCTGCTCGAGCTTACCTCGGATTTACCGCCGCCAAGCTTTGTTGATGATGCGGGATCTCACCGCATTCGACTACAACAACCAAGAACCCCTACCAACCAGCAAACATATCTGTACTCTGCACATTCCTGAGGGATATTTGCCCTTTTTTTTTTTTTTTTTCCCTCACATTCAATTGGAATCTGCAGATGCCTTGATCTATGCTATCATGCCCATTCCAACGCGCTCCGTTTCCCTACGAGAGCCCCGCCAGCAGGTAAGTCCTCCGCACTGTGCACACACCCCTGTCACTCCCTGGCTGTAACCTCCGAGGAAGTTTTTCTATGCCATCGAGTTCTCGATTTGACAAATCGACTGACTTTAAATTGTCTCAGGGTAGTTCTAATTCCAATGTAACCCGCACGGCGACAAAGGCGCCAGCCTCCACCGCAGCGAACGAGAGCGCCTTGAATCGGAGAAAGTCGATGTTACTGCCACAACGCCATAGTTCGGTCCGGGAAACAACATCGTCGACTGCGAGAACGCAGACGCAGGAGAGCAGATTACGGGTACCACAACGGGGAATTAACAATAAGCCTGCTACCGGTGCTTCGGTTGCGGCTGCGACTGCTAGAGCTCCGACTACGACTACTACCGCTACACATCGAAGGACGGCGTCGCAACAACAGCCACAACAACGGCAACAACAGGAAGATGCGAAACGCCCTACATCCCAGAACTCTACGGCAACCACTGCTACTAGCACAAGTAGCAGTAGTGCTGCTATCGCTCGTCGCCAGAGCTTGAGACCTAGTCCGCTGAAGACGGTTTCGAGGACGATTTCCTCGGGGAGGCCTACTGCTTCTACCACTACTGCGACTACCCCTACATCCGCTACTGCCCCGGCTACGTCTTCGACTTCACCACGAAAACAGGCAGAAGCCACGAGAAATGTACCGTCGATTTCTCCTACCAAGAAAACGAGTATGCTTCCGCCGCCTCTTCCCCGACCTGCCCGATCGGCTTCTCTCAGACAACCAAGTACACCTCAGTCGAGTCCAGGCGTCCCAGCGGCGGGTGCTAGGGGTCATACTAGAGTTCGCAGTCAGATAGTGACGCCGGCTACCACGCCGCGTTTGAAACCATCTTCCACGACACCGCAGTCATCGCCGAGAAAGACGGTCAGGGGCTCGACTGCGGTGACTCCTACGGCTTCTACTAATGCTGCTGCTAGTGCGCTTGCTGCTGTTACTGCAGAAATGGACCCCTCTTTGATGCCTTCGTTCTGGCCGGAGATTGCGGCAGTACAAACTGAAGTCTTGCAGCTGTATCTCTTCCATTCGTCCTCGCTCCAGCAACATGCGGAATGGCAGGCTGGATCGGAAGCAAAGCTGCGGAAGAAGTATGGCTCGGTCGCGCAGAAGTACCGTTCTATCGTGGACGAGGAGAAGCAGTGGCAGCGTCGTCTTAACGGACAAGCGCTGGATTTCTGGGTTCAGAGCATCCAAACACATAACGGTCGTCTAGGATTTGCCGAACAGATCCAGCTTCTCTCGCAAACCATGCAGGAAGTGATTGAGCTGTCAGATGAAGTCGGAGGAAGATACACGTTGGCTATCCAAACCTTCGAGTACTGGTTCCGAAAAGCCGACGAAATCAAGAAAATCCGCACTCAGCTCGATTCGGGGGCAGCTGATCTTGTGGTCTTTATTGATCCACTCGATGGTGTCTGGCGAGACGAGGTTAACGACCTGGCAATGAAGCTCGAGCTCTGCTCGCGGCAGCTACAGAGTCTTGATATTTTGGGCTACGGGGATACGGAGAAGCTAAATGATTCTGCTCTTCTTCGGATCGCACGAGGACTTGATGATATGGTGAATTCCATGCTGGATGAGATTCATGCGATGCGCGAGATTGAACGCGAGATTGTACGATCGGAGAGGGCGTGGGTGAGTCAGCTCACTGATCCTTTGGTCGTGTCTGACAACCGGCCTCGTGAGGATCGGAGTTTGAGAGTTGGGATGTGGAGACGTGCCTTTGAATGATGGTTCTACACAGTACACGATTCATATCATGAAGATTTAACATGTTAGCAAGATGACTACGATGCACTGGACGTCTGACTTCCTGGATGTCAAGAAGACGCTCACGATCCCCCTGTCAGTCGGTCATGTGCTGACCAAACCGGTTCCTTTCGCCTGAGTTTCTGTTCGAGATTATCGTTAAACGACTTGTCAAATAAACCGGTTTCAAGCAACCGAATCTTCCCCATTTAGGACAGCGGTGTATCCGCTGTTGGTCAAGTGATAGTTCTCGGGCCCAGACGGTTGTTTCCATTGTGTACAGAGGACAGAAGGCAAAGCACTGGGGAATCGGGAAATACTCCGTATTGCTTGGATGGCGATGATATTATCATCATCCGGATGCTTACATGTACATGTACAGTAGTGGACGGGGGATCTGGGAAGGTGTCATGTGTATACAGAGGCACATATGTATCGGATTTTCTAGACAGCTCGAAGGCTTTCTCGTTAAAACTGGATCTCTCCGTATACGACCTCGCTAATCGCGGATAATCGACTCCTCCGGACCTCCGGCCCCCGATCCCCATTTCAGTATTCTCACAGCGGTCACATGACCGGCATTGGTCATGTGACCTGATATTTATGTACATGGATAGATAGTGCATAAGTCCACACTGCACAGCGGTTCCGCACTGCGGAGGCCGCAGCGCGGCTATACAGGCTTTCTGTGTTGGACGGCGAGACTGATTGTGAGCCCAATCTCAGTGTGTCAGAAATCAGCCTCTTGGAGGATTGCGGCATTTTGATTGGCTGAGCAGTAATGTTTCCACTAGGATGAGCTTTTCAGATAGACGATATGGCTTCAGATATATCGGGGATCGGGGTATGATAGCAGAGTGAGGTTGAATTATATGGGGTAGAATTCATCCCGGAGAGAGTTATCGGCTATGCGAGGTTATCGGCTATATGGGGATCGTCTTGGCGAGGTTTGACTGTAGTAGGTCTTGGCACGTACCAAGAGCTATCTTTGACAGTTCTTGAAAGTTCTTCAGACACTCGCAATAAAACCGGTTTTCCTCTTCCTGTGCCTTCCATTGCCGGAGCTTTTCCTGACGTGATTGGTGTAACGATAGTGGCTGGTCTGTTTTGGCACGCTGCAGACGTGTGCGAATTGTCTCCAAGGCCATGGTGGAGCCGTGCGCTAGTGCTATTTGATGGTCCAAGGGATTGATTTCGGGCAGATCATGCTGCGTCGGGTGCTGGGGGTTATCCGTTGGGGCTAAGGGCGGCAGGAAGAATGTCTTGGGTAATTCAGGAGAACGGCTGTAAACGCTAGAGTGTCACGGGCTCGGAATAGTAGATACTAATGAACTGAATTCCTATCTAAACTATTGTAGCCATCGACGAGAATATCGAATCTGGGGAAGAAGAAGAAGAAAAGGAAATCTATCTAGGCGATGAACGGTCTTTATAGGCATTTGTGTGGTGCGGCTTAAGCCCTTGTTTGCCCATATTGCTTGTATGGCATCGTTTGATATGTTGGCGCTGTTTGTCTGGCGTTGAGCCGTCACAGAACCCTGATGAAATCTCTCGTAGTTTATTGTTAGTCCAATTGAATTATTCAATCCATTTCGCGTTATTACTATGGCACGAGCCGAATCGATGCCAAGGATACAATTGTCTTGCCACTTTGCCACTTTAATCGATCCTCATCTGCTCGCCACCGAGCCTGTGCAGCAAATTCTGGCAGATTCTTAGACCCTTTTTTTTTTTTTTTTTTTGGCTGGTATTAGACACGATGGGAAAAATGAGTGTAGTTGAACCGTCGATCATCATATACCACGCAAGTCCACCGTATAAATATGGGTATAAGAGAATAGATAGCCAATTTAACGACGAAAAATGCAAGTATATTCATGAATAACATACGTACTTGAATGACTGAATGAACAACTGTACTTTCTGCCTTACTATCTTTTCAAATCCCCTGCGTACTTGTATGCTCGAATTCCTACTTCTGCTGTATCGGGTTTAGTCAGCAAGCCTCCGGCGTGGCGTCATAGCGAGGCCATCTTGTGAAAACTGCGACCACAGTACAAGCATTCTTCTATGCGGAATACAGAGATACTGCGTGGAATCGAGGCACGAGAACACAATAACTCGAATACTCCAGTCCTGTGGGCTGCTTTGGCGCCTTTATCCTAACTTGCGGCGGCTCTGGATCCGGTGGAGCTAGACTCCGGCCACTGCTGTTCTCCGGAGGTCTTATACTCCATCTTCTCGCACATTCTCTCTCTCTTCTCTTACCTAGTTTTTGCTCTATCGGCTCATGTACTGGTGATATATACACGGTGTATTTTGTTTCTCTCGACAGGCCGCGGTTGGACACTCCTTTGTCGCAGACATTCGACGGACTACAGTGCAGCTCGGAGCTGCTTTTCTATACCCCTCACTCACATACACGCTCTCTCTGACTGTCGTTTCGCTGCCCGTGAAGATAGCGAAAGTAAGTCATGACTGTGCTTCTACTGCAACATTGCTTGATTGTCTTTTTCCTCTTATCTCGAATCTCTTAATTGACGTCAGCTTTACCCGACAGTTTCGCTACGTACAACGCCATGATTGGAACCTGACATTGATTACTACGGCTTGACCATTCAAATCCGATAAGATCGATTAGCGAACATACCTCCTCCCAAAATTCCTCCCGATCCGTTTGCGATAATGAAAGATTCGCTGTACGATCGTCTTTGGCGCCGCGAATCCGGCGAGAAATCGCGGTATGCGAGCCTTAGTGGAATTTACGGATCGAAGGAATGGGTAAACGATCTGGATATTGTTAACGAACTGGGTGGACATACGGGGTGTGTAAATGCGCTATGGTGGGTTTTATCTATTCTTCATACAAAGGCATTGGAGTGTGGCGCCTGACGGATATAGCTGGTCTGGCTCTGGCCGTCTACTGGCATCAGGTTCGGACGATAAGCATGTCAACCTTTATTCCTACCAGCCGGACTCCTCGACCGCGCCGTTTTCCCTTAATACTACTATCCTGACCGGACACCGGGCCAATATCTTCTCTGTCAAGTTCATGCCGCACTCCAACGACCGGACACTGGTGACGTGTGCGGGGGATTCTCAGGTGCGTGTCTTTGACATCGAATATTCGAACAACAGCAGTAATGCTGCTGCCGCATCGGTGTTTAACACATCTGCGCGAAGTCGTCGGTTCGATAACTTCTTCGATGGTACACGTTATCTGAGCGAGAGTAATACCAATACGAGGGTCTACCGCAGCCATGCAGATCGCGCCAAGCGCATTGTCACCGAATCGTCGCCTTATTTGTTCCTTACGTGCTCCGAGGACGGTGAGGTGCGCCAGTGGGATTTACGACAGCCGTCGTCGGCATACCCGCAGCCGCGGGGTGGTCAGGGACCCATGGCGTACCGACCGGGGCTTGATCACGATGATGGGAATGTTCCGCCGCCGTTGATCTCCTACAAGCGGTACCAACTGGACCTCAACACCATCTCCTGCTCCTCTAGCCAACCGCATTACATTGCCCTGGGTGGCGCCCACCTCCACTGCTTCCTTCACGATAGACGTATGCTAGGACGTGACCTCCAGACCGAAAGAGGAGATCCCGGAAGTTCTTCCCCGGCAAGTGGTAGTAGTAGTCGTGACGACGAAATGATGGGGCAAGCAACCAGATGTGTTCGACGGTTCGCGCCCAATGGCAAGAAACGAATGCGGACTCGTGATAATGGCCATATCACAGACTGTAAAATCAGCAACGCCAACCCGAACGAGATGATCGTTAGCTGGTCCGGCGATCACATCTACAGCTTTGACTTAATCCGGAGCCCCGATGCAAGAGATCCCCAGTCCACCCGAGAAAACCCCATTACCGGATCGCCCCGTCCACGTAAGCGGAAAAGCTCCAAGGCCAAGAAGCGTAAGCGCCGCCAAGAGCAAGAAGAGGAAGCCTCATTCTCGTCGCAAGCCAGCGGTAATCGACATGAGTCTCGTCGTCGCTCCCAGGAGAATGAAGATGGCGGCGATCTCGCGTTCAGAGTCCGGTACGGTAATGGGGAGTCGGAGGATATTCCTTTGCCAACGCTGTCTGAGACGTTCTTCGATGCGCCAGAGGAGGTGATTGAGCGGGCTCGCAATGCGGTACTCACTGATACCCAGCGGTTGAGCGTGCGTATTGCAAAGCGTCTGGTTACGCTCCGCAAAGCCCTCTTCTCACTGGAGTCAGCTTTGCATGAAGCTAGTAATGTGTCATTATCGGATGAGGCAGAATCAGCGCCCACTCATCGGTTCTTCAAGTCCTCACTCGCGCACGCCTCATACTGTCTCAACCAGATGAACGAAGTGATGATCTCATGGTCATATCCTCTCAACCCTACACCCGATATGGTGAATTTCCAGCAAACGCTCCGCCGGAACCGGGAAGCTTCCTGGCGACTCGTGCAGGCCGCAGGGACAACGCTCCGTGTTCTAGGAAGCGTGGCTGAGAGTTCATCAGAAGTGGTAGAGGGAAGACCGGGCATTGTTGACGTTGACCTGTTCAAGCAGATAAGACCGTCTCCTGGGGAGAGCACTCTTGACCCGCCGGTGCAATTTGGATATGACTTTCTCAAGGCTATTCTGCTTTGGGTGGAAGGTGGGAGAGCTGCTCTTCTGTCCGGGTTCAAGCGTGATCCTGCGCAGAGACGTAACCAGTCTCGGTTTCCGATTCCGGAGGGCGCCGGTGATGAAGCGATCGAGACGGTTTTGATTCCGTATTTGCAGGGACTTGCTGGTGACACACCTATTGTGAACGTTGATGCTTCGCGGTTCGAGCATGATAGTACGAGGGTATTGTTCCCGACACAACATGCGGCGTTGACGGCATTTGCAAATGCCATTAAGATACCTTTGGAGGATCTCAATAATGCCGCAGCCCGTGTCGACGGCCATTACGAGGAGTCCACTGGATCCCCACAAGTACAGGCCCTCGATCGAGGTGCAGCAAAACGCTTTTGGGTCCTCAAAGCAGGCCGAGGAATCCTGATGGAAATAGCCTCCGGCGTGAACTTTGAATACTGCAAGTGGGCTTTTGGCGGTTTACGCACGACTACGGTTGAAGACGACGAGAGCGATGAAGATGAGGACATTGAACTGGGGCAGGAAAGGTCACAGGAGGACATCGATCCTAATGAAGAGGAGGAACCGATTCGAGATATTAATCTGGTTAGACGGGGCTCGGGTTCGTTTGGGCCCGGGAGGTATGATGGGAGTGAAACTGCTGCGAGTGATATATCGGCGTTGAGTCTTTTCGAGAGAATGGAACGTAGGTTTCCGGACGGTCACGATGATGATGAGGCTCTTGGCGATGCTGGCGATGCTGGCGATGATGGCGATATTGAAATCGACGATCTGGCTAGTACTAGCGACAATGGCAGTGATGCCAGCGACGACGACGACGACGAGGAGGAGGAGGAGGAGGAGGATGACGATGACGTTGCAAATGAAGACGAAGACGAAGACGAAGAAGACGTTGAAATTGCGGACCTCCTATCCGGAACGAATGGGTTTCCACGAGCACGACGGGAGTATGTCGAAATCGATGCCCCCTGCGATACACATACTAGGGTTTATCGCGGACACTGCAATATCAAGACCGTCAAGGACGTCGGTTTCTTTGGCCTGAATGATGAATATGTCGTGAGTGGTAGCGACTCGGGCCATGTGTTCATCTGGGATCGACAATCGAGTGATCTGGTTAATATCCTCGAAGGGGATAGCGAGGTTGTCAATGTTGTACAGGGTATTTCCCCCCTCCCTACGCATGTCTATTGAGTAGTACTGACGATAACAGGCCACCCCTACGAACCAACCATCGCCGCCGCCGGAATTGACAGCACCGTCAAGGTCTTCTCTCCAGACCGCAAAGCGCAAGACGATGCCCATCGCGGCATCAACATCCTCAACCCCGATCATCCTGTCAACGCGCTTGGCGACGACTCGAATATCTATGGTCTCTCGAGTTGTCGGCGTATGCATGATAGTTATCGCATCATGAGCCAGAATGATGTTGATCGACAGGGTGGGATGAGTGATGCTTATGTTACTGTGCGTCTCCCCCCCAGAACTGGAAGATGCGAGTATTGACTAGGGTATAGAGGAGTATGTTGGCTCGGCTTGCTACGAATTTGAGACATAGACAGCTTCAAGGTGACGGCGAGGGAACGACGCTTGTTGTCGATCCGAATTGCGCTGTAAGTTTCTTTCCTTTTTGTGTTTTGGATCTAAGCTGATATCTTCTGTTGTAGATGATGTGATGTCGACTGTGACTCTTCGTGACACTCGAATATTTAATTGTATTCTTGTCGATATTGGCATTCTCTTCGTTGTTCATTCTTGAAAGGGAAAGGCGTACCAAGGGCATAAACTTTCAACAGCTGGGCGCTTTATACATATGATATTATTTATGATTGTATTACAGATAGAATGACCTACTTATAGGGATTTAAACTGCATGAAATTACCCATTACCCTAGCAAACATCCACGTGACTCGACTTGATATATTCACGTGATTTTTTTTTTTTTTTTTTTTTTTTTTTTTTTTTCTCGCGGAAGTAGATGTTGAGTACTAGCAGCTCGATCAATTTGTTGTTCCAATCCGTTACAATTCAATGAGGGACGATTAGATCGAATACAGTAGAGACATCCTGCATCTTTGCTTCTCTACCCTCGTTCCCGTGGTGTTTCCGATTGGATGTCTAATCTGGGGAATATCAAATTCTAACCCTCATCCCACTTTTTTGTACAGTCCCACTTCATAACCATTTCACCTCGCCTCCCTTCTTCACTTCGTACCCTAAATCATAATCTGCAAAGTCAAAATGGATATCCTTCAAAATCACTCAGAAAAAACATCCCAACTCTACGCAGACTCGCACAACCCCCATCGCCACCTTTCACGGGGCCTGGTCAACCACCAACTCGGATTCTCCGATCTAGCGGCCGCAGATGCATACCGTGCACTGTCACTGTTAGAATCAGTGGTTGATCCGGATGGGTGTGAGTTTCACGCTAGGCGTGTTGACGTTGATGCATCTCAGACTGAGAAGCAGGGTGATGATGAGGACGAGGATGACGGCGAACCGATAACGCAGGAAGAATACGACCAGATCATCGGAGATGTGTATGCATTGCTTGTGCGCAGCTTGGTGGATGTTGGTTGTTTCCGGGATGCGTTTGATTTCTGTACCAGAGGGTTGGAGGAGTTGCGCGCTAAGTCTGATGACAAGAATGTTAAGGTGCTCGAGGAGCAGATGGGGGTTATTAGAAAGGTGTATGCTGAGCGGACTAAACGCGACGGAGCTGAGATCGATGCGAGTGCGCTTCCTGCTCAAGGATATGCCAGACGAGTGCTGTACCCGTGGAACAAGCATGAGCCAAATCGCAAAGCACCCGAGGAGTTGAACCTGCTTAATGAGCGGTTGAAAGACGTCGCGCCAAAGTGTGAGGTTCGCGCTGTTGCACTACCCGTTCTGCACGCCGACAAGCAAAACCCCGAGGACAAACCCGAAGAAGAAGAGGGAATCTCGATCCAACTAGGCCTCTTCGCCAAAGAAGACATCTCAGCCGGCGACATCATTCTCCGCGAATCCTCAATGCTAATAGCCACCAACCGCCTCCACGACGACCTCTGCGACGCCTGCAACGCACCCCTCCCCTCTCTCGAATCCACCTCCACAGATTCAGGCCCAGTCCCCTGCACAGGCTGCGACGACACAGACACCATCTTCTGCAGCCGAACCTGCCACGACCAAGCACAGGAAACCTACCACGGCGCTGTCTGCGGCCTCCTCGAAGGCCTCGAGTCCATTGGCAAGGATATCCCCGATCCAAAGGATAAAGCAGACTACCTCTATCTCCTCCTACTAGGCCGCGCGGTCGCCATGGCAGCTACGCAAGAGAAACACCCCCTCGACCTCCCCGAGGTCAAGTACATCTGGGGCGACTTCCACGATTACAACCCCGCCAACCCGACGCAAATCAGCAACGAGGAAAAGAGTCTCCCCTTCTCCTTTCACCTCAACATCCTGCAACCAATGCGTATCATCGAGGAAATGACACTAGACCCCTACACTACCCTCCCAACATACGATACCTGGGTATTGAACACGCTCTACGCTAAATTCCGGGGTACCGCGTCGGGAAGGTTATCGACGTGGGACGGCGGGCCGGAGCTATGCGCTGTGCATCCGCTGTGGTGTTTGGCGAATCATTCATGTGACCCGAATGTGCGGTGGGAGTGGGGTGGGGAGATTACGTTTAGTGTGAGGGGGATTGGGGAGAGGGCTGTTTGGAAGCCTGCTAAACCGGTGACGGAGACGGAGACTGGGGGTGGAGAGGAGAAGTTTGATGGGATTAGGAAGGATCAGGAGATTTTGAATCATTATTGTGATATTGGGTTGGATGTTAAGGAGAGGAGGGAGTGGGCCAGCGGTGCTCTTGGTGGATTGTGTTTGTGTTCGAGGTGTATGTGGGAGGCAGGCCCTTGAGGACAGGGTATAGAGTGCAGTACGGAGTACAGCGTGTATATACGGAGCATGGGCTAGAGATAGGGATACCCAATTGATCAAGATTTACGAAAAGCAAACATGGTATTATCGTTACAACCCAATATAAACAAATCCATTCAATCTTCCTAGATGCACCCCAAACCATTAGACTACCTATCATCCATGCAGATCCTGCTTTTAAATCCCTGGACTAAAAATGGTCGCTGGCGCGACCTCTCCCCTCCCGCCGAGGTGGACTCCCCGAAGGCGACCTGCGACTCCGACGAGGCGGTGGCGAGCGAGACCGTGACACCGAATCCGAGTACCTTCTTCGGCGCGGCGGTGGGCTAGGCGAGCGGGAATCATCGCGAGCACCTCCACCACGACGACGTGGCGGTGACCGTGACACACTATCTGAGTAGCGTCTGGCTTTAGGTGCCGCAGCTCCGCGACGAGGCGGTGTAGCAGACCGTGATAACGAGCGAGAGTAGCTCCGCTTTCGAGGTGGGGTGACAGATCGAGATGGCGAGCGTTTCCGTGAGCGGTAGGGACTTGGGCTTCGCGAATCCCGTGAGTCGTAGGAGCGGGCTCGGCCTCGTCGGGGTGGTGTCCGCGATACGGACCGGCTTGGGGATCGACTGTGGGAAACGGAGCGGCGGCGGGATCGTGTTGGAGGAGTGCGAGAGCGGGAGCGGGAACGGGAAGGAGTGTAACTGTAGCTTCGTCCCCGAGACGACCGGGACAGAGACCGTGTGTAGGACCGTCCACGACGGCTCCGCGATGGCGACCGGGAGTACGAGTAGGACCTGGACCTGGACGGGGAGCGAGAGTGGCGGGGACCTGTGCAGGTCGAGCAAGACGAACGACTGCTGACCGACTCCGAATCCGAATCTGCATCCCTAGCCGGCGGCAGTGCGGGCGGCTCCGGTTTGGGCAGGTTCTTGAGGTGTTCACGCATATCTTCCGTCAAAACACCAAAACCGACACTGGTGAAGTAGTTGATGGAGAAACGCGTGTTGCGTGGGTTGTCCATAGGGAAGAGTCCCTCGAAGCTGGGTCGAAGGATCTCATCCGTCATCTGCGCCCGCAACTTGGGCAGTCCAAGATGTTCTCCGAGATTCTGGAAGAGAATCTTGATAAAGATACGACTGCTCGATGTTGTCTCCTCCTCATTCATATGGATGATAGACATCACATGCCAGCCAATCGCGTCAGTGCTGAGCATGTGGCCAAAGAAGCAGGCAATGTTGCGAAGCCGGTTCGTCTCGTACCGATGGATCGTGTCGTAGTATTTGGCGAACGCAGCCTCAAACAAGTCCGACCAGAGACGATTGATCTTGGCAAACCGTTCTCCAATCAATCCGTAGAACTTTGAGTAAGTGCGCTCTTGAGAGCAACACTCGATGATCATGGATGGAAGCTCTGGCTCCAGGCCAGGTGGTAGCGAGACCTTCATCAGCTTGTGACAGCATTCTTCAAAGTCAATACTCGACATGATTGTCAAGTAAATGGTCCGTCGAAGGTTGACGAGATCTGTGTTACTTTGATCCTTGATATCCATCTTCTTCTCCTCGTCCTCTTCTTCATCCGAGCTCACGTCCGATTCGTCCTCATCATCTTCATCCTCGCTACCTTCTCCTAAGATCTCTGCCTTCAACCGCGCGTACGCCTCTTGGTGTTCCTCCCATTGCTCATCATATTTGAAGATGTTGAGCCCGTCCTGGGTTTCAATCTCATCGTCTAGACCAATGCGATGGGTAATTTGATCCTCCTCTTCCACTAGATCCAAATCCTCTCTTACCGCTGGGTTATCCTTGTACCTGTCCTTGCGCACTTGAAACAGAACTTCGATCATATACTGTACACGCTTGTCGATATCGGCCTCGTGCAGGATGTTGCGGAATTGATCGAATACCGCCAGCGCAATAGGTCCGCTCATCTCCTCCAAATGCTGTCCAACCTCTCGTGTAAGACCGACGGCAATTTCAACGCTATCGTCCGTAGGCTTGTGAAGGAGAAGAAGGAGAATCTGGGCGGCTGTCATCTCATGGACGACCTGCTGATTGCAAAGGTGTGCGATGAAGGTAGTAGAGGAGATACAGACAGCTTTGTCGTTCCGCTTGAATGCTTTCCGAAATTGGACGATCAATCGGGAGAGGAGCAGTTCGCCAACTTGAGGCAATTTGGTGTTGACAATGGCGGCCATCGCAGCGTAGATCGGAGTAAACGGCAAACTGGCAGCCTGAGCCTTCATGATACTCCGGCAAAACAAACCACGTCCGCGGACCAAGTTCTCACCAAAAAGTTCTGGAACAATAAACTTGATGTTTGACACGTTCACCTTGTTGATAAGACCATTGATCGATTTCTTCAAGGCTTCCCATGCCATCCGCTGATACTCTTTGCTGGACTTGTCCGTGATCTGTGACTGCAGGGCGCGCAGTCGGGCCGGAGGAATATAGGTACCACCAGAGCGCATATTCAACAATTTCTCATACTCTGCCTTGGCTGATGCTTGCTTCTCTTCGTCCGTCATGGGTTTTCGCGCGGCTTCTTTCTTCTCGTGTTCGCGAACCCGCTCGGCGAGCTGGCGTTCTCTTTCCCGTGCACGCTCATCGTCGAGGCGAGGTGCGTCCCCATCCTGCTTCAACGAATCACCCGGAGCCGAACGGCGACGATTCGGAGACGGAGAACGCGAGGGAGGAGACCGTTTGCGTGAAGCTGAAGGTTGCGACTCGCCTGGGGGAGGCGTCGGCACTCGTACGGCGGATTGCAACACCACAGGATCCGTCATATTCCCGAGACTGGCCAAAAAAGATCTTTTCGAGTTCAGATCTTTTTCGCTGAAGTCTCCCAGAGTCGAGTGTGCGCGAAGGCAGGACGACTAATTCTTTTGAATGTTGAAGCTCCGGATAAGAATGAGGCGGCGAAGGGAGATGGCAAGCTCTTTAGCGCGATCAATCACGTGACTGATTAGAGGCCAAGCTGGACGGCGGCTCCTGAACTAAGTGACCAACTGCGACTCCCGCACGGAATTCCTGCGCATCAGGAGCATATCGTTTTCCCTTTTCTTTAGAGTCACTATGGTTAGTCTACAGTGGATTTGTTTCTGTCTACCAATGGACCGCGGCTGACTTTATATGTTCTAGTTGGGCCCAATCGTGGGATCCGTCATGCTTTTGGTCGCTACCGCGATCTTTCTATACTACACGGCATGGACTCTCCTTATGGTATTACTCCTCCCCCTCATGTACCGTCCCTGCAATTGCGCTTACTGACAACTGTCAGCCCTTCGTCGACCCCGGCCATCCTCTCCATGGCCTCTTCCCTCCCCGTGTCTGGGCGATCCGCATCCCCGTTTTCCTCACTCTATTGGGTTCGGCCGTGGTTGGTACATTTATTGGAATCGTGATGATCAGCAGCAACAAGAAGAAGGCAGCCAAGGCAAAGGCAGCGGCGGCTAAGAAGAAGACCTAAAGGGCTCAGCAGCAGGTTGCATGGGAGATTATGTCGGATATACCCCCTTGTGCAGGGAGCTGATTTGAAAACCACAAAAGGACCGTGTTCTGGTCCATGTAATGTGTATTAGTACGGATTACCAAGTGTTTTTTTTTTTTTTGTTTGTCGGCGTCTGTTTTGCTTTTCTTTGTTTTCCCTTCTCCCTTGTTTGAGACCAGGAACCCAGAATAGACATTGGCTGTCTCAAGGTGAGGCGGATGATCAATGACGATAGCACCGCAACGTGTGTCCAGTTGTAACACGTTGAAATCAATAATGTACTATGTAGGTACAAATGAAATGATCAGATCATCGGCGTCATTTTCCAGTCACTGCCATACTCGTAGTTATGTATTACCCGGGAAAGCCTTACATGGTGGCAGGACAGACCCCGTGGACACAGCATGAGTCGCCGAGTGGCTGACCTGACCGATGCTTTGAAGGGGCACTACACTTCATCGTCATCGTCATGGCTTCTTTCTCTTTCTCTCAGCTGTACCTATCAGAATGAGAAAAACCACCGAGTCCCGGACTCCCGTGGTTGAATGGGCCCTCTTGGTTCCTGGGTTGTGTCCCCAACGGTCCTTTTGACGGGGTAAAAGTGGTTTGCACTGTTTGTCTTGGAGTCACGCGGAATGCGGTCATTGTAATTCCACTATTCTTTTTTGGAATAGCTCCATACAACATCATCATGCTGATACGGCTTCTTTACCAGCCATGTCTCATGCCAGAGCAGTCATGTGACCGATAGCGTCTTTTTACCATGATGTGCCGTGACCGTATTGTGACAATACGACAACCCCCACTCCGCCCTGATAGTGAGCTGATAGTCGCAGAGCTTCAGTATGCGGTAAACTGGATGTATGGAGTACATACTCTGCATTGGCCATGGTTTTGCTGATAGGACCTTGTCTGGGCATGCGGATGGTCCAGATGGTTGGGGATTCTTGTTGTACTCTAGTTTTCTATGTAGTTTGTAGTCTGAGGGTCAGGAGCAGCAGAAGAATGGCTGACCACTTCTGACTCCTCCAAGTTCCCCTCCTCCCCTCTCGGTCTCTCTCTCTCTCCCCTCTTCCTTCTTCCTTCTCTCTTCCTCCCTCTTTCTTCCCTCTATTCTACTGTAAACAATACTGCCAACTATACTTGATCACACTCTGCTTTTGACTCATCTTACTGCTTGGATATATCTATCCTACTCGTCTTGCTTCTTCGATTTGGACAGCTGTTACTCCCGAGTTGTCCCGATTTGGCGTATCTAGAGAGTGACTACTCCGGATACGCTCGTTTGCTCGTTCAGTTGCTCTAGACTGAACTCACGCCGTTTTCTCTCTTCAAACTATCCAGCTACTACTAAATACCACCTGGTAGGTATCAATCTGAGGCTATACTCGAGCATCAAGCTGATATGCCACTGTTATCTACAAGTAACAGATACGTTGTTGATAAGGAACGCGTCGATTCACGGTTAATCCTCTCGTCAAAGTTGTCTACACACCCGTTCTCAGACCTCAAAAGGGTCTTGAGAGCGGCTTCTTCGCTATCGAACCTATCTTGCCTCATTTGAGGCACCTTCCACTTGAATGCCACCGGCCGGATCGGACGATTTGTTTCAGCATAGCCGGTCATTAGGTGACAACATTCCGTTTCCTCAGGATCCGAGTCGACCGCCACCAGAGCATGAACCTAGCGGAAAGAATAAGAAAAAAGGGAAAACCGGATCCAAGGGGAAGGACAAGGTGGCCAAGGCTGCCACAAAGACGCCATCTCCGGCTGAAGATCTGTATGTTTCGAGTGTCCATCCGCCATCCCGGGGATCTCCGCTGCAGGGATTCCCCATGTTCCTTCGTGGTAGATCACTGACGTCGACTCTCTCATGCACAGGATCGATCCCTCGCCGCCTCTGCAGACCGAACCGTCGTCGTGTCCAAATCCCTCGCTCAATCACCATGCTGAAAACCACATCGTGTCGCCGGTTCTAGATGCGCTTGGCTCCCTTGCAGAGACCCCCGATAACGACATCGCTTATCGTACGGGTACATGGGCCAAGTCCATCCCGTTTGGGAAGAGCCCGCCAACTGATGTCACTGATGGGGAGTTTGCCAGTGGCTCGCCACTGAGCTTTCCTACCAATGCAGAGAGAGGTGGCTTCAGCAACCCTTCTTCGACGTCCCCGCCCCCACGGAGGAGACCATTGAGTTATAACACCGGATATCTGAGTGGCAACAGTAACGTATCACGGCAGCAATCTACAGACAGGCAAAAGAGCCATTCTGTTAGCACACCCTATAATGGCCAGGTTCCACCTCCTCATCTGCCACAGGCCCATTTCTACGGCGCCCCCGATGTGGACATTCCCTTGTTCTCAGGCCAGAATCGGACCTCCACAGACGGCAGCTATTCTTTCTGCGCCTTCGACTCAATCCCTAGCCCGTCTTACAAGACATCGCGGATGGGAGGCAGTGTTTTGCTAGCCGGTACCGATAGCGCTTTAGAAGTCCTTGCTATGGAAGATCGCAAGACTCGCCTGATTGGAAAACTTTCCGGTCTCAATGGTCGGGTAATTGGAGCAAAAGTGCTGACAGCCAACTTGTCCCATGACCCTTTCTTGTCCACCCGACCTCACGTGGTGGTCATACTCCATGGACCATGTGTCCCGAACGATGATGAAGGCCATGCTTCCTCTGCTGCATCCGAAGTGAACGATGGTTCCTCTGTAACCGCAAAGCGGTCAAACAAAGAGGATACCAAGTATTACCAGACAAGGGTCGAGGTCTATTCGCTCAGGACCGGAGAGCATATCACGACGCTCTTCACAACTAAGCCTGTTCCCTACCTGGAAAATATCCCTGGCATGCCTACGTTCGCACCGGGGCCCGTCGGCAATCTCAGGCTCCATACAAGTGGTAACTTTGTGGTCCTCGCCTCAGGTGTTAGTGGGGAGGTGTACATCTATGGCATCAACCCCTCGTCAGACTCTGGTGGATATCAGTGTTATGGCAAAACGTGGACCACTGTTCAAACCAAAGGAGCTCGACGCTACTCCACGTCATCGAGCTCAACTGACCCAGATGGCTCTCGGAATGACTCGCCCAACTCCGCGAACTCAGAGAGCCCTATTCTTACCCTGAAGGGAAGATGGTTGGCGATAGTCCCACCGTCGTCGACTCATACGTCTCCACTGCATGGGTCTGTTCCTCCGTCCTTGATCCAAGGAAAGGTCTTCGGACTTGAAACGCGCAGTCCCCCATCGAGGCCGACGATTAACTGTGCTACTGATGTCGGTGAGGGCGAGAGTCTTTTTGACAAGGTGGCCAGGGGTGTCACACAAGAGCTCGTAAGGGGCGCTCGCTGGATGGGTGATCAGGGGATGCAGGCATGGAACAACTACTGGAACAAAGAGCAGTCGCAGAACCAATCTGGTCGCCGCCCTGCAAATGTGATGGATGGTCCTCAACAGGGCTACAATGCCTTCCCTCCCACACATGCTCAGGACACGCAGACTGCTTCTCCCACCGAGCCAGACCTTGTGTCCATCATCGACATCAAGCGATTGGAAGATGGTGGCGATAACAAGAACGCATTTTTCAACCCAGTCGCGACATTCCAGGTGCCAAATGGTTGCAGCTTCCTTTCATTCTCGCCCAACGGTCTTATGCTCTTCACTGCAAGCAAGAAAGGTGACGTGCAATATGTCTGGGATCTGTTGCAAACCAAGTACTGCCGAGCAGGGGCTTTCCTTACGGAAGACTTGACAATTCCTTGTGCAAATGTCCGACAGATTGCGAGATATACACGATTGACAACATCTCGTATCGTTGACGTGATCTGGACGGCCCCTACAGGCGATCGACTGGCAATCATTACCCGCAAGGGCACTGTGCATGTATTCGACATGCCTAGAAGCGCGTTTCAATGGCCGCCTTTCCGTCGCGCACGGCCCGTCCCTGGCAAGACATCTGGAACCGATTCGCCTGCAGATGATTTGTCTGATCGAGCAAATGGTCAGAATCCCTTATCTGCAGCCTTCAAGCTTGTCGGTGGTAGGACACAACCGATTCTTGCTGCGGTCAGACGCACCCCATCCACTGGCTCCGCGTTCCCAGCGGGTGGCTTCGGGATTACATCTGCAGCTGGAGTACGAAGTGGCAAGGCCGTCGCCGCGGGTCTCAGTAAATCCGTGGGCGCAGCGACTGGTACAGTTAATACCCTCCGTCACGTTGGTGAAAACCGCCTGCATCTTCCTGGACTTGCCCGCGACCCAGTGGCATCTCGCGTGACGTGGATTACCCACAGAGGACAGCCATTCTTGGGTTTAGTTGACAATGGGGCATTCCGGCTGTATCGAATCAGACGTACCTTGTCTACCAACAAGCATCGGTCCCTCCAGTCTGTTATTGGCGGCAGAGAGATTGAATACAAGTTGCCCGCCATCCTGCAGAATCCTTGTGGCCCGATGCCTGTTGCAAGCGCAACCCCGGAGTCAAATGTCCACGCGTCTTTAGCCCTACCCTCATCAAATCCGCAGCCATCTTCTGTGTCAAAGGCTCAACGTCAGCCCCTTTCGCAGGCGGAGATCGAGACGAACGTCCCTTATCAACCCTTCCACACCGACCAAAGGGTCAACCTGTTTGTGCTCTCCCCTCAAAGCGAGGCGACTGATTCGATGCTGTCCGATCCTACTGGCCAATGGGTTTTTGGTGATGGAATATCGACGACCAAGCTACATGTGCGACCATTCAGTGCCGGTGGGGACGATAGTGATGAGGACACTGTCCACGAACATCATCCTGGGTTTGGCGGAGACATGGAGAACCTCATAAGTCTGGGCAACAGTACGGGCAATGTCGAAGAGGTTGTTATCACTACTCGCAGGAAGAAGAAGCGCTCGTCGTTCCCATCGACTAGCCCCGGTGCTGATATGGATGATGGCTTCTTTGAAGATGACTGTGAGGTGCTGGACTTTGCTCGTGACAGGGTCTAGGCCAGGCATCTCGCGAATTCTCGTAATAAATCCGGAATATGAATTTGCGGACATGCTATAATTATGTATCGGTTTTGGCGTTCTGGGATTTGGGTTATTGTCCCATTTGGCTCCTTGGGCAAATACTAAACTAACTACATCATACATTGTGCCAGTGGCACTGAAGGTTGACGAAAGAACGTTTTACGTTCGATCGGGATCCCATATTTTGTTTCTGCGATTCTACCCCAGGTATAATATTGCTCATGTTACATACCCCCAACACAAGTATTATATTCAAACTGATAGACAGAATGATTCCCAGTATTGGTATGAATACTTGCTCTCAATGCCATACAGTGATATAGAACGACGAATGGGTACCATGGAAAGACAATTAGAGCCCTATGTAAGGGCACCAGGACCCACTATATCTCGCTCGTAGATATGGAGAAGAGGTTGACAGGATGTCGCAGGGGTGGTGGACATCTTGTGGACTACTATCTCGAGATACTACTTAATACGGAGCCCGTATGCTACACCGCAATTCACAAACGTCAATCGTTTGAATATATAACTAGGAAATCACAATAAGACAAACAGCATTGGGATATATAACTCATTTGCAACGAAAAAAGAAGAAACCAAAACCAGCTCATGCTATTGCAACAAAACCAAAATCCCCAACCCAGAACATCAACAATACGCCGGCCTACATCAAGAAAGCCAGTAAAAATCCAACAAAACCAGTCGCAGGCGCACCGAACTGCAAGTTATTAACCGCAGCCGCATTCGAAGTCTTCTCAGGCTCAGACCCAGGATCAGTAGCTGTAGGCGTAATAATAGTCGTACTCGTACTCGTACTAGTGCTGCTACTAGTCTCCGCTATATCGACGCTGAACTCAGAACAACATGCCGGCCACAAAAAGCAAGAGCATGTACATACCGCTGGCAGACGAGGAAGTGGTGGTGCTAGCTGCACCGGTGGACGTGCTTGTGCTTGTACTAGAACTGTAGGTACTCGTGCTGGAATATGTCGAGCTAGCAGTACTAGTCGAGGATGAGGAGTAGTTGTTCAAGATGCAGTCCTCGCGACATCTGGATAGAGCGACGACTTGTTCTGGTGTCCCGACTCCAATCGGACAGCCGGTCATGCAGCGGATGGCGTCGTTGGTGCTGTGAATGTTGCCGCAGAGGAGGTCCTGGCATTGGGCGACACAGCAGAAATCGCCCATGTTGCCTGTTGTTTCTGTTGTTAGTTGATGGGCTTTAGTTGGGGAGGGATTGGGGGTTGTACATCTGGCGACGCAGCTATCTCTTTCGGGGATGCTGGGGTAGATTTCCTGGCTTAGGGCCAGGGTGAAGAGGGAGGTGAAGGTGATGAGGGAGAGCTTCATTTTGGTTTCTTTGGTTTGGAGAGGCAGGTGGATGACCAGTGGGTTATTGAAAACTCGAGAGAAAACATAGAGAAAGGAAAGAGGAGGCAATGAGAATATAAATCAAGGACAAACTCATGTTGGTCCAAAACCAAATGCGTGAGTAACATCCGCTATTCTCGTCTGAACTGGCACCCCCGGAATGATTGGACTGTGGATTACACCACCAAGTCAGCAACATGGAATGTGCAGAGCGATAATCCGGAAGCCTAATCAAGATTGGGCCATTCATGAAGAATCATAGAGACTGCAAACTGCCAGGGGGCGGCATTTGGTGTGGTTTGTTTGGTTGATATATCGGCTGCTGCATAGTTGCTTTCGGAACTAGTCAGGTACCATCCTTATAAAAAGAAAACACACTCTCGTTCCTTTTTCTGCTCTCACCTCCATTTATATGGCTGTATTTAGATGCTTTTGGTCCCATCCCGGCTTATTCGAAACACCATCGCCTTGAGCAAGACGTGGCTGTTACGCAAAAAGAGTTCTCATTTGAGATCATATTATCGCTTATTTTAGGTGCCTAGAAATGTGTCTGATGGCTATATGAGAGCTCCTCTCACCTGCGTTACCTTTTGAGGTTTCGACTCATTACTGACGTCGGTCAAGGCAGTCCGGAGAGCCGGAAATGTCAGCTAGCAAAAAGAAGTGACATGTATAGAGAAACAGGTTAGACCAGTCCTACCTGGTCACTGTCAGTAACTCAGTTCAGTGTATGTTGTTGACGTCCTGTAATCTCTCAGTAATGCCATTGCCCCTAGGCTGCAGCAAGGACCGACATGTTCTTGGATAGCAATGAACGTCGAAGGCTGATTGAATATCCTATCATCCATAGATCTCGGACCAGATCACTTTACTTCTACTCTTCATCTGAATCCACTTCTGCAAGCACTGCCCCGGATTCACTCCTACTGTAAACCTTGTAACGCCGCACTACACCATCTTTAACCACTTCGGACACATCAGGGTCTCCAACCTGATAGAGGTGGATCATGCGTGTCTAAAAAGCCGTGTTTTTCGTCTTCGGCAATACCTCAATTAATTTTTGGGGGATATTGTCAATCTATTGGATGATCTTGCTCTTCCTGAGCACAATCTTCGGCCTGAAACTGTCTCGAATATGCATCAGAGGTACAATCACATCGTAGGGCCGGGTGATAAGATAACAAGTGCAAACATACCAAACCAATCACATGACATCGCGATACCGCGACGCGTCTCTGTCAATCTAACCCGAGCTAGAACGAATTGAAGTGAACTTGAGGGACAGCCAGACTCGATATGTCCGACCTGGATAATGATTACGACGATTACCTTGACGACAATGCTTTCCTAGCTGCTGAAGCCTCCGAAGCAACCGCAGAATCGAACGAAAACACCCCCCGAGCGGCGAAGCGACGTCGTTTGGAACAACCCGAGGAATATGGCCAGGATGGAGAAAGCGTGGGATCACAGACCGATTCTTTCCGTGCTTCTGGAGATGTCGGCAATGACGAATATGCCTCAGATTCGTTCATAGATGACGATGAGATCCGCTCACCTAGCGGAAGATCATACGGGGAATTTGACGGAGATTCGAGGCGCAAATTAAAGGCATTCTATCCGAAAAACAGCGTCATGCAGGAGGATATCTTCGTTACGCAGTTAACGCAACCCCCATCGCCGCCTGAAAGGATCCGTGGACCTCGTTGGAAGAAACCTGATCCGAAGCCTCCTACGACTACACCTCTTCCACCAGTACGCGATGAGAGAAGCGGCGGCGGCGGTAGAGTTGGGAAACCAGCAGTTGATGGAGGACGAGGAGGAGACAATGAATTCTCTGACGATGAAGGACTGGATGCCGCCATTGCGGCATCGGTCGAATCCTTCGAGGAGGAGAACTCCCGGGCAGCCACATCTTCGTTTTCACACGAGCCAGCGCAACCACGACCAGCAACAGCCGCTGCTTCCAGTGGCCAAAATAGCAATAATAACAATGTTTCAACGGATTCATTCCTTGACGATATACCGGAGGATGCGTTTGACTCGGAGCCGTCTTTATCTCCTCCACCCAGAACGAATACTCAAGCGGCACAGCGAACTCAGACATGGCCAAGCATGGGCCGTCCTTTGAATGGGCCTACTGGCCTTCGCCAAACAACATTGTTCGGCATGGCTGCTCGATATGCAGAGTCAGCGCCCAGAGGTGAACAGAACCTCTCTCCACCTAGCAAGGAGGAGCCTCCTACTCACCACAAATTAAACAACGACGCCACTGCTACGTGGGTTTACCCTACGAACCTGGGCAGGACAAGAGATTACCAGTTCAACATAGCTCAAAGTGGCCTCTTCCACAATTTGCTAGTGGCGCTGCCGACAGGTTTGGGAAAGACGTTCATAGCGGCAACCATCATGCTAAACTGGTTTCGCTGGACAAAGAGTGCTCAAATCGTCTTCGTAGCACCTACAAAGCCCCTCGTGGCTCAGCAGATTTCTGCATGCTTTGGCGTCGCTGGTATTCCACGATCACAGACCACAATGCTTACTGGAGAAGCAGCGCCGGGGATACGGTCCGAGGAATGGAAGACAAAGCGCGTGTTCTTTATGACTCCACAGACCTTGGTAAATGATCTCAAAACAGGAATAGCCGACCCCAAGCGTATTGTTCTACTAGTCGTCGACGAAGCTCACCGTGCTACCGGTGGCTACGCGTATGTGGAGGTGGTCAGCTTCCTTCGCCGATTCAACAAGAGTTTCCGGGTGCTTGCTCTAACCGCTACGCCCGGTTCGACGGTGGAGTCTGTACAGGCAGTCATCGATGGTCTGGATATTGCACGTGTCGAGATACGCACTGAAAAATCTCTCGACATTCGAGAGTACGTTCATTCCAAAGATATTGAGACTCAAACGTTCGAAAATTCCGAGGAAATGGTTCTTTGCATGGACCTTTTCTCTCGAACATTGCAGCCTCTTGTGGACCAGCTTCGCAACCTCAACGCCTACTGGGGACGAGATCCCATGATGCTGACTGCGTTCGGCTTGACCAAAGCGAGGCAACAATGGATGGCATCGGATGCTGGCAGAAATGCAAACATGGGAATGAAAGCTAAAACTAACGCTATATTCACGGTTCTTGCGAGTTTGGCCCATGCGATTGATCTGCTCAAGTATCATGGAATTACCCCCTTTTACCGCCACCTGTTGCATTTTAAATCCAGCGTCGATGGTAAAAAAGGTGGAAAGTACCAGCGCCAGATTGTCCAGGATGATCATTATAAGAAGTTGATGAACCATCTTGATCCATGGGTCAAAAATCCCGAGTTCATCGGGCACCCTAAGCTTGAATATCTCAAGCAGGTTATCTTGAACCACTTCATGGACGCTGGTGAGGGCGGCGAAGACTCAAATAAATCGGCGACAAAGGTCATGATATTCGTGCACTTTCGAGATAGTGCTGAAGAAGTCACAAGGGTGTTGAAACGATATGAGCCTATGATTCGACCACATATTTTCGTTGGACAAAGTAGTGCCAAGGGCTCAGATGGAATGAATCAAAAGACCCAACTTGGCGTCGTGGAGAAGTTCAAAAAGGGGACCTATAACACCATGGTAGCTACGTCAATCGGTGAAGAAGGCCTGGATATCGGTGAAGTCGACCTCATTGCTTGCTATGACTCCTCTGCCTCGCCAATTCGTATGCTTCAACGAATGGGGCGGACTGGTCGTAAGAGGTCCGGAAACATTGTCTTGCTTCTTATGCAGGGTAAAGAAGAGGAATCCTACATTAGGGCAAAAGACAACTACGAGAAAATGCAGCATATGATAGCCAGCGGCACCCGGTTCACTTTCCATGACGATACATCCCCTCGCATCCTCCCGGCGGGCGTGCGGCCTATACCTGATAAAAGACAAATCGATATACCGGACGAGAACGAACAGCAAGATTTGCCTGAGCCGAAAAGAGGAAAAGGGCGAGCTCCGAAAAGACCGCCAAAGAAATTCCACATGCCAGATGATGTCGAAACGGGCTTCACTAAAGCATCCAGCCTCGACGATATCAAGAAAAGCAAGAAAGATAACAAGAGTAAGAGGCGTGTTCGAACGCCAACTCCTGGGCCTGTCGAGCTGCCTGCACTTGATGAAGTGTTACTTACTTCACCGCAGCAACGAGAGCTTGAACACCGGTATCAGAATATTGGGGGCACTAGTCCGCAGTTTATTCGTTATCCGAGGAATGATGCTTTTCCTCGTTTGCAGCATGTCTCGAGGCCTACGAAATCGGTGAAACATGGGAAACTGACTCATCGTATGATTGGTATGTTGCGAAATATGGACAATGTGAATGCCGATTGCGAAAAGCATTACAAGCATATTCTGTCTCTTGTGCCTAAACCGCCCCCAAAGCTTTCGTCTCCTGTCAGCGAAGCACCCCGACGGAAGGCGAGCGATAGACGGCCAACGAATCATTCTAAAAGATCCAAACCTCGTGCTTCAGAACCTAAACCAAATCCGCCACCCATCGAACTCGATGGGGAATTGAATCTCGATGACGAACCACCTTCTCCAGATGTGTTATTGTCTTCCCTGGGAGACCGTCAAGAATCACCCAAAGCCTCGCAGGTGAGCGATCTGGATAGCAGCTATGATCTTCCGGACCTCAAGACACTTTTTGAGCAGGCAGGCGTAGAAAGTCAGCCCATGCGCAAGCGACGTAAAGTCGTGGATGATGACTGTGATGAATGAGTTTGGGACGTGTTATGAATCTTGGCTGGTTTTGGTATGGTGTCTGTTTTTGAAGCGTTGGATATTAAGTATATACCCAGATTTTTGTTGTATCAAAATATAGACAAGCATGTACTCATGCATAGCAACCGTACAAGTACTCATTTCCCAAGGTGGATATTCGAATGCCACGGACAATCGGTCTCCGCACACGCACCTTTCTCCGCCAACTCAGGTCCCATCGGAGAACAAGACAACAATATCCAAAAGCCCAAAGTATCCCCAACAACCACAACCATGGCTGATGCTCAATTCGACAGTGCGCTGTGAGTGCTCTAATTCCCAGAAACGAATATGTCCAACGATTCCCCATTACATCCCATCCTTTTCTTCAAAGACAACACGAAGCCATAACCCCACCTCTACCGCAGCCCGTTGCTGACCAGATAACCCCCCAATCATCCAGGGACCTCCTCCGGCGTCTCAACCCCCGCGACACAAAGCGCAACCTTCAGGCAATTGCAAGCGTCGTCCCCGACCTCACCGAAGACCTCCTCTCCTCCGTCGACCAACCCCTGGAGGTTCGCCGTTGTCCGAAGACCAAGCGCGACTACCTGCTCTGCGACTACAACCGAGACGGTGATAGCTACCGGTCGCCCTGGAGCAATGAATTCGACCCGCCACTTGACGATGGAACCGTGCCTAGTGAGCGGGTGAGGAAGCTCGAAGTTGCGGCTAACGAGGCCTTTGATGTCTATCGTGATCTGTACTATGAGGGCGGTGTTGGGAGTGTTTACTTCTGGGATTTGGATGATGGGTTTGCGGGTGTTATTCTTTTGAAGAAGGGTATGTTATTGCCTTTAGGAGATATACATGCGATGTTATTGGGGGAATGACCTTATCGCTGATGGTATCTACTTCCAGGGGTTACGCCGGGTGCGAAGAGCTCTGGAGAATGGGACAGTATCCACGTTTTCGAAGCCACCGACCGGGCACGCATGTCCCACTACAAGCTCACCAGCACCGTCATCCTCCATCTGTCCAACGGAAACGAGACCCTGGGTGAAATGGATCTTAGCGGCAACATGACCCGCCAGGTGGAAGTGGACTTGCCTGTTGAGTCGGATGCAAGCCATGTTGCCAACGTTGGTAGACTGGTTGAGGATATGGAATTGAAGATGAGGAACTTGCTGCGTATGTCTCCGTCTGGGTTACCGAAGCTTTGAATGGTGTGGTATGCTGACCAAATGATAGAGGAGGTCTACTTTGGAAAGGCCAAAGACGTGGTGGGAGAACTCCGGAGTAAGTCATACCATTCTCTCCATGACATTGCCAATACTAATGAATATCCTAGGTCTTGCTCCTCTGTCCGAGACGAACAGGGACAGGGCTGCTCAATTGGAGATGATCAAGTCCCTGCAGAGGTAGTCTGTTCGTTGACACGCATTCGAGCTGAGTTGTTATTTTCGCGTCTGCTTTCCAAGCGTCACCTTTCAAGATATGTAGCTTGTGTTCAATGGTTCCTGGTGATCCAAGTTGTTTTGTTCCTAGTACATAAATTGGATTTTATTGTAGCTATATTGCCGTGCCCACATAATTTCTCACGGACGGATGTGTTTCTATTCGGTTTAAACAGAAGGGTATCATAAATCTTGTTTCTCATGAAGCAGTAAAAGGAGTTATATTCTCCCTTCCTAACAGCGGACAATCAATCGACCTCCATCTTATGACCCCCCTCTGCCTTTGCCGGTTCCGTTGAAGTCGGGTTACCAATCTGCTCCGCAAACCCCCTTGCAGCAGCCCAGAGCTCAGCCTCCTTATCCTTCCCAACGGTATCCTTCCTACTATTCAACCAACTGATATCCAACGGGTTCGCGGCCCCCGCACCTCCCCCACCAGCAGCACCTCCCTCACCCGTCCGCGACGCAGAATCCGGAGCAAGAACAGAAGCCTCTTCTAGAGCGTAGACCTGGCGACGCAGACGGACATCGATCGAGGAAAGGAGGGCGAAGTATTGCGAGGTGGCTTCTTTGAAGCGGGACTTGTGGGAGTCAAAAGATGTGTCTGTTGTTGCTGTTGCTGAGGAGTGATCGTCGGATTTGGCGTTGGTAAGGGCTTGAACTGCAAGCCCGGCGGAGTGGATGAGATTTGTGACGTCCTATAAGCACGGAGTGTTGTAAGTATTTGGTGATTCTGGTTGTATGAATGCGACGGAGCTTGTAGAGCTCTTACCTGGTCCACGTCGTTTAGTTGCCGGATCCGGTCAGCCGATGTAAATATCTGGTCCTGTTTATCTAATTCTTTGCTTTCCGCCATATTGATTGTGTATTGGAAGTTCAGAACTTGAGAATTGAAAACAGTGCAAGACAATGAAGCTCTTGGACAGGAATTCCGCGTGCTGTCACGTGCAAGACCTGGGGAAACGCGCTAGTCTGAAGGCGGTATAGTACAATATCAGAAAGGCAAGCTCGCAAAACCTCCGTCTATCCATCACCACATCTACATCCTTCGTTTAAAGCCCCCTTCTGCCGTCGGTTATTCTTCACTTTATTCTTTAGCATAATCCTATTACCGTAACTAATTATCACGCGCCATGTCAGCGCCAGGCGGGGCCCCGAGCCCTGCTCCTCGAAGTGGAAGTATCGGGCCTGGCGGAGGAGGGATGTCAATGCCTCCCCAGCAGTCGATGCCAGCGACAACTCCAGGGCCAACTCCGGGCCCTCCATCGGCTCCTCCAAGTGGAGCTATGTCGCAGCAGAACTTGAATCAGATAGTAAGTTGATATTGAGTGATTTATGGTTCTGTCAAACATCCCTTTTTCGCGTTGAATTATCGCTGTTGCGTTGTTCTGCATTGTCTTTTTCGAGTTCTGCATTTAAATTTTTGCGCGCCGTATATTCGCCCCCTTTTCATTGCCTCTCGTCTAGTATGGGATGAGCGGTCATTGCTGGTACTTGAAATGTCAAGCGAGCTCTTGTCATGGAAGGAGGCATGGAGAAGGCCCAGAGAAAAGGCTGGCCTCTCTGTCACATGATGAGTTTTGCTTCTTGCGTGTCTGGAGTAGTTGGGTGTGTATCTTCAAAAATGGAGAAGGAAAGGAAAAGAAAGAATAAACTACTCATACCCCGCGCGCTTTACTGTGAATGTATTGTGTTTTGAGTACTAGCACTTTCCTTCACCTGACCTCGCTCCTGCCGTCTGGGGTTTCCATCTACGTCGATTCTGGTTCCCCCACTTCATCTCTTAACTTCTGTTGCGCGCCATTCTCTGTGATCGTTTTATTTCTCTTTCTCTTGATCCCTTCACCCATTCGCCACCATACACGCCAATATTTTCTGTGTTTGAAAACCCAGAAAATGCGGAAGGGCAAGGCCAGGGCCAGCGCCGCCAGCCATGGCCAAGACGGACTTTCCTCGAGCACAATGACTGCGACCTCCTCTGTGACAGCTTCATTTCGTGGAGAAGGGAGTTATACTTCGTCTCGCATCGAGGAGGGGTACGCATCTTCGCAGACCTTGTCATTGGAGGTCGAGGAACAGGACCACAGTGCTACTGAACGAGGTTCTTCCCCAACAGCTGCCAATGAAGAAGACGTCCAGGGAAATACACACAGGAAAGCGTTGTGGCTAGGCGGGTGGGCTGATCCCCAAAGTCTTGCCAGTGTGAGATCACTTCGTCCCCTCTACCCGAGATTCCCAATCAAGTCTGTCGGGGAAAGGGTGGGACCTGTGAACCGCGAAGATGGAAACGCCCAGTTAAGGCATTTGGCTAGCGCTGGCTACGTGGGAATTGAGGCTTCTACTAAGGGTAGCTCCCAGAGAGGAGGGAACATCACGAGGCAGAGAAAGAGAGCCAAACAGGGAGAACAGAACCCTAGAACGTCTACACCTGTTGATATCATGAAGCAAATCATCCCCAAGGTCTCAGCATTCTTGTCGCTCTTGTCGCATTTCTTGTTTGCTGCTTATACTTTGTCGCGTCTTGTTCTTTCTGGAATTCTTTGATTTAGAAAACACACGCGAAGCTTAATCCGTGCTGACATGTCTATTTCCGCAGGTCATCGACTATCTGGCCAAAAAGGGATACAGTCGTACTGAAGCTATGCTTCGGATGGAGTCTGCAAATCAAGAGATTGATGGACGTCCTTTGCCTCCTCTTGGGGAAGATGCACGTCCGAAATACAGGCTTGGATTTGGTAAGTGAGGGTTGAGCATTGATTCAAGGGGTAGGTAACTAATGCAAATGGTCGTTCAGATTTGCTCAAAGTCTGGGTTGAAGACAACCTTGATCTATATAAACCGGAACTAAAACGCGTCCTTTGGCCCCTCTTTGTCTACACATTTATCAGCATGGTCACCTCTTTCTACCCGCAAGATGCCCGACAATTCTTTGACGTGAACAAGAACCTCTTCCTGCCGGAGCATGCGGAGGATGTGCGCGCTCTCGAACCGATCAGCCTTCCAGAACATGTCCAGGACAACTCAACCGCCAAGTTATATCGCAACAACAAGTACCGCCTGATTCTCAGTAACCCGGCATTTGGGAACCTTATGCAGTTTCTTGAGAGCAAACAGAAGGAGGGTGGCTCAGTCATGTCTGCTCTTCTGAGTAGTTACTGTACGATCCTTACACGGGATCGCGCGGTCGATGACCGATTCAGTTTTGCTGCCATGCTGGGCCAAGCTGGCATGGGTCAAACATTCCCTGCTGAGGATGAAGGTATTCCAGGTCACCACCCAGGATCTGCTTATACTGGCGATAACCCGGCCATGGCGGGGACGCTACCCCGTTTAAAACTGGGGAAGCTCCCGATGGAGCAGAACCTGGAGACCGATGTGCGAGGCGA
Organism: Aspergillus glaucus CBS 516.65; assembly: GCF_001890805.1. NCBI lineage: Eukaryota > Fungi > Ascomycota > Eurotiomycetes > Eurotiales > Aspergillaceae > Aspergillus > Aspergillus glaucus. Next base: position 1,044,722 of record NW_019170457.1, read on the forward strand.
GCTTGTGGACGAGGACACGAAGAACCCTCCGGGGCCTGGTCGTAACACGCTCCTCCAGGAGTTTGACCAGATGATCAAAAAGGAGGAAGATGAGGACGCTCCCACTAGGGCTGACATTCCTTACCCTCCATCGACTGCCCGGGACGTGGCTATGGAAGTTCAGCACGTCAAGGAGAATCGTGATAGATTCAAAATCGAAGGTCGTACCGGTGGTGTTGGCCCAGCTGTTAGTGTCTGCATGTTTACCTTTCACAACACCTACGATGGGTAAGTCGTATGGCCCCTACAACATCAAACGGATACTAATTGGTCATCAGGATCACATGCTTAGATTTCTCCGATGATAATATGCTTGTCGCAGCCGGTATGCAAGAATCCTATATCCGAGTTTGGAGTATGGACGGCAAGAGAATTTCATCAACTTACGACAACGTCGATGACACCCCTCCATCCAACTCTCGCCGCTTGATTGGGCATTCCGGACCTATCTACGCACTATCATTTGCACCTTCAGCCACACGATCCGAGAATGCTGTGGCACCGACCAATGCTCGCTGGTTGCTTTCATCCTCCGCTGATAAGACGATCCGCCTCTGGTCTCTTGACTTATGGCAGTGCATGGTTGTTTACAAGGGCCATGACCAACCAGTGTGGGATCTTCAATGGGGGCCGTACGGTCACTATTTTGTAACAGGGGGGCATGATAAGACCGCCCGTCTCTGGGTCACCGATCACATCCGTCAACAACGCATCTTTGCTGGTCATGATCAGGATGTGGATTGCGTGGCTTTCCACCCGAACTCTGCCTACGTCTTTACCGGCAGCTCCGATCATACTGTCCGCATGTGGGCAGTGACCACCGGTAACGCTGTGCGTATGTTCACCGGCCACACCGGAAACATCACTGCATTAGCATGCAGCAGAGACGGAAGACTCCTGGCATCTGCAGATGATCACGGCTCGATCTTCCTGTGGGACCTGGCACCAGGACGACTCCTGAAGCGCATGCGTGGCCACGGAAAGGGAGGCATCTGGTCTCTCAGCTGGAGCGTCGAGTCAACAGTTCTAGTCTCCGGAGGCGCAGACGGAACCGTTCGCGTCTGGGACGTCATAGGTCCAGCCCAAGACCCGTCCCAGGGCCGTATTGTCGGTGAAGGCGGAGCTGGAACCAAGGTCGACGGAGGCAATACCTCAGGTAGTGCGCAGACCTCAAGCTCTGTTGCTCCGGGTATGGGCAAGAAGAAGGGCAAGGACGTGGTTGTTACGCCGGATCAGATCAGCGCGTTCCCTACCAAGAAGAGTCCTGTTTACAGGGTGAAATTCACCAACATGAACTTGATCATTGCTGGGGGCTCTTATCTTCCGTGATGGCGGGTGTGAGTTTAATGCTGGATTTGCATGCGATATATGGCGCCGGATACCCGATTTCTGTTTTCCCTTTTTCTTTATTCTGTTTTTGGCTCAGATTGCTAGAAGTGCGATTGCCTTCTCAAACATGATATTAGCGCAACACATGTTCATGTATTTGGTGGCTGGAATTCAACGGCGTCCTGGCACTGCTTATAGAAACGGGAGTGGGGTTGATCAGTTTTGTATATTTTTGATTATCCATTGAAGTAGCTTGATCTTGATCATTCGAAATCATTATGCAAAAATTCAACTAGATCCCGTTCCCCCATATATACGCCTTATGATTTCCTTATCGAACCCTGCTGGCCACCAGCACTCTTGTTCATAGCCGCAGATGCCTGCATGTCAGCCACCTTGGGTGGAAGCACCAGGGCACTGCGATCATTCCGCTTATAGAAATCCACAAGGACTTGCGCCGTCTTAGCCGGCTGATCCTCTTGTATAAAGTGTCCTGCTTCAGGGAAGATCTGGAGTTGGAATTTCCCTTCACTTCATTGTCAGCTTTAGGCATGAATCAATAAATGAAGGGGGTAACGTTACCCTGCATCTGCCCAATCATCAAGTCCTTGTCCAACCGATCCGTCCCAGCCAGAATAAGCAGCTTCCCACCGCGCGCTTCGAGGAATTTCCGACTTAGTCCGATGAACCAGTTCTCCCAGAAAGGTTTTGTGTCGTTTAAGTTTGTCCGCCAGAGCCAGGGGCGGGAGGGGTCAGTAGGCGCGTCTTCTTCATAGAGGAGGGATGGCACAGAGGCACGAGCTGAGGTTCTATTGCGGATTGTGCGGGAGCGCGTATGCCATTCTATTCCAGATGACAGAGAGGGAAACCGGGTTGGGCGGGTTGCGAGATACTTCTCCATGCTCTGGAGGGCGTCCATTGCGGAACCTTCGACGACATCCAGAACGGCATACGCTAGTAACTTCTGACCCAGGTCCCCTTTCTTAGCGACATCAGTAACAACAGCACCTCCTAGACTATGTCCCACAAGGACGATATCCGGAAGACTCTCCCAGCCCATCTTCGCCTGCGTTTCACGAATAACAAACTCCAAATCCCGACTAAGCGTCTCAAGCGTCAAATCAATCTCAATCTCCGTATCGCCCTTCCCAGCAGAAGAATCAATCCTGCTAACTTCCGTATTGCCATGGTCCCGCGCATCAAGGGACAAAATACCAGCCTTGGGCAGGATTTTACGGATTTCCTCTGCGCACACCGCAAAGGAGAGGCCAGAGGAGCCGGCGCCGTGGTGCATTACGAATAGGGGGCCTGAGTTTGAGGGTGGTATTAGGTACACATGGTGGGTGATGCGGAGGTTTGTGGAGGGGATGATTTGAGTGAGGTGCAGTTCTTGGGTGAAGAAGTCGGTCCAGGTTAGGGATGTTGAGGATTGGGATCTGCTGGTGTTAGCATCGGTTGCTCGGAATACGGTTTATTGGAGCGAAACAATCATGGATCATGAGAGACCGCAGCATTCTGGTAACCAATGCAATACCGCTAGCCCCCCAGACTCATGCATAAAACAAAAAGAAACGCACCCTCGACTTGGCCTCGCAAACAACTGCCTCGTAGGCGAAGGAACAGCAGTAGCCGTAGACGAAGCATCAGAACTATCATTATCGCTTTCCCCGATGGGATGCATAGTAGACCCCCCGGCCGGCTGCTCAGGGGTCATAGGAGCTTCGGAAGGCAGTTTGGCTAGTTTTGCCTTGGCGAAAGATTTCTGGAGCTCACTCATGGGTGAGTTAGAGGATCTCGGCGGGTTGTTGTGGTGTTGGGATTTATGGTTGTTGTGTTAAGTCGAGTTGTTATTTGGTGATGTTCGATTGAAGTGGGATATCCGCTGTGGTTTTGGGCCGAGGATGGTATCTCTGTCCATTTATTGATACATGTTTCGATCAGCTAGCAGGGCATTTAAGGATATCTTGCTAGCATTTTCTTATTCTTTATCTGCAGCATTGCTATCTTATAGCAAAGTCATTGTGATCGTGAAGATGCCTGTATGTAATTATGTATCGTATTGTCATGGATTTTCTCTTTGGGACACCCCGCCATTTTCACCTCTCGTCTCGGACTCGTTTTCATCTCTTCCAGCCATCATTGCGATTCTATCTCTCTCAGCATCTAGACTGGCTATAAAGGTACCCAGGCTTTAGTATCACCATTTCAGTAAGTAGCTTTACTGGGGTCCTCCAATCGAGTTCAGAGCCATTCGCGTGATTTACTGCAAGTACAGCCAGAAAAGCACATATCGAGATTAGGATAGTTGAATTGTTTTATGATACATCGAGAGTATACAAATGTCCACCGCTATTAACATAATACACCACACATCGGAGTACAGTACAGGTGATATCCTTGAAAACATCTAAGAACACTGGGGCACGGGAAGCGGTACACCAGCATCAAAATTAACCTTGCAGCTGTTCGAGCAACAGTCCCGGTCCCTCAAGCACGGAAGTCCTGGCGCCGTGTATTGGCCCCTGCTTGCACAGAACTTCTCTCCATTCAACCCGCACTGCCTTGAGTTGCAATCGTTGTCGAACTGGCACTTGGCCCCCCCCCCATATGTTCCTTTGGCCGGGGGGCTCATTGCTTTCTTCGTGGTTGATGGACCGAGAGGAAAGAGAATGGACGAGACATGGTCCGGTTTATATGTGTTTTTCTAGCCCAACGGTTTGCGCAGAAGAGACCAATTTGTCTCTGAACATCGCTTCTTCAGTGCCCAAAAAGGTAAGTGAGGGTCTCTTGTTGAGATCCGTTGTGGAGATTAGGAGCAATGGTTCGGAAGAGATCCCTGCGCTACCAAGGGTCGGGACGCTCGATTGAAGATCATCGCAGGCATCGTATTGATCGAGGAAGAACAGATGAGTTAACTATGCCGATCTAAGCATTAATCGTATTGATCAGTAGCGAGGACCGTGTATCAATCACGTGTCTCATGAATTGTTGATGACCTCACCATCCCAGTGGAACGCATAAAGTTGTGCTGAAGGAACAATCCTGTCTATATGCCATGACGTCAATGCCGCTGCCACTACGACTACATACTTTGCTTGATACTACTTTTCTTCATCTTCCTTCTACCCTGATGTTGATTGGTGTTTAGAAGCATTGCAATTGCTCACTACAATTGAACTGAACTAAGACCACTTACGCAGCAAGATGGTTTCGCTTTGGGGCAAGAATAACGATAACGGAGGCCGAGAAGAGCAGCAGGATCATGAGGAAGATGAGCAGCCAGTCACTAGACATCAACAGGAGGCAGATGAGCGAACACGGTTGCTACCACGAGATAACCAGGCTTATCTGAGTCCTGATGATCCTGCCGTGAGTACTTCACCACTGTTCAACGAGTATCTAGCTGACTCTCTGCATAGGTCTCCCCGTATAACATCTGGGGCATTCGAGCTCTACGAGGATTATCAGCCTTATTCCTCGCCATCAGCTTCGTCTGGTGGACGTTCCTCCTCGTGTCCCTCTTCGTCAATCCGCCAGTGTTGCACACGCGTGGCTCCGGCTTCTTCCCGTTTGCCTATACCACGTTGACCACCGGATACCTCGTCATCGCATTGTTGTTCTTCTCCATTCCGTCGAAGCCAATGACAATCTGGGGAGCCATCCTCTCAGTCTTCCTCCTCGTCGACATGTGCATCATCCTCGGAGTCCCCCGTCTCCGTGTCGAAGAAGGATGGGTTGGAATCGCATCGGTAGTCTGGGCCACATTCATCGCCTTATTCAATGTCATCCAAAACCACTCTGTCGGATGGGGCAAGCGCGAAGAAGAAGAACGACTCACAGGCCGAGAAGAAACCCGCCGCCCCCTCGGAGAATGGGTAGCCATCCTGGTCGAAATCGTCATCATGGGCGTCCTAGCCATCGTCTCCATCCTCTTCACTCTGACCCTCATCCTCCGCGCCCGCGACGCCTCCCTCGAAGCCCCAGGTAAGAAATACCTTGTCAACGGTGACGCCTACCAAGTCCACCTAACCTGCATCGGCGACACCTCCAATAAAAACGGCAAGGGCGACCCAATCCCCACCATCCTCGTCGAAGGCGGCGAAGAACCAGTCGAACAATCCCTCCAGCCCTTCATTGACGACGCGTACCAAAACGGCTCCATCCAGCGCTACTGCTACTGGGACCGTCCAGGCCTCGCCTGGTCCGACAACGCTCCCTCCCCGCACTCCGCCGGAATGGCCTCTGACGCCCTCTCCGAGGCTCTCGCCTTAGCCGGCGAAGAGGGACCCTGGATCCTTGTCTCCGCGGGCGTTGGCGGTATTTACAGCCGTATCTTCGCTAGTCGCCATCTCCTCGAAGTCAAGGGCTTCCTGCTCATCGATACCCTGCACGAAGACCTCCTCAAGGACCTTGGCAGGCCCGGCCGCGGCTTCGTCATCTGGCTCCGGGGAATCATCTCCCCGCTTGGATTGGACAGAATCGCCGGCGCAGTCTTCAAAGGTTGCTCGCGCGAGGACCGTGTCTTCGGCCGCTCCGCGTACCAAACCGGTAGCTTCATCCGCGCCAAGTTACAAGAGAACCTCGCCGCGCAGACGATCACGTACTCTGAAATCCGCACAGCGCAACATGTCCAGATGCCTGATACGCCGGTTGTGGTTGTTAGTTCTGGGACGGAAGTCCGGAGGAATGACCAGTGGGCGAAGAAGCAGGAGGAACTTACTAAGATTACGGATAATTTGAAGGATTGGGATATTGTTAGGGGTGCGCCGCATGAAGTTTGGAGGGCTGTGGAGGGGAGGGCTGTTTTGGAGAGGAGGTTGAGGGAGTTGGTTGAGGGTTGATTTTCTCTTTCCATTGGAGTAGGATTGTGGTAAATTGTAAAATGTTTTTGTTTTGTGATACGTGATTTATGCATAAAATGTGTCTATTTTGGTCACGGAGAATTGGCGTCATTGTACATTATGTTCTTCGATGTTATGCTATGTCCATTAATACTTCGCTACATCGCAAGCAGTAACACTACAACCAAGACCACGAACAATGAAGTAAACCCATTTTTCGTGCTATACATGAGTTAAATCTATATTACCCAGGAGACATGCAGTTCTCATGCAGGGAGGAAAAAGGAAAGATACTTGTTGCCCTAGCCCTTCTTCAAGCCCAACCACAAATCACCGTGTACGAAACAATTTCGTGAGGATATAGTAGGGTATGGAACTAAAACATGATGATGGATGTCGCTCGATCGATTCGGAAGGCAAGCATTGTACCGTGATAGGACCCTTTCTTTCTTTTCTTTTCTTTTCTTTTCTTTTCTTTTCTTTTTTTTTTTTTTTTTTCGAAGAAAGATAGGGTGAACAAAACGAAACGGCGAAATCGACCCGTCACTCTAGGCTAGCTCCCTTGAACCTCTTAGCAAGCTGATCGCTTTCTGTCTTTGGTGACTGGGACCTGATAGAAGGTGGGAATGGGCGAGGAGGTGACCGGGGCCGCTTAGGGGGGCGCTCACCACTTTCCTGAAGGATTGTAACCAAAGTCGCCCATCCGGGGGTGTTGATCAGTTGGAGGCCCTCTGAGGGGGAATGGGATGTAGCAACGCGGCAAAGGAGGGCTTCTTCGTCCTGTTGGAGTGGAAACATGTATGTTAGCGAAAACCCACGCAGTCCTGCCCTATGTGTCGCCTTACCTTGCTAAACGTGGACAAAGAATGAAGGAAGCATAGAAGATGGAAGTCAGATACAGCGAGAACCACCTTAGCGGGATCACCACTGGAAACTAGCTTTTTGGCAATATGACTCAACTCCTGGCTCTCGCCAACAAGCGCGCGATTCTCGACAGGGAAGGTGTTCTCGAGGAAGAGAGGCGATGGTACCGTTGGGAAACCGTGCGTGAGGGTGACCAGAAGGAAATCCACTGGGAAAGATGGCTTCGCGTTCTGCTGAGCGCTTACGCCGTATTCGTTGATCTGTCGGTAGAAAACCTCGGGGATATACCGTGCTTTGTTGTCGGGGTTGTCGTCTTCTGACTGCACGAGCATGACAGATGGTTCTGCGGAGGGTTCGATGATATCTGCTCGCACCATCTCGACCGCTGAGACCGAAGCCTGATAGGAACTAATCGTAATGGCTCCCTGGTCATCACCGCTGAGCACACAGGTTACGAAATTCGAACCAAAGCGGCCAGTCCGGCTCCATTTCGTTGGTTTTGGATATTGAGCCTGCAGCCGGGAAGCAAAAGCAATTTCCAGAGACGAGAGAAAGTAGGAGTCCACATGGCGCTTACAAGCCACAGTCCCGTCTCCTTGACCAGCGTCCAACAAATCTGTGAAGATAATTCCAACCTTTTCAAGACCACACATACGCGCAACTTCATCCACCTCCTTCTCATCTTCCCATTCCTGAACTGTCACACCGTCAAGCTCGTTCACCTGAGGCGGCTCATATATGGCTTGCACCACTGCCTTGGTCCCAAGTGGAACTTCTGTGTACTCCTCGTAGGTACCGTAGAGGAAACCCAACCGCTGAGCCCCCGAATTCCGCCAGAAGTCCAGAAGTTTGTTAATCAAATCCGGTGTAGCAAACTCCACATGGTCGACCATCCGGAATTCCTGAGGCTGCAAACTGATCGCGCTCGGCTGACACTTGGTGCAAATCCCCTCAGGCCATTGCGGGTGACCGGACGGACAGTCTTGTCTTACACGGTAGAACGGTTCGTTGAGAGGTGGCATATAGGAGCTCCCGGATTCGGGTTTGTTGGCGGCGGCATTGATTTTGCGCAGGTATGAGTGGAACGATAGATGCTTGATCTTCTTCTCGGCTAGGTATTTCGGATCGTAGGGTTCGAGGGGCATGCAGTAGTCGCACATACCTTTAGGACCGTGCCTGCACATTTTCGCATCCCGGTTGCGAGGAATCTTTCCATCTTTCTTGTCCAAGTTGTTATCGAGCGGCGATTGCTTAACGACCTCCCACGGGTTTTTGATCGCTTGCGGGCGGATACTGATCGTCTCTTCCTGTGTCAGAGGGGCCCCGTTCAGACGCTGGGTGGTATCAGACTGGGCATTTCCCTGCTGTGAAGACTTGTCTTGATAACCAAGGAAAAGCTTGTCTCCATGGCTTCCCAGGTATCAGCACACCGCATCACTTCCTCCTCGCCCGCGTGAAGACTCACTTGAGGCCAACCTGCCCAACAGAGACACCCTCCAAAGTATTTAGTAGCCTCTCATCGCCACCGGTTCCGATCGGTTTGTTGGAAAGGGCAATCGACGCAGATTCGACGTCTTGGGGTAGTTTCTCGACAATCTGACCACCAATGAAAGTCAGCAACCCATCGATCAACCTTACATCTCTCCCCGCGAGCGCAATACTGAGCAGGAGAGCCGTACCTTCTGCTGTAATGATGGGAACTGCTCCTCTGGGCTGACGTTCAAGCGGAACTGGCCGTTGCGGCTTTCAAATCGTAGGACGATCGGCCTAGAGGCCATGTTGGAGGGTGTTTAGGAGGAGAGGGGGTTGCAGGAATATATACTGTGAAGGATTTCGCGAATTTCAATGGCAGATCAAATAAAAGAAAGGGTATTTCATGGAATCATGATAGAAGATGTCAAGCTGTGAGAAATGAAGGCAGACGGAGAGCTCTATCGTCATCGCCGGTGATACACCGCCTTACAATACGCCCCGCCGCCACAGTGCCTAAGGCATGCTATGGTATTTGCTACTACAGCTACGAAATGGTTTGCTCCAGACTCTTTTCCTTATTAAACAGCGTATGCATTTGATTTACTAAATTTACTGAGATGATATATCAATATTATCATATCCTCATAACAGAGGCCAAAGCAAGAACAAACAGACAGAAACAAAGAGCAAAGGGGTATCTTGATCAAAAAGCCCAATTAGAGAATAGTACACTTCCTAGGCAGACCACAAGGCCCCTCCTTGCTCTTCTCCTCTTGCTGCTGAGTGCCTTGTTGCTGCTGGCTGTTCGAAGCAGGCTGGGCAGTCTCTTTCTTAGCCGGCTGAGCTGTAGGCTCAGACTTGGACTCCTCGGGCTTCGACTCGCCGCCGCCATGCAGTCACGCGAAGTTGACCTTGGCAACGTGCTCGTAGAAGGCCTTGCCCTGGGCTTCGGCGATCTCGAGCTCGAGGGGAGTGGGCTGGCGAGAGCCATCGGCACCCTATGACATATTAGCATCTCGGTTATCCACCCCAATAGAGAAAAAGAACTTACAGCAAAGGTACCAGCACCCCAGGCGCTACCACCGTGGATCTCGGTCAGGTTCGAGAGCTGAGCGAAGGTAGTCTTGTAGCCCAGAGGGACGTAGAGGAAGCCGTGGTGGGCGAGAGTGCTCATGGCAGCAATGGCGGTCGACTCCTGGCCACCACCGAGAGTACCAGTGGAGACGAACAGACCGGCGTACTTGCCCCAGAAGCCACCAGTGGCCCAAATACCGCCGGTGCGGTCCCAGAAGGTCTTCCACTGAGCGGGGAAGTTACCGTAACGGGTAGGGATACCGAAGAGGACGGCATCGTACTGGAGGAGGTCGTCGGGGGTAGCAATGGGGTGGGCGGACTTGGGGGGAGCGTGCATCTTGGTGAGGACTTCCTCGGGAAGGGTCTCGGGGATCCTATTGAGTTGTTAGCTTTGGCGTTGGAGTGCGACTGAACTTGAGTATCAACTTACTGGTAGATGTCGGCCTGGCCACCAGCAGCCTCGATACCCTTCTTCTCAGCCTCGGCCAGCTGGACGATGTGGCCGTACAGCGAGTACTAGATCGGGTCAGCGAGGAAGGTAAGCAGAGAGAGACAGGGTCCAACATACGAAGACAATAGCAACCTTGGGAGCCATGGTGACTAGTATAGTATCTCAACGGAGCAATTGAGGAGAATTAAAGTGGATGATGGGGATAGAGGAGAGAAGAGAAGAAAAAGAAGGGCGGACGACCCATGATATATAGGGAGCCCCTCATCTTGTGTTAATATTAGTGTACAGCAGCAGTGAAAAAGAGAAGCTCAGTAATCGATTACAGATGCCCCCACTACCCACTTCCAACTGGTTCCAGAGCTTGATGGTTGACCAATCAGATGCGGCACGAGGGGTTAGTTGATTCTTACAGATATCTGACAAATGGACCGAAACGGCAATTCAGCATAGCAAACTCGGGATTGGGGATTATTACGGATGATCTGACAATGGCATATGCGGTCTGTCCCTGCTCTTCTCAGCTTACTGGCGCTTATATGAGATTATGGAATGATGGCTAAGAATTAGCTGTTCGCACGCGGTGCCGCCATGATGTCATGAACAGACTCCTCATCTTCCGAAAATAGTAGTGGCATGGTATTCCTCCAAGGTAGCATAGAGTAGAGCATCAAAAGTCAATTTCTGGGTATCTCTAAATGAAATCAATCTGCAAGCTATGCTGCTCTCCATACATACAACCAGAACCCACTCAGCCGCGCCCCCGACCCCGAAACCGACCACGCATAAACCCACCTCCCCGACCCCGTTCATTCCTCCACTCACGCTCCCTCTCCCTTTCGCGTTCCTGCTCATCCCGAATTAAAGATCGTTCCCGCTCCAACTCCTCCTCCGTCTTCTCCACCCGCAATGACGGCCTTGGCAAATGCTCGTTCCAACGCGGATGACCATCGGGACACGCTCTACCGTCCGGACAGAACCCGGCAAGGTAATACTGACACAGACGTCGTCGGACATGGCGCTTCGCGCACAGCGGACCTAACTCGCAGAATCCTTGGTCGTAGTTCTCACATGGTGGAAGGCGAGCGTTCTCCCGTACATGTTGGTATAGACAATCATCGCCGTTGGGGCAGTATCCGGATCGCGTGAAAGATTGGCATTCCGGCATCCGCCGAAGGTTGTATTCGTGTAGATATTCGCATTTCAGGCCTTTCTTGCAGAGCCCCTTGAGGAAATGCTTGCAAACGAGCGAGCCGTGTGTAGTCGAAGGGGCGAGACCTGACGCCGTAGTCGTGGATGTGGTAACGCGTGTCGGAGTGGGATGGCGATCTGGACAGGCAGGCCCTAGAGGACAGTGGCCTTCGCTGTAGGCTTTGCAGACAGGGACGTCGCTGGCGAGACCGAAGCCGAAACTATTCCGGAGGAACGGGGTGAAGGAGAAATCGTTGGATTCGGGGTCGCGGGCATTGTCCGTCGACAGGATGCTGGAGGCCGCATAGCCAACGTCTGCTGCCATGATGATTCTTCTGGTGTGGAAGGTGGAAGTGCTCGTGAGATGCGGAAAGCTAGAGGGAGCCGCGTAGCGATAGCACCGCGCAAAGTCGAATTGGGCTTTTCTGCCAAATAATTATTGTAATAAAAATTTAACCAATACAGGCACAAGAGGGGCAACAGTAAGTTAAGGTCAAATTTTGCACACAATCAGAAAAACAGAGCTGTGATAGAAAACAAGATGAAAGGACAGCAGCAGTGACAGGATTAATCGTAGCCTTAATTATTAGGCAGTAGTGTCGTTACGGAAGGCGGTGGCAAATCGAATAGCAAGTCTCTGGCAGCCAATCACATATATTAAAGGTTTCTGCCAGGTTCTTCAGGCATAAATGCCAGATTTCCCTTTCGGTCTTATATACCTGTCTCCTTAAGAACCTGATGGAATCCTAAACGGCACGCGCTACAGAGTGTCATCCCACACTATGAGCCGTGAAGCCTGGTTGACATCCTCAGGTCGCCCCAACATACCGACATGGTCAGTTGCCTTCGGGCGATCACCAAAAGTACTGTATGGAGTACGAGCCTAGTAATCCCGATTCGTGTTGATGCATTGGGCTTATGGATTGGTGTATTCACCTTACAGGATATCACAGGGTATCAAATACCTATAGAGGAACAGTACCTGTATGGAGTGCTCCGGAGTGTGTCCGGCGCGGTGCCGTGTCGCCCAATTGATGGTTCTCATAGAAGTATGCTCTGGACGAGTAACTTAACTAGTTAACAGAAATACACCTGACAAATCCGACAGACTCAACAGGCTGCCTGCCACCGATTCTGATTTTCTGCCAAGTTTCCACTGCAATATCATTAGTGTGGTGGCCAATAGATTATCGATGCACAGGCCATGGCATCAAGCCACGACCTTAGCGACGACGTAAATTGACAGTCCCGGTCTACCCTTTTCATTCTCTTTCTATTCCCAGCATTGACCGCAGATTCGCGCAACAGTAGACGCAACGTGGTATGTTCGTGCAGGTAAAAGTACCGTACGGCGTCCTCCATGCTCCGTTAGGCGCACTGCGATTTCAGCCATTGCGGGGATGCAAATCGTTAGTCCATGGCCTGCATTATCCCCACACCGTCGACATCGCGTCTCCCTCTTCCAACGAGGCGCAGCAGAAATAAGCAGGAAAAAGCAAACACACCTTTTTAGAAAAGCCAATTCCCACAGAGTCACCACTGGCTTGGCTTTTGGGGGCTCTCATAGGTTCACTAATTCATTTAGTTGCGATCTGAGACTCTGGTCTGAGTCCTTTCAAATCACGATCAGCCGGTCCGGTCAAGATGGTCTGAGTAATGTCTGTTCTCTCACAGGGTGACTTGATGTCTCCCAACACGCCGTTGTTTCCGTAAGCATCCAGAAAAGATCCACATCCGGTAATTCGAATTGAGGCTGAGAGAAAAAGAAAAGTGACATCTATCGCCACGAGATTATTCACCAGAGTGAGATTCTGTACAGAAATAGTAGCATTATCCCAGCACTGATGCCTGTGGACTATCCCGGCCAAGCTTTGAATCGTTCAATAACCACGGTCACATCACAATCCTGGGGCCCTGCATCTACTCTGTATACGACTGAGGTAGAGTTGAGCGGGAGCGGGGGTTCGAGCATTTGTCTCTCATCCGGGAAAGTTGGCGATCACAATAGCCGTCCCTGTACCCCGTAGATGACGCAAAAACAATAAACAGCCTTGCCTGACATGTAATGCATGCGTGGAGTGCTGTCTTTCTGCCTGCCGTGTAGGGCGTAGAAGGACGAGCTGAAGGGCGGGGGATTAGTATTTCAGGCCTGCACGTGAATGACAGAACTAGAAACCTTTTTTTAATTCCCTAGTTTTTTCTTTTCTTTTTCCTTCATCAACCATTCTGCTGCGTGTTATTTCGAATCAGCACCAACGGTTTGTCAGGCTATAAATAAAGTCGAGCGAAAAAGCAAAACGGGAGGCCAAAAGAAAACAAAAAGAGCATCATTCCCACACGTGACGTCTGTATTGGGCAAGTACGGGTCGTTTCCTTCTCTTCCTTCAGGATTCTTCATTCTCAGCATTCTAATCTTTAAAGACAGTTTGTCCTTTTCAATTGCTATCACCATTCCCTATCTGAATTGAGTGGTCCAACCCGTCCCACTACGATATGCTATCCGGCCTCTTCCCCCACTGGCGTCGCAAAGCGGCAGAACGCTCCAGCAAGTTCAGCAGCTCTTATGAGATCCCGGTCTATGCGAATGCAGCTTATTACCCGAATTGGAGGATTTATCGGAAGCAGCCTCCTTCGTCCCTGAGATTGGGATTCGTCTCGCATGTCTTTTACGCGTTTGCTTGGTAAGTGCTACTATACTACGGAGTACACAAACAATAAGTACTAACTCTCAATTGACCAGGGTCAAGGAAGATGGCACAATTTATGTATGTCCACTTTGCTCGGATAAGTACGAGTATACACGGCTAACTGGTACAGCTGAGCGATGAGTGGGCAGATGCGCAAATGCCAATCGACGGGACCAACGGCTGCATTCGTGCCTTCACACAATTAAAACCGCAATATTCTAAAATGAAAGTCATCCTCTCAGTTGGTGGCGGAGGAAAAGGGAGTGAGAACTTTGCGCTGGTGGCTCAGAGCCAATCCCGTCTGGCCACCTTTGTCCGGACAGCGAGGGAATTGGTAGATCAATTCGGTCTGGACGGGATTGACAGTAAGTTCCCATCAACTCATCATTGTGAATATAGTGTGCTAAATAAGAGTTAGTCGACTGGGAACACCCCGCAAACCCGCAAGAAGGCTATTACTATGTCAACATGCTCGCTCGACTGCGCGAGGTCCTACCCGCTCCACGATATGTGCTGGCCACATGTCTTCCCGCGGGCCAATGGGCACTTCGCAACATTGATCTCGGCAAAGCTTCGCAATACCTAGACTTGCTTAATATTATGGCATACGATTTCTCCGGTCCATGGACGAACGAAACCGGGCACCAGGCACAGCTTTACGCACGGGGCGGTGGTCATTCTGGTCAGTCAGCTGTTAATTACGTCCTATCCCAAGGCGTGGAGCCTAAGAAACTCCTCCTTGGAATTCCCGCATACGGACGGTCATTTTTGGGTAGCAGTAAGGCTGGTCAGTCGTACTCTGGCACTGGTGGAGAAGACGGAGTGTTTGATTATGCCGATTTGCCGCGTCCCGGAGCCAAGGAACATCACGATGACAAAGCCGGGGCTGCATATTGCTCTGGAGGGGACGGCGGTTTTGTGACATATGATACACCACGGACGGTCCAGCAGAAAGCCAAATTCGCGACGAAACTGAAATTAGGAGGGCTGTTTTACTGGCATATGGCGGCAGATGCACGGGGGCCGAGGAGTTTGCTTGAGACGGGGTACAACACGTTGCATGAGATGTAATTGTACGTTGAGGATAAAATGGCGGCATGCTGAAATTTCGACGTTCGTTTGTATTCATTAGATTGATGTTCTATTCTATACCATAACTTTTCTAGTCTATTACTATATAAATCTATGTCCAACTCTACAACCCAATTAAGCGGCTGCTGCCTTCTCAAACACCCCCCGAATCTCCTTAACACCCTTCTCCTCCGCCAAAAGCAATCCCAGCAGAATCCGCGACTGCTGCGGGTTCAAGAACCCACTAGCAATCTGGTACTCCGCGGCATCACCCGTAATACCAGACGTAGGCACCTCCCCGTTAACAGTCCGATGACTCTTAACAACAGGGATACTCTTGTTCTTGACAATGTCATTAATAGCAGTGTCAAAGTCACTCGACACACCACCAGCCCCAGCACCAGCGACCACGATACCCTTAGCACCGTGCTCAACAGCCGCATACAGCAGGTCAGTCTGCATATCCTCGTACGCGTAGAGGATGTCCACGCGCGGGATCTTGTCGATACCGGAGACATCGATCTCCACCTTAGCCCTAGGCTGCGCAGGTGGGTAGAAGAAATACGGCTCGTTAGAGACTATCATGCCCAAGTTGCCCATCTCCATGGCCTTGAAGGTGTCGACAGTGTTTGCCTGGGTCTTGGTGACGAAGAAAGCGGAGGCGATGCGGTCGTTGAGCACGACCATTGCGCCGCGGTCCTTGGAGTCCTCGTTTGCGGCGACGGTGACGGCTTGCAGGAGGTTCATGGGGCCGTCTGCAGAAAGGGCTGTGGAGGGACGCATGGAGCCGACGAAGACAATGGGTTTTCCGCAGTTAACCGTGGCGTCGATGAAGAAGGCGGATTCCTCGAGGGTGTCTGTGCCGTGCGTGAGCACTGCGCCGGACATGTTGGGGTCATCGCAGACCGTCGTCTGCAGGGTGTGTGTGAGGTTGAGGAGGAGGGAGGAGGAGACATCGCCGCTGCCGACGTTGGTGGCTTGCACGGCGGCGACGTTGGCGATGTCGAAGGCCTCGGGGATGGAGTTGAGGAGCCGGTTGATGCCCAGGGCGCCGGACTCGTAGCCTGCTGTGGCGGTTTTGTCGGGGCTGGTACCGGCGATTGTTCCTCCTGTTCTTCGTTAGTCTTTTGTAGTCCGATTGGGGTTGTTGGAGGGGGTGAGGGTGGGGTACCAGTTGCGAGGATAGTCACGTTAGGGAGGGACTGGTTGAAGTGCGTGAACTTCAGACCATTCGAGTTGGTAAAGGCAGAGCTGTTGGCTGCCCGGGGGTAATGAACAACAGGCGTAGCAGAGGCCGTGGCAGCCAAAAGGGCAGAGGCACAAACGGCGGTGTTCTTGAAGAGGACCATATTGCTTATCCTTCTTTTCCTTTTTCTTGTCAAGAGTAAGTCGTTCCTGGATCAGTGACGACCCGGGTGGCTTCCTTTATATACCCATCCCGGTACTTCGTATCTACATAGTGCTTCGCTACTTCCGTATCGACCCAGGAATCGGTGCCCCCAAGAAGCTAAGAGAAACCGGCCCGGGATCGGGTGAGGCAGTGGACATTGGCAAGCCGATAGAACCCGCGATTCCTCTTTGCAGTATGGTCGATGATAATCGGTGGTTTAACTTGGTTTAATATAGGGCGATTGGAGACGAGTTGGAGAAGCCAAGTTGGGGTAGTATCAGGTACAGGAACCTTGTCACCCCGGTTTTTATGAGGTGCATTATATGGTTAATTGAGAATTATATTGTATGGTCTGACCAATTCAATTGTATGCTTTGGAAGCCCATGTAGTTCTCTAGTGACTATACATAGTCATTGAGTTACAACAATCAATTGAAAGCGCCAAGATCTCAAAATCAGGCACAATTGGAGAACTGATATCAGCCAAGATAAGCATATCAATGATATCCACTGCCAAGCCCTTCTATATAATTAACACCAAAACCCAAACGTAATATAATCCCATCCCCGATTAAAAGACTCATAGAAAACACAAAAGAAATACCCATTATTACGGAGTACAATGCTACATCCCATTCATCAATCCCTTTCCAACATCCAACGTCGTACGGAGCTCATTCGCCGCCAATGCCTCGGAGAAATACGGCAGGTCGCGGCCATGGTACACGCTAGAGTTGCCGCGGATATCCACGGGGAGCATCGAATTCGACGGAAGCATGGTGATGACTTTAAGTTTGTTGACGGTGGATCGCATCGGGACTGTGTTGTTGCCTGGGTTGAGGATGAGGTCGTCCAGGAAAGCTTGACCGATGTGCGTGCCGTTGGAGGAGAGGTCCATCGTAACGTTGCCCTGCGTTTGTTAATATGGATCTATATCATCGGTATAAAGTCGGACATACCAAGGTGAGAGCCATGACGGTCGGGTTGGGAATATACACTGTTCCCTCCGTGTTGGTTCCGTCGGCTGCATCTTTGGTCAGGATCTTGAAGTCGGTAATGTCGAATCCGTTCAACTTGTTCAGGCCTGCCACATCGCATTAGCTACAATTCGCTAGGGACCGCGGATAAAGGACACCCACCCTTGATAGTGACAGTCTTGTTGTACGTCACATCCACCTTGGGCAAAGCCCCCTCCTGCAACTTCGGCTCCCCATAAATATTCATATCAAACTCCTCATTCAGCAAAACGGCCTTTGCAAAGTCCCCAAACGCAGTCTCATTGCTGAGCTTGATCTGTTCCTCTATGTGCACAACCGCTCCATCCTCAGCCTTAACATCCGGCACCTGGGCGTTACCCCAAGGCACAGCCCCGAGCAACGATACGGCAGCCGAGAAGCCAAATATTGTTGGTTTGAATGCGCTGCTAGACCCGATGACCTGCGTCTGCTTCAGGTGGAACGATCCCGGGGATGGGTCGGTGATGGCCATGCTCGTGACGTTCAGGGTTGATTTGTTCACGTCGTTTCGTGCGATCTTTGGGTAACCGACATAGATCCTGTGAAACCGTCAGTATCCTACCCCCGCTTGACTTGATTTGTCATTGGGTAACATCAACATCGACATACACTGGAAGGGCAACCACCAAAACCACCACTACTATAATGATGACATGCACCCACCACCACTTCTTGAGGTGGGCTTTAATCCGAGCACCCACGCTGGGCTTCGGTGCTGGAAGGTCCATTTGGGAGAATTCTGTTGTTTTTCCGTCGGTCATGGTTTCTGGTTATTCGGCTGGTTTCGAGTATACACTGCTTGCTACCTGTCAGCTCGCCCACTTCCAAAATGACCCGAGTCCCACGTCTCTGACGGGATTTGTTTCGACTGACCAGTCTGCCTCGTGCCGATATACAGGTCCTCCTCTAGTATCGAAGACTGCAATGCAGGTTGAACACCGGTTGACCTATCGACCAGAGTACAGAATATCTGCAGCTCTCGAGTATAATCGCCAAGGGGCGGAACAGAAACAAAGAACAAATCAATACAGTTCCACCGGCCAATAATTAAGGCTTAAAACCGAAAGAAAGAAGGCAAGAAGAAGGAAACAAGAAGAGAGATAAAACGAATGACCTGTATGAGAAGCTTCAATAAATAATGAGACAGGAACCCCGGACCCTAAATATCTACCAGCGTCAGGTACCTGCCGAAACCTGAAAGAAAACGCAGGGCCCTCACATGCAAATAGCCACCAAAATAGGCGCGAAGAAAAAAGAAAAAGAAAGAAAGAAAAAACCCATGGATTATCTCCCGAGTAGTTTGTGTCAGTCTCACGGAGATCGGTCCCAAAACATAATAGTACACCCCCGACTGCTTATTTAGACTCCTAACTTTCTTGCGTTTGTCCATTGTTCTTTCTTTTTTCTTCTAATAAAGGGTCGAAGAAATAATACGCCAGAAGGAAGACGCGCATGAGCCTATCCTATTCCTGCAGGGCTAGGGGATGCTTGGTTGGCAAACGCCAATCTTCAAAGCAAAGCGGGGTTGGTATTTCTTTAGGGTTGCATCCTGGGGCCCTGCAGCTCGTAGCTTTAGTCGGTCATACTATTGAATATCGTGAAACCCTCGAGCACAAGGAACCACCCATGCGATACCACCTAGAACTCGAAAATCTCCTATAATATCATCAGCAGCCATGACAATCATTTTTAATATATGCCGCATTAGGTCTTTCATCCGGAACAGCCGGGATGGGCACTGATGAAGAGGCAACGAGGGGTGTGAGAGGCAAAAATTCAGGGTATCGCAGGCGAATCAAATCGAGAAAGCCCATGGGACCAGAATTGAGATCTTGCAAAATGCGGAGTTGGTCCTAATCTGTAACAGCCGTTGTCTGTCGCATTTTTCAGTCTGTAAAGGATTTGAGACTTGTCAAGCGAGATTTCCCCGATTGTTGCCCCGGGTTTTTCGAGTCGTATACAAGGCTGAGGGATATATTCAAACCAATATTATCAAAGCCAAATACACCGATGCTACTGTGGCGTTTCTCCCCAAACTTAAAATGACCAAATCCAATACTCAAGTATCCTAAAATATCCCAATAAAAACAAGCCGGAAGGCTGCTGTATATATTCAAAAGACCCAAAAGCACAAAATGATGCAAGAAGAGCGATGCAATTATGATGAGATTGTCATGAGTATCATCAAATATGATCTCTGCGAATGGACCACACAGCTAGATTGGACAAAAATAAACAACCAAAAGGCAGCAGAAGGGAAAACAGAGAAGTGAAATGAAAAAGAGCAGCCTATGACAGCAACACTCGAAGAAGGTCAAAGTAATAATGAACAGAAAGAAACAGAGAGAGTGACTAGAAATTAAGACCTCACTCATGGGTGATAAGGGGTATCCAGTAAGAAGAGAATTATGGCGCCCAAAGGGCAGATAGTATAGAACCATCCACGGACCGAGAGCAGATTGCAAGTCCTGCTCGAATTCAAACAATAAGAGAAAAGAAGAAAAGAAAAAAGAGCAAGTGGCTGTCAAGGTGCAAAGGAGTGTAAGAAGCAAAAGTAAACACAATGAAGCAAAAGCTCAAAAGCTCACTCTGCAGGTTCGCATAAGGAAAAGCATATGCATGAATAGCAAATGGCAAAAGCAATTGAAAGGAAAAAAAAAAAAAAAAAAAAAAAAAACCAATATTAAGGGAGTGTCAGAGGGTCGGACGCTGTATGAAATGAAAAATCACAACGAATGCAAGGTCAAGACAGTTTGGCATCAACCAACAGTCGTACCTAGAATAAAAACTGCAAGCGAAAGTCTATGCTTCAGCTGCACCCGACTTTTTCCGGTGGAAAAGACTGCGAGTTCGCGATTTACTGCGACCACGAGATTTCTTATCCGATGTCCCAGCCTGTCGTCCACGCGACCGATCGCTGGGTTCGTCGTCCGACATGTATTTATCTTTGTAAATCCTGTAACGTTCGCGTTAGTAAATTCAAGCATACATGGAACAACCATAATACTTACCAGCTATTTCCAACCATGTTGACACCTTTGGCCTCGGCCTGGCGGTAGTACTTGGCGGCTTTCTTCAGATCCTTCTTGCATCCCACACCTTGAGCGTAGCAGTAACCAGCCTCAGACAGCGCATCAGCGTCTCCCCACTGGCCGGCAATTTCGAAGCAACGCAAAGCCAAAATCTTATCTTGCTCAATACCCCAACCATTGAGATGGCTCACACCAAGCTCGTAAATTCCCAGAGCGAATTGTGCACGATAAGCCTTCTGCATTTCCCGGAATCGCGCTGGTACAGGGGTGTTGCTGTCGCCCATCAACTCCAGACCAACGGAGTCCACTGCTTTCCGCAGCCACCGGACACCCTCCCGTTGATTGGGACGCATACCCCAGCCATGACGGCAGGCCAACGCATAAAGGAACATGGCCGTGGGGTGGTCCTTTTTGGCCGCAATGCGAAGGTGGTAGGTGGACTCGTTAAGAGATCCCTTTTCGTGGCATTGGATGCCCACGGCCAGATGGTCGTCCGCCGTGACAGGAGCGGACACCGGGTTAGCGGAGTCGTTGGACCGGGCTGTCTGTGGTCGAAGAGTGTTACTCGATCCAGTAGACGATGCCGCGTCGCTCTTGTTGGCCTTCGGACTGAGTCTGCTGGCTGCTGCTGTGTCAGGCGATGGAGAGCGCCGCGATGGCGCCACAGGCTCCGGCGTCAACAGCTGGCGATCAGAAATGGAGGCTTCATACATCGACCGGGCCTTGGGAGCCGGCACTGCCTCCTGATTCGAGGGAGGTGGAGACGGTGTGCGTGCGGATCGCTCTGGTGGATGCTCACTAGTCGGACTCTCGAACAAGGGCTCTTTCCATTCGAAATTGGGCGTCTGAAGACCGGCAAAGACGACGGAATCTCTGCCCATTTGACGACCCCGAGGGAGGGCGTACTTGGCATAAGTGTATGAGGCTGACAGGGCTGATGAGGGTTCCTCTGTGGACGGAGTAGTCGCTTCTGTCGACGTCGGAACGACAATCGGGCCTGGTTTGTGGCCTCGCTCAATAGATGCTCGGTTGCCCGAGACATGCAACTGTTCGGAGCTTGCCATTGCAGATGCGGAGAGATTCGTGCTGGACCGGCTCATGGGACGCGAAAAGTTGAGCGAAGGACGCTGGAGGCGGCCACCGTTATTCGAAGCCTCGGAACTCTGGGACGGAGATCGGGGTTTCCCACGGGGCACTGGGGCAGCAGTGGTGGACATGGGCGAGTGCGGTCCGGACATAGCGCTGCTGGACGACAGCTTCCGCGGCGGCTGAGAGAAGGTGGACCCGCCATTAGAGCTGCTGTAGTCATCATCAGAGCTTTCTAGCTGGGCCCTGGAGCTGCTGGATGGACGAGACATGGGAGAACCGGGCGGGGCCAGGCTGCGTGGAATCAAGAGTCGCGACGAAGCCGAATCAGTGGATGAATTCATAGACGGGGCCGCCAACGAGACGCCCACTGCCGGCGGTGCTGCTGCTGCGGCAGCATAGAAGCGACGGGGTCCTTGATCGGGCATTCCATGCAATGAGAGGTCCTCCTCAGGCGATTCTGCCCGCGGTACCTCGAAGCTGGAAAGAATAGTCGAACCATGCTTGGGAGTCGCAGTGCTGTCATCGTCAATAGTGACATCGTCATCCTCATACTCGCTGGCCTCGGTGTAGGCATTGGAAACACTACTGAAGCGCGGATGCTCCGACACGGGACGGAAATTCTGCTCTTCAATTTCGGTGTTGATCTTCTGCGTGGGACGACGTTCAAGGTTGCCCTCAGCGTTGGTGGAAGTATCCCCAGAGAGCGATCGAAAGTAACCCGGTCGGGGCCGCGATAAGGAACGAGCTACGCTAGAGGGTGGTAACCTGCTCAGACGACGATCCCGCCGTGCGGACTCTTCCAACTGTCTTGCGAGTAGACGACCTTGAGCGGCAAACGCATCGAGGGGTGACAGAGCGGGAGGGACTTCGCCGTCATAGTGTTCGATGCGTGGTGAGGGGATGCCACTCCGGAGAGTGTCGTGAGAGGGGGAACGAATTTCCCCCATGTTGGGACGATAGGACATCTCAATAACCCAGTATATTTATTTCCTTCGTTCTTCCAGTTGCCTTTCCCAATTCGAAAAGCGAGTCGATGGTTTATATCAGTTGTGACGTTCCCCTTCTCGGTAGGTCTCCGCAGAAGCAATTCAAGCACGCGAGAGAACAATCAGTCGTAATAGCCCAGAAACACGAAATCTAATGAGAAGTAATCGAAGCGATTTGCATCTGGAGGACGAAATCGATCAATTGGGCCGGATGAAGCGAAAGGGGGGATGCGGTTTTAGGAGGGCGGAATAGAAATGAACGACAGCCCTGGGAGAGGAGAGAGAGAGCGGACGCTCCACACAGCAAACCAGGCGTGGAGAGCAAAAAAAACAGAATATAAAAGATCAATGGGTGAAGATGATAAGAATAGAATAGAATCAGATGAAAATCAGCAGCCAGTCATGGTGGGCTGAGATGATGGACAATCGATGGAAGGTGGAAGAGAGTCGAAGTAGGAGAGGAGAGGGGAGGAGAGACAGAGAGACAAACACACAGCAATGGAAACAAAGAAATTCTCCCGCCCTGACGATCGACTGACAGTTTTTGCTCCACGCGGAGTCCAAAGTAAGAAGAGAAGAAAGGGAAAAAAAAACAGGCAAGGGACCGTTTCAGGGGTATCTTTTTTTTTGACTCTCTCTCCCTGGTTTTTATATAGTGTCGACAACGCTGATAGTACCGGGATCTATGTTTGCTAGGCGCTTGTTTATTGTTTGCTTACTTTGTTCTACATTATTGCTATAGATAGTAGTAGAGAGCATTGAAGCATCTCTACTCTGTACAGAATACAAATACAGAGAATATGGTCTCTTCTCAACGTCGTCTGTGCTTATTATGGAAATGAATATCCTCATCTGGGCCAGCCTTGGCGCCGGTCCACTGCTTCTGGTGCGTGCGAAATTTTCCGCGTATAAAGATCACATAACAATGTTATACACGGTCAGATCCTGCAAGGGACTGGATTTATAGATTATCATGGCTTCCGATATACTAATCTTTGTACTACTTGCTCTCTAGATCTGTTGACTACAAGCTCTGAATTCTTGGAATTGTATGCTGAGAGTCCAACCTAGAATCCATACAGTGGGGTCAACAGTCGGCCCAGATGCTCCTTTTGTCATTTCCACCGGGTCTCTAAACGGTGGAAACGGGTCTGGATCTTGCCATTGTGTCAGATTGGGACTAGCAATTGGCTTCCGAGTCACATCCAAACGGTGTCCGTTGCAGAATGACTCGCGTACTGGTAGTATTCTACGCAATGTGAATGCTATAACCTGAGTGAAGATTCAATTACCCATAATGCATACAGTGCCCAGCCAAGAACAAGAAAGCAAGAAATAAAAAAGAATTAAACACTAAACCTTTTCCCAACTCGCCTCATGGAAGCTTCCACTCATCCCATCGCCCGCAGTCGCGTATCCACTGCGAAGCCCGAGCATCCATCCTACTAAGCCGCCCGGTGCCAACGCCCCAATCACACCATACATACGCGCTCCCCGGCCAGCATACACCACCGTCGTTTTCGACGTCTTCTGTCCGAAGATATTCTTCGACGGCGGCTCCAATGCCTCAAGTACCGCGTGGTGCAAGTGACGTGCCGGGGATCCTCGCACCGCACTTGGTCCTGCGGATGCCACCGGCCGCTGTTCAATGCTGGATAGGTACTGAGATCCGTACAGAGCGCGCTGCTGAGCATTCCAACCCAGAGTTTCCGTCCCTGCAACACGGCTCTGAGGTCGAGACGACCCTAGATCCAGGTTGCCCAATTTCAGTTCCACCACGCTCACGTTTCCATTTTGCAGAAGACTAAGTTCCGTTCGAAGAGATGTTGCAAACCCTGACAGGGCACGCGCTGTTGCAACTTCGGGACCTGCAAAGGGTGCGGAAAGCGAGGATGAGATCGAGGGATAGGCGAGGACGATGTTGCTAGGGCTGCTGCGCAGCGTGAGGAGGGGCAGGAAGAGCTGGGTCACCAACACCGGGGAGAGAATTCGGGTGTTGACCGTATCGGCCCAGGTAGACGGGGGGATCGTGGCCACGGGGCCATGTTCGTAGTGGGACGAAGGAATCACGATGAGACCACTCAGCTGGCAAGTGTGTGGTGGCACACCAGGCATGGGGAACTGAGGCTGTGTGATCAAGGAGCGGATTCCTCGTAAGGACGGATGGATATCAGATGGCGATGGAGGCGTCTAAAGGGTCAGCCAGTATGCTCCGTCTCAAATCAGTGTAAGATGACTTACCGTAGTCAAATCGAGCCAAAGTGCCCTGATATCTATCCGGTTCTCCGACTGAACAACATGTTCCTCCTCTGCCGACGACACTGTAATATAAACTATGTATCCTCGTCGCTCCAAGTCTGAAGAAATCGACTTCACTATCGGGTCGTGGGGTGAACCGGCAATAACTGTCCCAGCACTTAGTCTCATTCCCAACCAGAGCCCATACCCAACTTCACAACATACCGACTATTTCCTTCCGGGCACCATTCCCAGCCCTCCTCGCCTTTCTCCGCTTCCCATTCAACGTCTTATTCCCAAAATACAAAACGCATGTCGTCCCGATAAACGCCAAGGCGGAGGCACTCAACGCCCGATTTGAAATAACCCAATCTTGCACGCGACCCGTCAACGACCGCGTTGGAACGACATCAACGGTTTTTCGCGAAGGTCGTACGGATGAAGGAAGCCATGACTGTTGTGACAGCGAGTCTCGAAGGGTTGTAGCAGCGCTGTCGACTTGTCGGTCGATGGAGTTTGCGACCTGGAGCGAGTATCGCTTTACGTCATGGGGGATGGAAGCGAGCTGGATGGCAGACCGCTAGGTTAGCACAGGTTGGATTGGAGATGGGGCATCTTAGAACCCACGTAGTCGAAGAAAAACTGGTCGTCACTCGTCATTTTGGATTATCGTTGAGATTTGATATCCGGATGCTGGTGGATGCCAGAGCTTGAGGGGCGATAACAAAAAGTTATGCTGATAACGGCGGCGGGTCACATGAGCACGTTGCATGCTACGCCATTGAGTATGTACGGCCATTCTTCATACCTCTGGTAGTCAGATCGATAAACAGAAAGGAAAACAACCTAGCAAGAAGTCTCATCTCGTAATATTACATAACTACAGATTTCCCGAATTGGTTCTTGGTGTTAGTTATACTAGTGCTAACGTCAGTTTATATATATATCGCAGTGCGGCTAATTTCGAAAAGAGCCACGCAAACCTGAGCAGACATTGGTTATTGTTCGTTTCTTTATGACTTCTACTATGAATCCTAGAAGAACTTAGCAAGATAGTAATATTTGAGAATCTTAAAAGGCCTGAGAAAGACGTGTTCAGTCAGAGAGGTGAATCTCATAGATCTATTTCACGCTAAACCCAATACGGTATAGTCTATATCAAGGGCCGATAATCTCCTTCCAGCGCATCATCCTTTCACCCAACTTTCTACCGCTACAGACTGCGATATCAAGAATTTGCTGAACATTTGAGCCTGGGGAGAGGGGGACTGCTGCGAGTCAGACCCGGTGTCTATTGTACCACTATCTGTTCGTCCGCAGTGATGCATTTTTATCGGGGATAGTCTTTATACTTTGGGTACCTGTTTTGACTCTCCGCGAATCCGTATTCATAAATCCATCAAGATGCGCGAGATCGATTCACTCATCTCGGAGTATCAACATGAAAGACACCGCCCTAGAGAATCCGAAGCGTTGTTGATGCTTCGGAAAGTTGCTTCGCTGGTCAAACCAATCATGCGACAACGGGCGTGGCGAGTAGGAACACTATGCGAATTTTATCCTCATCAGCGGAACCTCTTGGGCTTGAATGTGAACGCTGGTCAGAAAATCTGTTTGAGATTACGATATCCCTCTGACCAGTGCCAATTTCTACCTTTGGAACATGTGGTGGATACTATGTTGCATGAGTGAGTGAAGCGGCTTTTAGCGTCTGATTCATTTCTAACTTGTATAGGCTCTGCCATATTGTGCATGGCCCGCATAACCGAAATTTCCATGCTCTCTGGAACCAGTTACGTGATGAGCATGAAGAGCTAGTCATCAAGGGATATACTGGAGAAGGGTTCCTTTCGCAAGGCAGAAGACTAGGTGGTCGTAAGATACCTATGGAAGAAGCTCGCAGACAAGCTCGAGCAGCGGCAGAGCAGAGGCGGAAACTTGCCGCGGGTTCAGGGCAAAGATTAGGCGGTGCACCGGTACTACGAGGAACAGACATGCGCAGGGTAATCGCTGATGCTGCACAGCGGCGGACAGACGTGACCAGTGGTTGTGCCTCGGGCCGCGAGAATACTAACGATCTTGCTGAGGAGGCTTCCAAGAATGGTTTTAGGACCAAAGCAGAAGAGGATGATGCCAACGAACAGGCAATTATGCAAGCTTATATTGAGTTGATCCAGCAAGAAGAACGGGAAAGATATGGTCCTTCTTACATTCCGCCGAGTCAAGGAAATCCAGCTGGACCTCGATCTATTGCGTCTCCTCCCCCGGTTCCAGAGAGCAGCAGCCACCCTACTTCATCACCAGCGCCACCACCACCCGATCCGGCCGATCTCATATCCGATAGCCGTGCATATGATCAGCCATGGACATGTCCTATTTGCACGCTCGAAAATCCACCCAACTTCCTATGTTGTGATGCATGCACAGTAGAGCGACCCCGGCCGTCTAATCCAAGGTCGGTTTCAGGGCCAGCCACCGCAACCTCTGAAGCCACAGCGCGGGGCAGAAACAAGCGGACACTGAGCGAAACTGGCAGCAAGCCAAATCTCAAGAATCGAACGAAGGCCGCCAAATCGCTTGCTGATATAGAGAGAAACGCGCAGAAGCGCCCGTTGGGCTGGGTCTGCCATTCCTGCGGATCTTTTATGGAAACAGAGTATTGGACGTGCTCGAATTGCGGGTTGATGAAGCAGTCCTCATGATTTGATCTATCATTCTCTCTTACGATACGCGTCTTGATATGGAGTTTTATACCCGTGATGTTTGGCTTTACTATGGCTTTTTTGTATGGATTTTGCTACATGATGATGCACAAGAATATAATAGACTTTGTTTTACATTCTATGTTCTTCTGACTATTCTCCAGTTCCTTTTTATCTTTTCTTTTCTCTTCATTTCCATTATGTAGTTAGTTGATTGAAATGGTGACTAATATCTGACTAACGCGTGGTTTCCACTCTAAAAACATTTTTTCTGCGGACAATTTCTTCCTTTCCTCCCACAACAGATCGTGAGCAAAGCTCGAAAAGACGTTCGCAATGCAGGATGTCAAAACGCGATTGACTAACTGATAATACAACAGGTAAATTGAATCTCTACTCCTTCTATGCTCAATTGACAGCCACACACCAACGACCATTCCACACGCCAGTCCACGCCTGTCTGCAGCACATCCAAAACTCTTAAATGATGAGAACTTTTTCCGAACCGGTATTTAGGAAGAGCCGGAAGAGGTATGACAAAGAAGAAATTTGGAAAACGACTTTTCCTTTCTCTTTGTCGTCGATGCTTATAATGGTTCTGCTGAGAGGAGTTTTGCGATGTGCTGTTGACAGTGTGGATTGGATTGGACAGCATGATGGTTGTGTGTTGTGGTGTCGTTGGGTTGTCATTGAGCTTATTGTTTGCTCTTGGACTCTGCTGACATTTTTGAAGATTGTACAGGTATCTACTTTGCGTTGAGTTTGATGTAGCTTAGATTTAGATGGAACGTGGCTGCCAGGAAGTGCGCATGACGGGCAAGAATCAGGATGAGATGTATAGCTTGTCTATATATTCAAGTTATTTCTACATAAATACATATTATCTTCCCTCCAAAACTCCGGATATAGAACTTTTCTTGCACCAAAAAGACAAACAGCAACGCCATTCATGATTATACATGCTATCAAGAAGCAATCTGCACAAATTGCCGCTTCTTCCCAGTCCCTGTAATCACCGGGTGATCCTGCTCCCACGTATCCTCGTCAACGTAGTCCTTGGTACCCTGCTCGCGCACCTGGTTGCCGATAAACTGCAGAGCCGAGAGGTTGAATCCCATTTCGTCCTTCTGAGCCGCTAGCACCCGCCGCAGCGAGGACCGGATGCTATCCAGCATAGGCCGCATAATCTTACTCGCAATGATCTGGCGATGGTGTGTCTTGAGCATGAAGAAGAGCACACGGCACACAAGAGGGATGTTCCATTGGCGGTTCGCCCAGATGTTGAGGAAGGTGAAGAGCGCGGGAACCTTGGAGAAAGGCAGGACGAGGAGGGCGTCCTGCAGCGACGCCGGAGGGATCTTCTGCACGGTCTTCAGGAGGTGTTGTTCGGCGGAGATGTTTCCGAGCGCCATATACATGGGGTTGCGGGTGGGTGGTGCGGCGTTGGGGTTGGAGGCCTTGACGGCGCGCCATTCGCGCATGATCTCGAGGTCCTCCATGCCCAGGTCGAGGGCTTCCATGATCTTTTCACCGGCCATGAGGGTGATGTTTGTTTGTTTGCCGGCGTCGACTGCTTCGGCTTGTTCGCCTTCGCCTTCTTCATCTTCGAGGGAGGCGGTTAGGGTGCTGTCGTACATTTCTTCGAGTTCCTTCTCGCGCTCTTCTTCGAGGAAGAGGGGTTCGTCCGTTTGGATCCATGTGCGGATGCTCTTGTCGTGGCTGGCGCTGACGATGAACTCGCCCGTGTGGCTGATGGCTAAAGCCCAGATTTCGCCATGGTGGCCCTGGAGCTTCTGGATGTGCTCGAACTTGTCACCGTCCCAGTACTTGATGACGCGGTCCTTACTGGCACTGAAGAAGTTGTGCCCGTTGCCTTCTTTGTTGTTCGGAACGAAGGCAACACCCATGATACTGTCCTCATGGGCCAGGAAGGCCTTGTGGCAATCACCAAAGTCCAAACCCCATAGACGGACAGTCTTGTCAGCTGAGCAAGTCACGATGAGTTTGCTGTCGTAAGAAATGTCCATGCTGAGGACAGGAAGCTTGTGTCCGTAAAGGTTGAGGAAAAGCTTCAACGAATCGGCGAAAAACACCTTGACAGTGTTGTCCAAGAGTGAAACAGCAAGTAGTCGAGAATCAGGTGAGAAGCGCAGACTGAGGATGTCGTCCGAAACCTTCAGGGTTCTTGTGTGTGCCAGCTTGAGCTTGGGCGTCGTTCGCTTGGTACCAGGGATCTCTTCTTGAACCACCTGGAAGTCCCAGAATTTAGCTGTCTTGTCAGCACTACCGGTCACCATAGACTTTCCATCGGGATGAACGTGGAGAGACCAAACGGGCCCATCGTGTGCTTTGATAGTATCCAAGAGAGTGGACGAGGCAATGTCAAAGACCTCCAGTTCGCCGTTCTTGTTGCCAACGACGACGATTTTGTCACCAGGAAGGAAGGATGAGCAAAGAGAATAACCACACTCGAGGGTACGCAGACAGCTCTGGGTTTTAGTGTTCCAAATCTTCAGACTGCCGTTGGAGGCCGAAGCCAACATCCGGTCGTCGGAACTCAAAGCAATCGACCGGATATCTGTCCGGTGTCCAGGGATATCCACCGCCAGGCTCCTGTTGTAATCCGACTCATCGTCGTCTTCTTTTTTCTTGTTCGCTGTAGGGACGGTGTAGACTTCAAGCTGGTTGTTGGCCGATGCCGCGATAAGCTGAATGTTCCCGCTGGATTTCGTGCGCACCCAGTCAAACGAACGGACCTTTCCGCCAGTACGAACAATAACGTGGGAGACGAAGATCTCTGTGATCGGGGCAGAGGAGATATCTTCGGACTTATTCTCTTCTTGCCCGTCCGCGCTGCGTTGAGCGTCCTTCTCCTTTCTCCTCTTGCGCTTTCTGGCCAAGCTCTTCTGTACTTCTGTCTCTGAGCGGATGCGCCAAATCTCGACCGCCTTCTCTGAACCGTGAAACCCGACGTAGTCTGCGCGCGGGTGGAAGCTGATACCGATAGTCCGGTCCTTGCCGGTCCGGTAGAAAGTCCCCCTAGCGGTGAGAATTTTTTGGTCCTCCGAACCAACCTTTTCCTTAGAGATCTCGAGCATGGCAGCTTCGTCGATAGACCAGACTTTGATTTCGCCATCATTACCAGCCGTGATACATCCACTCTGGTCAGGCGCAAGACCAAGACTCCAACATTCTCCGTTCGACTGTGCCACATGTGTCTCGATGCAGTGTTGCGATGCCAAATCCCAGACCTTGATGAGCGAATCTTTGCTGGTCGTTAACAGGAAACCTGCGTGGTCACTCATTCCGGCGGCGTTGAGTAGCTCCATAGGCGGGAAGACGAAGTGCAACGAAGTAATCTGGTCGGTATGTCCGCGAAGCTTGAAAAGTCCAACCTCAGCCACTAAGTCCCACAGAATGATATCCGTATCTCTCGATCCGCTTGCAAGGCGCACACCGGCATTATCGAAGGCAAGTTGGGTGATGGCAGACTTGTGGCCGTTGAAAGAGATGATGACCGTGGCGGTTCTCGAATCCCAGATGCGAATGCTTCCATCTTCGTACCTGGAAGAAGAAACAAAGCCATTGTCAGATATTGCCATTTGGACAAGCGACAGCTATGAGACAACTTACCCGACCGCGAAAATATCCTCATCAGTCTTGCTCTGCGTGATTGCAGTAACCTGTGCTTTACACGAGGCATCCCGCCATCTTCCCAGTAGCTCTCCCTTCTTCACATCCCAGCTGAGAACCTCCTCACTCGCGCCCACAAAGGCTCGCCCAGCGCCCGTCTTGCGCGCAGCTCCAGAGAGCACATCGTCCCGGGCCCAGATCGCATTCGACGATGCGGACGTGACGAGCCCGAAAGTATTCGAATGCTCGAACTTCCTGCATAAATCAGTACTTGATAATCAAGTTATCGCCTTAAACAACTAATTTCACTTACAAGTATGACTTGACCATTGTTGAGCGTCCGAGTTGAAAAAATAAAAAATTTGGCGGAGAACGCTATCAGTAGCGATAGAGACCGCACTACGGGCGGCGACAGCGACCATCCGACATCCCCACCGCCTTCCGTCATGGCAGCTGTACGGGGTACATACGTATCCAGATATGACACCAAACCCCCTCAAATAAACACTTAACATTTCTCTGAATCTATCTATTGCGACGATTCTAGCATACGGCTTTGATTGGATTAGTACGGAGCTTCCGGTTCAGCCACCATGCTTCTTCTCGATTACCAGAACGTCTTGATCGAGAACCTCCTGACGGAGCGGTTCTCTGGGTACGGAGAACCACCCCGCCCAGCATATGACAGATATATCAAGGCAGGATCTAATGATATCTTTATGTTGCAGAGCTCCCCCGGTGTCAATTGATCAAATTGCGTCCGACTTCGACGGCGTCACCTTCCACCTGTCCACTCCCGAATCCAAGACCCAAATCCTCATCTCGATCAACGTGAAATGCTTCAAGGACCTGGTGCAATATGGCGCCTTGGACGTCCTGCAGAGAGAATACGGACCCTACATTGTCGACACAGAGCCCGGATATGATTTCTCGGTACTGATCGATCTGGAGAACCTCCCCGCCGAACAGGAGGCCCGAGAAGAGTTGATTATGCGGCTTGCGCTGATGAAGCGCAATGCCATGGCTGCCCCATTCGAGAGAGCATTCGACGATTTCGGGAAGCTGGCGGAGGAGGCCTCGCAGTTCTCCCCGGAAGCTACACCGCCGGGAGTCAAAGAGGGAGGACCAGTGATGGCAATCCATTACCGTGAAGAGGAGGCAATCTATATCAAGGCTAGCTATGATCGGGTTACTGTGATCTTCAGTACTGTCTTCCGTGAGGAGACTGATCGGATCTTTGGCAAAGTGTTCTTGCAGGTTGGTTTTGGTTACCACATAGCTGGGATAGTCGGTTGCTGACTCGACAACTAGGAATTCGTCGACGCCCGGAAACGTGGAATGGCACTGCAGAACGCCCCGCAAGTGCTTTTCCGTAACGACCCTCCGTTGGAGCTGCAGGGAGTGCCTGGTGTCAAGCCTGCAGGTGAAGGCGAGATGAGCTACGTTACCTTTGGTATTACACCCTCTCGTCCGGAAAGTCGCGTGCTCATTGCTAACTTCTATAGTTCTTTTCCCTCGCCACCTCACTCCTCAGCGCCGCTACGCAAACATTTCTCACATCCAGACCTTCCGCGACTACTTCCACTACCACATCAAAGCGTCGAAGGTAGGCTTCAAGGCGTGATTTAAGGATTATCGATTACTCACTCAGTCAACAGGCATACATCCACACCAGAATGCGCAAGAGGACAGCGGACTTCCTCCAGGGTGAGCTTCAAATTGAATTATTTGTTCGAACGCTAGCTAACTGGTATCAGTCCTCAACCGAGCTCGACCTGAGAACGAGGAACGCGAGAAGAAGACGGCCAGTGGACGTACCTTCAGGGTTCAGGGTTAAGCTGTGAACTTGAATTCTTAACAAACACAACCCTTATTTCTGAGAAGGTAGAACCGCTGTGGGGTTGTGAGGTACGGGTGGTATCGGTGTACGCGGCTGGAACCTCGTCGCATTGCTTTAGTATTTCCGGTGGACTGAATGGATAAAACCAAGCAAAGATACCAGCATGGAGTTGGCAACAAATTATCTGAATTACCTTGTTTAGTACATACCTGATTGATTTATAGAGTTGATTGAGCTATTTACCGTCATCTGCCTACTGCTACGAACGCGGTCAGACGTAGTAATAAGCCACGGGGCTGCACTCCGACTTAGTCCATTGCCTCATGAATACTGTTGGAAAGACCCTGCATCGCCCCGTCTTAATTATCATTGGCTTTCCTGCTCCAAATTTAGACCCCGAGTCACAGATAAGCAACCAATGCGGCGTTATAATTGGTTGAAAAGACCCACTTATAGCCGTTCCCAATGACTTGGTCTTGGTTCTGTGGAGTATCCAAGGTCTACAGAGTACAGAGTATGGCTTTCCGAGTTGAGGCTGATCCCACGGAGTATCCAGAAGGGACGCTTCATTCCTTTAACAATAGAAGATTCGAGGCCATCTCCAGGTTGAGAATAATGCGACGACCTATATTTAGTTACTGCCTGGAAGGCTGGAAGATCCTTGTCGACGATGGGCAAAGTCTGCATTTTACAAGGCTCAGTACAGAGTAGCGTCGTCGCTTCCGTCCATCATCCAAAAATAGGACAAAAGCAATATACAGCTCTATTTAATAGCAGGATGGTGCCGCACTCCCCCTTGAGATAGGCACTTCACTCTGCTCCGAGTCTTGAGAACTGAATAAACGCACCATGAACGGGACGCCGTCATCGTCGCAATCCACGAACCAGTATTGGTACTGACCATTTAGCCGACTCAAGTATTGCCTGATATGACATCGCTCAAAGGTTGCAGTCGACGCCGAGGAGTTTGAACTTGACCGGTTAGTATCTGAGTACACCAGACAAATTGAACCTTGCCGTTGCTAACTAAACTTCAAAGGACCTGCCAATCTTCCAAAAAAGACCTCAACGGCCCCAACACGCCCCTGGTATTGAAATTAGCTTCCTGTTTACCTCGAAGACTTGCCATCAGGGTAGAACAGAGGATTCAACAAGCTCAAGAGAATCAACGAGAATGGGTCACAGGTGTCCTCCTTTGTGCCTTTGCTGCCGCAATTGTCTTATTCCTCAATGTGGTCCTAACCATTATTGCTGCTTCCATTGCATATTCAAAAGCTGGGGACCAGGAATTTACTTCTGCCACACTCTACCGCGGCAAATGTTCTACCTCAAAGAACTGGGTGCGTGGCCTGCTTTTTTTGATAAATGTACTCAGCACAATCATGCTGGCAGCAAGCAATTATTGCATGCAGTGCCTAAGTGCACCATCTCGCAAGATTGTTGATAATGCCCACACTCAGCAAAAGTGGCTTGACATTGGAGTACCTAGTATGAAGAATCTCTGCTTTGTTGGCTGGAGAAGATACATTCTATGGATCTTGCTATTGATATCCTCCTTGCCCATTCATCTAATGTTTGTCTCCATGTTTCCTTAGAAGATCATGTCTAACTGTTGCTTATAGATGTAACTCTGCTGTGTTCTCTGCATTGGGCACAAATGAGTATAATGTCCTCCTTGAACTTGCAGACTTCGACATCAAAAACCCACCGGACCATGACTCTGCTTTTGCAAGCTGTTTTGAAAAGAACGTTGCTATGAATATGTCAGATTTTTACACTCAAGTCGCGCATTTTGAAGAGCTTGATAAACAGAAATGCATTGACACTTACGCTGTTGATTTTGTTGCAGGTCGAGGAACTCTGATTCTCATCACCAATGACTTGACCGCAGATAACGAGTCGTTGCGCTTGGTTGCCACCGGGAATTCTCGCGAGTCATATACGAGCGTTCCTTTTATGTGGATGTGCGATCACTCGAATTAGCATTGTCTATACGAGAATCCAGACGATTTGTCTGTAATAAACTCCACACCCTGGTCACTTCCCTTGTTTAATGTGACCACTCCGTCAAATATCACCCTCAAAAGGCAGACGATCATGGCCCAATGGCTTGTTAACTAAAAAGCCTGCAACTCTTCTGAACAAAAAGAGATGGATAAAATCCGTGACCGTTTTGAATTGGACAGCCACAATCACCCTGTATGTACATTGCACTATCTTGATGAGTATCTATCTAACTTATACAGCTGTCTGCTTATTCTCTCAGTCTCAGGCTACCTTCTCTCCATGAGCATCCGTGCGGTAGATGGCGATACCACTGTTTCAGCTCTCTGGAACCTGGGTTTTGGCACTGCCACATAATCCACGATACTAGAGATCTGTAGTGAATTTAAAAGTTGTGCTCAAGTTCTACCCATGGTTTTTCTTGCAAACAGCCCGCAATTGCCAGTTTCAGTTGCATATTTCCTCTACAACAGTATTCTGACTAACATGCTTCTTGCGGCCGAGTATAATGATTATGCTGGGCAACGCAAGCCATTGCGCGTTTCCTGGCCCAAAGGATCCCAACGCTCAACCTACTACCTCAGCCTTCCATATCGATATAGCATTCTGCTCTTGATAACCCATGCAGTGCTGCATTGGCTTGTATCCCAGAGCCTATTCTATGTGGAGATTCTCCCATATGATATTTCTGGGAATCCTTTAGCGGAATACCAGATAATCAACTGTGGGTACTCACCAATTGCAATCATTTGTGCCATTGTTCTCGGGTCTGTAATGGTGTGTACCATCTTAGGGTTGGGGTTGAAGCGTCTCAAAACCAACATGCCCCTCGCCGCCAGTTGCAGCATGGCAATTAGCGCTGCGTGTCATCCTCCACCTGGCGATGACCATGCCCTCAAACCTGTTATGTGGGGCGAGATCCCGGCAGCACAACTCGACCCTGCAAAAACAAGCAGCGAAGCGGATGATGGAGAGGAAACATTGCGCTCTGCGTCCAATCTGGATACAAGAGACCACGGGTCAGATGGGGATGATTCAAACCCAGATTCAAATCGGGGACAGGGGAATGAGAGCCAGGCTCAGTTATTGACTGAAGAAAATGGCTCTGCTGGAGAGGATTGCACGGGACATGGTCATTGCAGCTTTTCATCCCTTGAGATTATTGTTCCTAGTCCTGGGCGGCCCTATATATGATCACAGTTTATCATGTTTATCATCTGTTTTCGAATCTTTTCCGCGCACAATGCTGAGGATCGAGTCGTCGGGCAGGGGACTGATGGCAAAGATGCGGACCCGATGTTGAACTACGCTTACTTGGGAGACAAAGTGGGAGACGGTATTTTTGCATGGATGACTGTGGCGGTCAATTTTTCTGCTGTTCACTACCTCAACGTTTACACGGCCAACGGGGAAGTTCGGCGGAGAGAACCAGCAAAGATACCATCGTGGTTGTCAACAAATCACCTGAACTACCCTATTCAGTACATGATTTTCTTGTTATTATAGAATGGGTTGAGCTGTTAGCCGTTGCTTTGAATTGAACCGCAAACTTTTCCAAATACCTGCTCATTACCCGGACTAGGCGTTTCGCAATTTATGCATGTCGTTCGGAATAACAGCATCCTTTGTCCAGCTTAGACCGAAAATCCCAACCTCGACTAGTCTATTTGAAAAGACATAAGCACCATCCTTTGTCTGCATACTTATCTGTTATCGCTTGGAACGCGTGGCTGGCGGGCGTCACGGATCTAATCTAGAGTCAGTATTTTGACTTGCAAGCCTGGCAAAACTTCCTCAGCTATCGACTGAAAACAAACTGAAAAAAAAAAAAAAGTACAGAGTATGGGTTACTGTTATCGACCAGTTCTCTCATAACATTTGCTTGAGTGCGGAATTTGAAGAACTTCCGGAGGCCGAGGTGCGCCTTACCATAGACAATATGCATCCGGAGCTAAGAAGATGTTTGCTAGCTTTGGCGGGGACGTTGATTTTATTCACGGCCAGGGTTGTGTGGGGGGTTTATGCAACACTTTCAAGTCAAGATAAGATAAATATGATAATGTGCGAGCCCTAAGACATACATATATATATAGTTGTTAAACACCAATGCTTGCTGATCCTGACAGCACTGCAAAACAATAATAAAAACACCACCGACACAATCCATTCCACAGGAAGAAAGAAAGAATTCGAGAAAGAAAGGCAAAACCAAACCACGGCCGGCATGTGACTCAAA
This sequence comes from Aspergillus glaucus CBS 516.65, assembly GCF_001890805.1. NCBI lineage: Eukaryota > Fungi > Ascomycota > Eurotiomycetes > Eurotiales > Aspergillaceae > Aspergillus > Aspergillus glaucus. The sequence continues at coordinate 1,081,905 of NW_019170457.1, forward strand.
AAACGGCAGAGAAGGCAGAAACACACACACACACACACACACACATATATATATGTCGCAATTTAAAAAAGATGGGATTGAATTCTGCCAGTCATAATTGGATGTGCTCAATTATCTATCGGCCATAACTTTTATTGTAGCCTAGCTCTACAAGTCGAAATCTACCTTCATTGGCGATCTGTGTCGTACACCATTTTCAGCATCGCCAGGAAGAGAACAAATAAAAACGCCCATTGACTACAGATATTTGCTTGAAGTGCATCCACAAATGCCTAAAAACCGATTAGGAACTGAAATATGCCTCCATAAAGCAAGTGGTCTGCGATGGAGGTCACTCCACGGGATAGTAATCGTTCTCTTGGGACGTCCTGCATATAGTCGTTGACCTGGGCGTCAGGAATCCTAATTAGAGCAATCCACAGTATTGACCACCTATCTCGAGCAACGTTCAGTCACCAGCTGTTATAAAATATGACAGCTGACAGTTATCAGGAATGCCCTATGTGTTTTGCTTTGGCGGCAGTGTCCCGAGATGCATAGATATCCTGGAAATTCTCGTCCGCATAAAATTCCGTGGGTAAGAAAGGGCATATCAAGTTTCCAGAATGACTAGATGTTCACTCAACGCCACAATGGTCTGTGTTCCGGTACATGGGTAAAAGATCCGAAAGTTAGAATCGATTCGTAGATTTTCTATCCCCCGGTTGAGGTCGATTTGACGTCGATGAGTGAAGCACATGCAGTTCGGAGGAAGAAGTGATGAGGGCATCTAATGAGATTGGCTAATCTACCTAATGTCCTAAATTTCGATGAAGTCAGTGAATCTGGTAACTAACGTGGCGCATAGAGGTCACTTACCTGTCCAACCTGTTCAACACCGATGATGCTGGGGTGCCTGCATAGAGCGTAGACGAGACACTGAGATCTGACTCGCAAGCATGTCGAAGATGAGCTGGAGTATTGCGTGCACGTACGGGGTAGACGATGTTCAGGGATAGTCATGTGACTCCAGAGCGACTATCATCTATTGACTATTGACTTGGCTCCACTCGGCAAACATGTGATTTACACGGAGTAGGCGCTGTGCTATTTATGGTGAGGTTTTTACAACTCATACAATCGACCGGTTTTCTCAGTATGTTCAGTTCTATTGGTCGGTAATTGCACATACTCCGTACGTGTACATAGCATACACATACATCATCAAACTGCATCAATTCTACTTGTACACGTAGCGCATGCTGGAGTCGGTATAGAGTCGGTTCGGGATCGGTACGGTATCGGTACTCAGGTCGGCAAAGCATTACCGCCTGAGGCATGAATGTCATCCACGCGCTAACGGGGAGATAGCCGAGATAGTTACCTGTTTCAACCTGTTTCAAACGGCTGCAAAGTGTCAATGTCGCCCCTGGAACAGTCTTTTTTTCGTTTCTTTCCCTCGCCCCCCCCCAAAACACAGCCCCTGCATTGAGCATTGCTTGTTTACTTGTATATGGAGATCTGTTTGGGATTGTGTGAACAGTTCAATTGTTTCAGGATTATAATATGTATCTATTATTATTACTGTCAGTTTGCATGTGCTATACGTATGCCCTACACGCCAGCCAAAGCAAGGGAAGATGGCTATGGCGAAAGTTTACTTGTCAAAGAATTTTCCCCTTCTCTGCACGTCACAAAATCGTGGCTGGAATATTCCGTATCTCGGCGATTTTGTTGTGGGATTCTCCGTACTCTGTATAGGACCCCCGTATTCTCTTTCCCGCCTCGTCATAATAACTCACCCCGTACGTGCTTTTGACTAGTTTACCAGTAGCATTGCGGATCAGGATTTCGGTTCTCTCTTTCTTTTTCTTCTCAAGGTCTAGAATCCGCTCCACTTATTTCTAGGCATTGCTTGTATCGAATGGGGATTGAATGGGGACTGGGGACTGGGGACTAGGGACGATCAATGCTTGTTCTTTTTTGGGGCGGTCTCAGCCAGTCAAACCTTAGTGTGGGATCACAACCCCCTGTGCGTGGATTGATGACTAAAGTGGATTGCTCATATTATGCATAATTGCATTTCACTATTGCTGCAGTGTTCATCATCAATTCATTGCCAAGACCACCGCCCCGGGGCCGCATGACGCCACTTCCCCCCACCGGCTTCCCTCCCGCGGGTCCATTATCCATCGGCTGGCCGCGTGATCCATTTACAGGTTCCGGGGCAATGGAAGGCGATTCGCAGTCCCTCCCGTTTTTGCCAAGTCCAAGGAATGATCCCCCGTGAGCTCCCCGTTCCGTTCCGACTCCTCTCTCTCTCTATACGAGACGGTAGCTATTGTTCAAGGAAAAGCTAGCTTCTGTAGGGAACCAGGCCAAGCATCGGCCCAAGCTAAACCGGTTGACAGGGGTTGCTGCTTAACCTGAGCGTCACCGCTGTCACAACGTGCTGGTAGTAATACAGCTTGATTGGTGTTCCCAACTGGACCCTGACTTATTCATACACACACATACACACAACAATGAAAAATTTTATGCTTTCTCCCTTGGGTAGCACGTATCCCACAATGACGAAGCGAACCAACTGTCCCCTACCCTTTGGATTCCGGAAGAGGGTTGCCAAGAAAGTAATGGGGCGAGCTTGAGAAGGAAGATCACAGTATGGTTCGAGACACATCATCCCATGCCGAATCAAGAAGCAATACTCAGCACCTGCAAGGAAAAGGGATCAAACCGTCGTTTAGAGATTGACTCGTTTCACTGGGATGCAAATGATGCATGGGCTAATAATGGAAAAGGATGAGCCATTTGCTTAAAATCCCCGATGGCAATTAATCCAATCCAAACCAGGAAAAGTACTTGGATGCACCACAGCGCCACGCTGCATCAGCCGATCTTCAGGATCTTCCGTATTCAATACAATACAGGAGTCTGGATTACGCTGTTTTTGTCCTCCTTCCCAGATGGGTTGACATACCGGAACTGTTTTTTTAATTTTTTTTTTTTTTTTAATTTTTTTTTTTTTTTTTTTTTTTTTTAAATGCATCTTTCTTTTTCTAGAGTACGCAATTAACATACCTGATGGACTCTGCCAAGACGGCAGACAGCTTGTGAAGTGATAGTCGGAGGCAGCATCGACATTCATATATCGACCCTGGAGCTGCCTGGAGTCAGGATCAAGAGGGTCTTAAAAATCTGAATCACTTTCATCTGCTTTATCAATATTCAATTTCATTCTTCCTACTGTCGTTAACTCTTTATCTCGTTTGACATCCTTCCTAAACTGTCATCTATCTATAGCCTTAGGAACTTTTTACATCTCTACCGCCACCATGCTTGTCTCATACAGTGCTCTCTACACAGCAGAACACCGAAAGCCGACGGCCCCTACCAAGTCGGTTGCGGCACCAGCACCGGCATTCAGCCTCGACACCATCCACCACATCGAAGAAGCCCATATGATCCATCTGGGCCGCCAGGTCGGTGCCAGCAAGCAACTATTCCCCAACGAAGACTTCAACCTTCATCATGTCCCAAGCGGTGGTGTGGCTGCTCTCACCAACCCTTTTCTTGGTCAACAAGTCAACCGCACTTTGGGTCTAGGCATGGAGGGCCCTGTGACCGACTACGACATCCGTGAACTCGAAGACCTCCACCGCGTATCCAACCTGCCCGTCTCGGTTCTTCTTTGCCCCTATGCCGACCCTAGTGCTCTGCAGATGCTGGCCGTCCGCGGATATGGAGTCGACAGCTTCCTCAACGTCTACGCTCGCTCTCTAAATGATATTCCCGTCAACATGGACCAAGAGTCAGAGTACACATTTGGCTTCGACACACGAGTCTCCAGAGCACCCGCCACAGAAGCCGGAATGGCAGCTTTCGTCCACAACTCCGTTGCCGGCTTCATGGACAGCGGCCGTCCAGTGACATTCCTGCGCGCCGTGGCAGAGATGGCTGCTCTGCGAACCGACACAGTTCTCTACTTGGCCAAGATTGACGGCCAGATCGCAGGATGTGGTGCTATGGCTTTCATGGAGACAGAGTACGGGCGAGTCGCTCATATCTACATCGACAGCACTACGCCCGCATTCCGGGGTCGTGGTGTGCAACGGGCATTGATTCGGGCCCGTGTCCTAGATGCCAAACGCTTAGGTTACAACTTTGTGACCGTCCATGCCAACCCGGGCGTTGGGACTGGGCGAAACGTGGAGAAGGAAGGCTTTAGATTGGCCTTTACCAAGCCTATCTTCACGAAGCGACAAAACTGATCTGTTTTTTTGTTTCTGGTGGTTCTCTGTTTTCTTCTCTAATTATGGTTTTGTTTTTTGTTTTTTTTTTTTTTGGCTTTCTCACTAATGATACCTACACCCGGCGCTTTTGATGGGATTTTTTTTTATACATTTTTCATATTTGACATTCTGCTGTATCTGACTTCACAAGAAGTACATGAAAATTGCTGGCGATTTTTACCGTTTGACTTCTACAATTTTTCCTACGGCATAGGCTTTCTTTTCCAAACTTTGGCGTCAAATTGTATAGATTTAGAAATGATGAACATTCGTCGTTCCATTACCAAACAAAATGCCTTCAGATCTCAAATTTTTCGATTTTTTCTCCCTAAAGTTAATCGTGGCGTCTGAACCGGGCATGTCGTGACAAAAAAAAAAAAAAAAAAAAAAAAAAGGCAAGACGTAGGATAGGGTTGAGATGCGAAATTCTTCGCACTCGCGAGCACGGGAGTCTCTGTCAGTGTCAAACCTGACTGACCTCAAAGTCACACATTCCAGATTGCATAATCACCCTGACGCCTGCTTTGGTTGAACCAAACCAACCAACCCCCTGTACTGTACCAGGGGTAGGCGGGTAGCGGGTAATGGGTCAGTGATCCATGCATGGTTAATGAACGGCGCTATACAGAGTACGGCAGTGCAGATCAAGGGGGTCTGGACTTTGGGGGGCCTTTTTGTGATTTTGATTTTGCCTGACTTAGGCTTACAGCATTAGAAACACAGGGAGTAACAAGAGAAGCGAATAAGAATGGAATAGTGACATCCGACACTCAACCGCTGTACGGAATACATGATTTTGTGAACTTTGTAAAACTAACGTGTATCATCCATCAAGGTTTCTGTAGTCGAAATCCGAATTCGGAGGATTCGCTGTACGAGTCAAGAATCACATCAAGGTACAGATGTATGGACTACATTGGATGTTGGAGGTTGAGAGGGATGTAAGTATGATGAATATGATCCCACGTCTGGCTCGCTTAGAATGAATGGCGATTCGCTTACAGTCGAGACGAGGATTAGTTGTACAAGTGCATGTGGCGAGAATAACAATTATTATTCGAGATGATGTTGAAGCTGAAACGATCTTCATTTCAGTATTTGTAGAGTGCTCTACGGAGTACATAGTACGGAGTACAGAATACTTTTAAGTTTAAAGTAGAAAGACAAGAAAGGATTCTATATTAATATACCCTGTACAGGGGCTACTAAACGTCTACTCCATACCCCATACTCCAGAAATCGAAAATTTGAATACCTGACCACGCCGCGTGTACATACTGTAGTGCAGTTCCTGACAGAATCACGCAAGGACCCGCTGTAGCTTGGCAGCGGATAACCAGGGTTTGATCGGCATCCGTGATCAACAGCTTCGCTTAATGCCAAGAATATACCTGCCAAGGCTTGCCAAGCCCTTCCCGAAGATCGTCCGTGTGGATATTACAGAGTACAGGGAGAGAGGTGATCAATACATACAGGTACGTGTTGTGGTATTGGGTTGACGTAGTCTTTCAATATGGATCAAGGGGATTTTTTTTTTTTTTTTTTTTTTTTTTTTTTTTTTTTTTTTTTTTTTTCTAATTCCTGGCAGTAGTGTGTATGTCATTGCTTTGGAATTAAATTATTGTTTTAAATATGTGCTACTCTCCTCTTTCCCACTCTTTTTGATAGATGTCAATTTCAATGTCAACTTCAAGTGTCTGAGTTTCTTCCTTTTTCTTCTTTTTTATTTCTATTTTTCTCTTTGCTTTAATCCGTCAGTCATTACTTTCCTAGAGTATACTAGGGCCCAAATTTCAATATGAGCGCAGGCGCACAACAACAAAAACTCTTCCAACCTCTTCAAAAACCTCTTCATGACCAAGATCATGAACCTATTCCCCCTGGTTCCTCGGGCTCAGGCTCGACAGTGGCCGCCTCAGAAGCCTCGAACGATAGTACTTCATCACTTGTCGTGGTAGACTGGGATGGCCCGGATGACCCTGAGAAGCCGCTGAACTGGTCGCGTGCTAAGAAGAGGGCCATCATTAGTTCTGTTTGTCTAATGCGGTTTACTACGTATGTTCCTTTCTTCTAGCAAAGTAAAGGTAGAGTAACTAACATGGCTAGACCATTGGCTTCGTCGATGATGGCCCCGGCCCTACTCCAGATTGGTGACGAGTTTTCGGGTACTTCAGAGATGTTGATTACCTTTTCTGTTTCTATCTACGTGAGTAATTTCTAGGATACTTCTCCTGTCAACAAGTACTAATCAGAACATAGATTATTGGTTTCGGTATTGGCCCTCTCCTCCTCGCCCCCCTCTCCGAAATCTACGGACGCAACCTCATCTACAACTCTGGAAATGTTCTCTTCACCCTCTTCACGGCTCTCTGTGGGGTTTCTCCCAATGCAACTGCGCTTTTGATCTTCCGTCTGCTTGCTGGTGTCTTTGGTGGTGCTCCGTTGACCAATGGCGGTGGTACCATTTCGGATCTTGTTCCTGTTAGCGAGCGTGGACTGTACGTTTCCTTTCTCTCTTGTTTTTTTTTTTTTT
>NW_019170457.1:1091658-1124572 GCF_001890805.1 Aspergillus glaucus CBS 516.65
TATAGAGACAAGATGGGCACTGTTTCTTTCTTGAAAGGAGGTCCCGTATAGGACTCAAAAGGTAACAAGAACAGCAAATGGGGGATCATTGGGGGTGGGCAGTGCCGAGAGTACCATTTATCAGGCCATGCTCTGTCCAGATGGTGAAGTGCCAGCTGCTTTATTTGTCCTCTGTGGGCCCAAGGCACACTGTACCAGATTGGGTATCATTTCAAGTGTTGATATGCGTATAGAGCTTTTGTATTTACTCAATCAAGGGAGCTATTACATGGCACAAAGCACGTGACTGGCCGAGAAGCAAATTTTGGGACGTTGCAGTATTTTGTTCGATTGCAATAAGCTCACATCTGACAGGTGACAGCAATCTCCGCGGGAACCATGTGGACCAACACCACAGACTCGATAAAGCATGAGTTTGAGTTTAATTTGAATTAACTCACAACATAATCGGATGTCTTATCACGAGAAATATTGTCCATAATTTTATGCCAAACGTAGGGGCAGATTGCAACGACTGTTCTCATTTCAACAACTATAAAAAGTAAAGGATCATAGCCTCGTAAAGTGCAATCACGACGCAAAGAAATAAACAAAGGAACAGCTTCATCCATGATAAACCCCATCATCTCCCACCAAACTCTCAATCTCTTCAAAACCAATTGTCCCAACCGTCAATGCAACACCATCCGGATTCGCACACTCCCCAGCAACCCTCACGCTTCGCAATCCCTCAACACCCTCCCCCTCAACCTCCACAAGCAGCAACGTCTGATCTTCAGCGGTTCGCTCATCCGCAACGTAGAAGTACGTCTCACTAACCAGGGTACCGGAGGCATTCGCACGGAGACATCCGGCAATTTTCTGCATGGTCATTCCGACGAAAGGCGAGACAAAGGACTCGGTGACTGGGACCTGAGTGGCGGAGTCGAGGGTGTAGGCCTCCCAGTCAGATTTTGTGGTCGTGGAGAGGAGGATAAGAGCTGGCTCGCAGTCGGGGTCATTGTCGTAGGTGTTGGTTAGGATTGTGGAGAGGATCTAGTGCTGTCAGCTTGTGCTATCTCAATGAGGTGTATGGCATGTGAACCTTACAGCAGGCGGGATATTCGCCGTACAAACGACGCTGATGAGTGGTTCACCCATTTTGCAGTTTTTTCGCGTGTAGGACAGCGGTTTTCTTGACTGTCAGATAGCGGGGAGTTGGAGGAGGGAGAGTTGTAGAATTCAGTGGGCAGGTTTTGTAGAAGGAGAAATTCGGCTGCCTATGGTGGTGAATGTGTGTACTCGTTGAGACGAAAAAGTGTCGTGTCCCTGTATTCACTGGTCACCTGATTGAGTTTACAGGTTATGGTAGCGACTTGTATCACATGATCTCATCTTTTCGACACTGCTGGTATAGCTGAAGCGCATCCATGGTTATATTCATTGTTATACATGGCAGTACCGTGGCTGATATCAGCACCAACGGTTACACTCTGGTTTCACCGAATGTCCCACGACTTGCGATATTTGTTTTATACATAAGCCTCAAAACATGTTAATGTTACTCGATATACGGTCTTACCGGGGTACAGATCTCGGATGTAAGAAGTCATTAGGGCTTTGTATATTCTCCTATTTGTCGAAGCAGTCGGGGCGACTATCCTATCCTTGTCTTGCCCTAAGTCCTGCCGAACAGATTCGATTCTTGGGCTCGTACCAGAAGTAAGCTTACACGGAACGCCGTAGTAGAAGATGGTCAAGTAGGTATTGAATAAAAGAGGCCATGTCTATATAAGACGCGATTGAATGCCCTCGTAGCAATGGTATTCACAGAACATCCAGCTAGAACAATCCACTCCAATTAGCATCTCTAAAATGAAGCTCTTCTCTATCTTCTCCCTCTTCTTCCTTGTCTCCAGCGTCACGGCAGCCAACTTCGCCTGGGACTGCACAAAAAGCCTCGGAACATGCCAAAACTACTGCTACGCCGCGAAATGCGGCCGCATGGGCCGCAGGAGGTTCACCTACGATAGCAACTCAAAGGCCAGACCGGGACGTCGAACAGCTTCTGGATGCAGCAGGAACCCTTGCAACAATAAGAAATTAAACTTCGGGAAGTTTGGCAATTCGTGTGATGAGTTTCCGTTTGCGAGTGTTAAGGAGGGCGGGAGGAATGCGCATCTGAGATGTGTTAACATCAATGAGAATAGGAGTGAGTTCTCTCTTTGCTCTTTGGAGTTTTAAAGGCAGAGACTGATGGATGCAGGTGAGGGAGGACAGCTCCGCGGCTTCTATAGGAAGATCAAGAATGGCGACAAGTTCGGTATTACAATCAAGAATTACAGAAGAGCGTGCGTAGACAAGACGAGCCTCAGTCTTTCCCCTTAATACTGACAATATCGTTTTCCCAGCTCATATTGTGCCGCCAAGCCAAAGTGTCGAAATGACGGCGGCCAGTTCAAGTTGAAGAATGGCAAGTTCGCTCCATCCAGACAAGATCTCAACGGTACGGAGGAGTTTGACCCCGGTGAGGAGGACGAGTTTGTCCTCGACGAGGCGGTAAATGGCGAAGAAATGGAACCACTTCCCCTGAGACAGTTGGAGACTGATGACGGGGAGATTCATCTGGTTATTGCTGATGACCCGGATGACCAGATTAGTGTTGGACATGAGATCTGGAGTGAGAGTGCGAATGGAGCCGTGCGGGTTGTACGAGAAATTTTTGAGTAGAAGTTATCTTAGTACGGCCTTTGGTCCGATGGTGTGGGGGGGATTCAGATGGATTTCAATTTTAAAAGGACAACACAATCCGACTTTCTCTAGTTCTATCATCTTAATTCTATACTTTCTAAGTATATATCCGTATCAGTGCCTCCATAATCTTGCATGCATCATTTCTTGTGTATATATCCCGATTTGGGAACAGAAACACCATTCTTGTAATACTCAATATTCAATATCCGCCCCATCCAGGCCAGTGTCTCTGGGCTCCAATAATAGCTCGATCAAGGCGATGTTCAAGGTTTGCTTCGCATACATATACGGCGTCATTCCGCCGGCATCCTTGAAGTAGATATCTGCACCCCAATCTAGCAGCATTCTGGCTACATCGACATGGTTTCCTTCGATAGCGCTGATGGCGCTGCTGTTGCCATACCACGAGTTGTATCGGTAAAGGTACCCGTTGAGGGCACTGTAGAGAAAGTTGTTGACACGACAGAGATAATTGAGGTGAGCTTGGCCTAGGTGGTCTCCAATGAGGCGTAGGAGCTCCCGTGGCAGCTCAAGTAAGCCCATCCTTAAGTCGAAATGCTGTTAAAGCAGAGTATGAGCACGAAGGAGACGTCTACCGAGGCGTCGCGAGATCAGGAAACAAGATATGGTGAGGCCTTTTTTTTTCATTTTTTTTTTTCAATGCAATTAGTGAAGAACCAGATGTAAGCTTAGGCATAAAGTGATGTCTTTTCGTCGTATGAGAAAAGGGAGACGGACGACTTCTGTTTTTGCGGGGAGTTGAATACATGAGCCTGTTTCCTAATACGGTTAGCAAAGATGACATCAGCGTATGCATTAGTTATTTCTTCCCTCTTTTATTTGATATTCTTTCTGGATTTCTTGTCCTTTTCTTCCCTATTTGAAAATTTAGCTGCCGAACCGCGCCAGACAACATCTCCTGTCCTTTACTATGCTGTGCCTTCAAATTGAATAGCATATTCCAGACCAGCAAGAGGAGAACCAGGTCAGCATGATTTGAAACCCTGATCCACACGATCAATCAGACTAGCATGGTCAAGGCAGTAAAGGCAGACATCTTAGCCTACTAGATCGATGGCATCTCAGATGCCAGACCTCAAGTCCCTTATCAACAGCTGTCGAGCAGCGCTCATTAACGGCCATAAGTAGTCGTTTAGGCGGCCCTTATTGATCGAAAATTGCCCTCTGGACCGCCATGGTTACTAATGGGATACGGGTCAGCTGGAAATGGAAAGAAGATAATCAGAGCTAGGGCTCGAGATATTCTTGTGGTAAGCTGTTAGATCCAAATACCCTTTAGATTTGTGGCCGATAGAAATCCAGGCATTCAGTTTACCGCCTTCTCGCTCATCTTCTCCCCCCAGCGCTCTCTAAAAGCATGCTGGCAATCTTTTCATTTCGATTCTCAAGAGCCCACCAGAGTGGCCTGCGACCATTACTGTCCTTCGCGTTAGCATCGGCCCCAAGATCAATAAGCCTTTCACAAGCCTTTACACTTCCCATCCATACTGCATGCATCAGTGGGGTGACACCACCAACACCAAGGCACTCGATATCTTCACCGCTCTGCAACAGCAAGTCAATTATATCTGAATGGTTCGCTTGAATTGCGTGCAAAAGTGGCGTGATACCATCATGAGATTTGATTTGGATGTCGACGCCATGATCTAGTAATTTCCGGGCCGCATCGATGTACCCTGCATATGCCGCCCTGCTTATGACTGGACATGGGCTTGGTCGATTGGGATCCGCGCCATGTCGAAGCAATACGTCCACAACACAAACACAGCCTTCTGCCACTGCTAAATCCAGGGCAGTCATGTACCTGCCACGAATGAGTGCGGGGCTCGCACCATTGTGCAGCAGAAGCTCCACCACATCAGGGTAGCCACCCTGAGCTGCTACCATCAACGGAGTCATCCCTTTAACCCCAATCTGGTCAACATTCGCACCATGTTGAAGGAGACACAAGACCAGATTTTGATACCCTGCGCCAGCAACCAGAATAAATAGCGTGACCCTCCCATCACGCATGGTTAACTGCTCAGTATGAACATCTGCATCTTGGAGTTCCAGCCGGAGATGGCGGCAAAAATGATCAAGACTGCCTGGCATGGTCAATCCACAGAGCCCTGCCATGGTGTTCACATCTGCACCATGTTTGGTGGCGGCTTCCATGGCGCCCAAACGGCCATGGAGGGCTGCCCACTGGGGTACGCTACTGCCATGGCACCGCACATTATATTTATACAGAAGCTCACCGAGTTTGTAGTATAGAAAGCGATTAATTTGGTAAAGTGCGTTAACATCTCGTTGCAACTTCAGACACTCCGCAGTCAACAGGAGTATCTCTCCGGACAGCTGAATCATTTTCATGTTTCTTGGGTTTGTGGATAAAAAAGAATATCGTGTGGAGTTAAATATAGGCATCGGTCGCCTGATACGTATGAGCAGCTATTGTGACGGCTCAACGGCTCAACGGCTCAACGGCTCAACGGCTCAACGCCAGACAAACAGCGCCAACATATCAAACGATGCCATACAAGCAATATGGGCAAACAAGGGCTTAAGCCGCACCACACAAATGCCTATAAAGACCGTTCATCGCCTAGATAGATTTCCTTTTCTTCTGCTTCCCCAGATTCGATATTCTCGTTGATGGCTACAATAGTCTAGATAGGAATTCAGTTCGTTATTATCTTCTATTCCGAGCCCGTGACAGCTATGACATAAGCTTATATTCTAGTTCACTGTATACATAGAAACTTCGAGAAAACGCCGAGCACAAAGAAAGTCTTTTTCAATGGCATGCAGAAGCGCACTCTTGTCGGGAGTCGGATTTGATCCGGATGTCAGCACCATGATCCAACCACGTCCGAATAACGCCCACATGGCCTCGTCTTGCCGCGCTGATGAGAGCTGGATGCTCGGCTAGACTATTGGGGTCAGCGCCATGGCGAATCAAGACTTCTACAGCTTCAACATGACCATAACCTGCCACTGATTCTAGTGCATCTGAGCGATCGTCGGTCGTGAGGTCCGCTTTCTGCAAGAAGACTTCAACCACGCCAGCATGGCCCCTAGCAGCGGCAACATACCAATAGACCCGGCTCGCCTATAATCCGCGCTGCCCTCAAGCAAAGCCTGGACCGCACCTTCACATCCTCCCCCAGCCGCCAGAAGCAATGGTGTGGAATCTCCGTTGAAAAGGACAAACTGCTCCCCATTCTGAACCATGTCCCGCATTTCCATCTGAAGACGAGGGCAGAAGTAGTGGTATCGTTTGGGAAGGGTGGCTCCAGAGATCCCTACACATGTATTGACATACGCCCCATGTCTAACGGCAGCTCACACGACATCAGCGCGGCTGTGTATGGCTCCCCACTGCAAGACGCCGCTCTGGTAGTACTCCGTGTTGTACCAGTACAGGTAGCCAATGAGTTTCTTATAAATCTCGCCATTGGTCTGACAGAAAAGGTTTATCTCGCGGTGAGAGACCATATACTGCACAATAATTTGGAGTAACTCTTTCGGAAGTTGAGACAGATTTATTTTGTTTGGAGAGGTGGACTGAGCCATGGGCTGAGAGGTAGATTAGGCGGACACTGAACGACGGTTGAGAGACAAGTTGAGACGTAGATCGAGTTCGAGAACGGCCTTGGGAAGTTGTGAGTTTCTCGACACAATCATTGATAGGCTGAGCCAGAACTTACCCAAGAAACACACCATAAGCTCTCTTTCTCGGGTAGCTGGTTAGGAGAAGAGAGAGGATTGTTGTGAGAAGTCGAAAGGCATGACCTTATTCACTAATATGGGCTACTAGGGATGACATAACATATACAATTTCCTTCGCTCTCCTTGTTTGCACGTCTCTTGATTTCATCTGATTCTCCTTTTCGCTCAAGATTCTGTCTTCAAAGTTGCATGAAAGACTGTTCGATTGCAGTGGACAGGTTGCTCTTGGCGTTTATCTTCATCATGCCGTAGAATGGCAATGGCATTTGATGGCTGCAGCCGTGCTCGATACATCACAAATGAGGTAGACGAGAATAGTTTGGAGGACAGACAGAGTCTACTATGAAAAGGATAGGTGACTGCGTTCAGATACGCAAATCCACATGTTCAACCAAACTAACAGGAACAAGCAGACATCTCAACACGCTTATTTGACAAGCGCACCCGAGATACCAGAATCGGCTCTATGTTAATAGTCTTCGAGATCGTCACATACGTCCTCCATACGGAATACACTAGCAAGAAACAATTTAGCCGACAGCCGAAGACGAAGGGAGAGCCGGACAGATCTAGGGCTTAAGAGATCATTCCAGTATCCTTCTGGATTACGACTTTCTGCTATCTTTCCTTTTTCCTGGACGCCATCTGCGCTCCAAAGACACCATGGGATATTCTTGCACGACTTGCTACTCCGCACGTGTCAAAGCCACTCCGAATGGGGGATGACTGCGGCAAGCAAACATGGTTCGGGCGCGATATGGAAACTATCGATGCATATCGATTGATCGCACAATGCGCCTCATGCCGGTTCCCCAAGACCGGGTACCGTTTTTACTTTTTCCGGACAGGGATGTTTGCTGGTCCGGGTTCAGCTTGCAGGTACTAGTAATGCACTGCGTGGCGCCAGGATCGAAAAATGACAAATAGAAGCGATTCAACTAGCCAACGAGATTCAATGTTCGCAGGAAGTGCCTCGATATAAATCTACTAAGGTGATGCAATCCAAAATAGTATCCAGTCTCCGATCCAGGGTCGAAGTTTGTTATATATGGCGCCGGGGTCAGTGCTACTTGGTAGTTGCAAATTCTGAGAGAAAACAAATAAGAGAACAAGCAAACAAGTTATCTTGAGACATGAATGGCTCAGCTAACAAAGAAGAATGCACAGGGCACGAAATGCTTACAGAAAGAATGCCGCGGTCAAAACAAAGAACCCAAAGGTCCTTATTTGGCTGGCTTCACCACCATAGTCCCAAAACCACGGAATCATATAGAAATCGGGATAGTATAACTGGAAGAGACTAAGCTCCTGTACGAGGTGAGCTTTTGATCTACTAACGCGTTCACCAGGTTGAAACCGCAAATCATCGGGATAGTATAAAACGAGATCGCATGAACTGGCAAGACGATGGATAAAATCAGTACCCTGCCGCTAGAGCTAATTCTCATAATCCTCTCCCGCCTCCCTCTCAAGTCCTTGCTCGCCTTCGGCGCAACATCGCGCAACAACTATGAACGCCATATCCTGTGCGTCCGGCATCTTCGACTAGCTGTATTCCAGAAGCGAATCCACTCTGTCGTATCCTTCCTACAAGCTGGCTGGGCAGCTCCAGATGAGATAAGTGAGTCAGGAGACGTCAAAAGCACCGAGACACAACCCTCCATGCACACCGTCAACATTATCCAACCGCGTCTTCCTTTTGCTTCAACTAGTTCATCATCGCTCCACGAAAAACATGACGCCAAGGACAGTCTCAGAATACTCCAGAGATGCAGCCGACCCAATCTTTTAATGGGCCAAATGGTCCGCAACCAAAACGAAGTTTTCGCACAATTCGTCAACCGCTATGGAAGCTCCCTTGCAGAGCTGGAATTCATGGCATACGACCTAGACGCTCAAGGTGCTCGGGCTTTAGGCCAAAACTGCCAGGACTCACTGCGCCATCTCGCGCTGCGCTTCGAACACCCGCATATCCGCGATGGTTTTACGAAGCCGGCAATGTGGTTCCAACCAGCACCAGGGAGTACGGCTTGGAATGCACTGATCGGGATCGGGCCTCAATATAAACCCCGCGGCAAGATCACAGGACTGGAAACCATTATCATGGAGCGGGCTGGCATCACGCCATGGCAGCTGTCGATGCTTGTGCGGAACAGTCCTAATCTGAAGACGTTGAAGTTGAGGACGTGTAGTGGCGCACAACCAGAATTTTTGGACTGGTTAGGAGGTATCGACGAGGGATCGGACTCTGAGGGTATGCACGATGACTCTGAGCATGCGCCTGGTGCGCAACTGGAGGTTCTCTGGTTGGAAAACTGTCAACAGATCTTGGATAGAACGGTGGAGAAGTTTGATAAACTGCCGGATGAGATATGTGATATTGGTTTGGAATGGGTAAGAGGGCTGACGAGCTTGAAGGTCGGTTGTTCCTTTGCGTATACTTATTTGCGATCTTCGTTAACGATCTATAGTCCCTCTCTTTTAGCGAATGCGCGTGTTTATCACCCAAGCATGTTGACAGAGCGAACAAGTCTATCTGGGGTATTCCGGAGGTTATTTTGCCGCATTATCCTCCGTTCGCAGATTCTGTTTTGGAGGTCGATCCAATGTTTCGTAGTCTCTGAATAGATACAGAATACAACGAGCATGGCATGGTTAAAAACTTGGCTATTGCCTGGGTACGCTATGATACAATCTAGAATGGAAGTAGAGTAATTCAGATGCATGTCAAGTATACATTGCTTTTCCCAAGCTGTTACACCAGATTAAATCGAAACGAAACCTCAGCATCAACCTCAGTCGCCATACCATGTCCATGTTGCTTCTGTATACCTAAGCTTCGGCTGCATACAGCTGTGGATGTTGAGCCCTTATAGAGATGCGTCTACTGCTCTGTACTTCTGATCTTGCTGTGAATGATACTACCATTCACTCTTCATGGTATAGGAAAAGAATTCTCTTTCATTCATCACTGTGCTCTCTTCAATACTAACCTATTCTCTATGTTTTTTTTCCCTCTTTCTTTTTCCCTCTATTTCCTTTCTCATTTTCATTTTCCATACTGCTCCCATCGACAAAGCCATTTACACCTCACTAACCCTCACTTTCAATAACCATTCCTCGATCAACTCTTCCAACCCCAGGCATTAACCCTAACACCCACGGAAACCTCCCTCCCACCATGAGAAATTCCCGCGCCAACCATCTCTGGGAAACCACTTTCTCCAAACTCTTCCCCAAGCGTCACTCTCGAGAGAAAGAAGAAGAACCACCAAGACCTATCGAACCTGCTACTAAAATAAACGAACTCACCGACGGCTTTTACATGTACTCGCAGTCTCTGCTTGAAGAAGAAGAAGAAGCGAAAAAGAGAGAAGCAGCCATGGCGCACCAAAAGGAAGTGTCTGATAGTTCGGATAGTTCTTTTGCTTCTGCTTTGGTGAGTCAACACTTATTTCCTTCGTATATGGAAAGGAAGGTTGACTTATGGGATAGATGTCTCCTGTCGAGCGTCGTATCCGTCCTTACTCTATTGACAACCCTGACTGGGAGCAGCCTGGTGCGTTGGTGGAGGAGATCCGTGACGAGAATAGCCTGGACAAGGTCAGCAGTATCATGTCTGTTTATTCCAAGGTGTACGGCATTGCCAAGGTTGTCTATGTTGCGTTTGTGAGCTTTGGCGTTGAGGTAAGCTGTCCTCCCTCTATAGCAAGTAGAAAGCTAACGGTACAGCTTGACGACTTCCCCATGGGCTTCCTTTTCCACATCAAGCGTGCTGAAGACTACGTGCGTTCTGTCTCTCTGGCCGAGCTGAAAGAAATGGTCGAGAACTTGTACTACGCCGTGTACGCAAGACTCATCGCCGAAATGGCAAACGTCGAGCTCTGCTCTTCGTTCACCGTCGACATCCGTCGTGCCTCTGCTAAAGACACCATCGTCCTGCCCGAACCCAGCCACATGTACAAGATCTTCCTGTCGTGCAAGGAAATACTCGACTCGCCCAGCACCTGCAGCGAGCTCAACAAACACACCATCCAAGCCTGCCAGGAAGGCTTCATCCGTCGCATCGCCAACCGCATGTCCACCGGCGGCTTCTCCCTCGACGACGTCCTCGGTTACCGCCGCCACATCCTAGCCGAAGTCTCCAACGAGCTCTCCCCCTTCTGCCAGAAATGGCACCGTCTCTCCGTCGTCTACCGCATGCCCGCCGCCGAGGTCCTCGCCGTTCTCTCTGAGAAATACCTCGCCATCATGCCCAAGGCCCCCATTCCCGGCGAAATCCCCGTCTCCGACCTCCCCTTTATCAACCCCGACACCATCCGCCCGGACGTCTGGGAGCGCCAGATCATCCTAGACCACCGCCAGGCCACACTCGCCAAGCTCGAGGGCAAGTCCATTGGTGACATCCGCCGCGAGAACAACGGCCGACGTCTGTTGGATTTTGTCAAGGAGCGGAAGTGCGTGTGTCCGTCGACCTGCGATTGTGCGCATGATTGCACAATGAACATCGAGCGTCCGTGTCCTTGTGCGCCGCGCATGATGCGGATTATGGTTGCTAAGCGTCGTCGGGGTCCGGGTGCGCAGACTCTGGGCGACAGGTGTAGTGGTCTGGCTAAGGCTATCTTCGACGGTCTTGCGGTGATTAGTCGTCATACCGGGGACTCACAGATGGTTGATGAGCTGGGTCTCGCTCTTCAGCTTATCGAGGAGGAGATTCAGAAGGAGTGCATGGCTAGTGAGTGAGTTACCGTGTTGTGTGTTTCTGGATCTCTGAGGGGAGTTGGAGGGTGGTGGGCGACATATGCCTTGCGTTTCTTGCTTTCTGTATATAATGAGTGACGAGAAATGAGAATTCGATCATGTTTACTGTGTTTTGCTCTGACTGGATACTAGGGTGCTGGTAGTACAGGGCTAATTCAACACATGATTTACTTGACTACGGAGTAAGATGGGAGTAAATTGGACTAACGGTAATTCATTCTACCGACCTCACCGAATACAGCATAGATGTCCGACCCTATAGGGCTGACCCACACATGGCGGGCCCAACAAAAGCTTCGCTTTCCCGACCAATGTGGACACGGAGAATGTAAATGCCTAGAGACGAAATAGGGGCACAGTGTGAAGAATTGCCCCCGAGCAGGACCGTATCAACATGATGAAAGGCGTATATACATGATTTGAAAGGTACCGATGATCAAATACCTCGACATAATCTCCCCATTCGACTATCAGTCCAGTCTCTTCCGGGCGACGCACCGAGATCAAGCAAATAACGGACCGAAACATTGTCCACCAACTTCCATACCCACACCGCTATCCGTTACACCCGACAGCACATTCCACTGGGTCTGATCAGCACCGTGGTTTAGCCAACGCTGAATGAAGTCTGTAAGGCGCCAATCAGGGGAAGTGGACCCGATGCACGCAGCAGTTTCTGTGCCAAGTGTGTTTTCTCATTTGTGTCCCCCGGGTATTTGCACAATGATGGAGCTGGTTGTGCAATATTTCGCAAGTAAAGGATATCGAGTTTGTAGAGTTGAGGATGGGGCATTAGCTACCCAGCACACGGCCCAGATGAGGATGAAGACCAGGTAGATTGATAGGACGATCAGTCGTCGGTGTTGCCAGTGCATTGTGAGTTATATGCTTGTGAAAGACTGCTGTTGACGTGAGTTTCTGTATGGTTGAGAGTTAGGAGACTGACGTACGATTGTATATGGTTGCATAGTCTGCATTCTGGTCTAGGAGACGTTGAAGTTATAGAAACGGCGTGGCGGTTTGAGTTGAAGAAGAGCAGAACAAGGCTCTAGCCTTGTTGCAGTTTAGGTCAGGCAACAGTTTATGCGTTTCAGCAAACCAGAGCTGTCTGTGCTGTTGCAGTGGGACTTGAACCGTAAGGCTGAGGCTCTTGCCATATCACTGAGCTCCAACCACTCTGTAAATACTCCAATAGCAGAGAAATGGACTGTCAATGTTTAAGAGCTCAGATATGTACCATTTCCGGTAGAAAGCAGTCGATGAATGGCCATAGGGTTTTGTCTTCCACGTCCATGGATGGTGACTATATTTGGTAGCAAGAGACTATGAGTCCAAATCAATGCTATTCTTCTCGATGTGATACCTCCGGGAAAGAGCGCAAGGGAATGACGAGCAACGGCTTTTCTTATTCCTATTCCTATTCCTATTCCGATTTTTTGTTTGTTTTCATTTATGTTGTGCTCTTTAACGAACTCCGGGCATATGGATAGCACCGTACCATACCGAGGAACACCGAGCACGGGATGGCGCCCGGCGATTTGATGTCATGCAAACCTTAACCCACTGGAAAGTGCAGAGATTCGACTGATCTGAAGGCCAAGAGAACGTCCTGTCCTCTCAGAAACCCGATATAACAGGTCTGGAATGGGCAGTGGACGTGCAGGCCAGCTGTACTCGGCGCATCGCGGTAGTCATCATCATGCAATGACTCCTCCGCCCTTTTCTGTTTCGTCGCGCAGAAATGACTTTACGACCTTAAAGAAAGAAAGAGACAGATAATTATTCCTCGATTCATCCGCTGGGGAGTGCATTTGCTTGTTACTTCTCTTCGGCATGGTCATAAAAGTGGCGGCTGCCGTTACCCCTGCCACTCCCTCATCCACGGTCATAGTCCGGCGTTATAACCTCGCAACGACGACCATCACCACGCAAAATATCACGGCTAGATCATTCAGCAGTCCCCGGTGGATCAAGGCGCTGTGGAATGGACGACAGACTCCCGTGCGGTGGTATCGCGCCTGGCCTTCCTACGGCGTCATCACCCCCGGTTCCGAGAACCATACCCAGATCGACTCTAGCACAAACACGACTTCCTCTGCCAGTCAGAATAATACCCACCACAGATTACCGTTCTGCTTCGAGACGGGCTATGCGCTTTGCGCCAAACGGCCTCCGCGCCCGTTCCCCCCACCGTTCTTGTCCCCGCCGTCGTCCTCGTTTTCCGAGCCCCTAACCACTCATAACCAAAGTCAGGATAAGAGATTATCCGTCAGGGGGGAACACATCCGGGGGTTGAATAATGGCGATGATGCCGTGTTGGTTGGTGAGAATTTTCTCGGGGTGAATGATGGGGTAGGGGCTTGGGCGACTAGGTCGCGAGGTCATGCTGCGTGAGCATCTTTATCCCCAAGATTCTAATCGGTACATTTTACTGACTTATATGCACTGGA
The DNA here is from genome assembly GCF_001890805.1 of Aspergillus glaucus CBS 516.65. Taxonomy (NCBI): domain Eukaryota; kingdom Fungi; phylum Ascomycota; class Eurotiomycetes; order Eurotiales; family Aspergillaceae; genus Aspergillus; species Aspergillus glaucus. The sequence continues at coordinate 1,105,338 of NW_019170457.1, forward strand.
TAGGCTTTGGTCGCGACTTTTATTACACTTCTGGGCCCTCGAAGTTGAGCGAAACCTCGACGACACAACCGCCCCCGACCCGGTCGAATATCTACAACGTGCCTACGAAGAAACCGTCGAAGCAACAACGTCCCCGAGCGAGTGGTACGGGACAACAACGTCAGTAACTGCGCTTTTACACTCGACCCACGACGACGCAGGCGAGCACAAACCGATCCTCTACGTGACGAATCTAGGGGATTGCCAGGTCCTCGTTATCCGTCCGAGCGAGGAGAAGGTCCTCTTCCGGACACAGGAACAATGGCATTGGTTCGATTGTCCCATGCAGCTGGGGACTAATAGCATAGATACCCCGCGGAAAGACGCAGCACTGGCACAGGTCGAGTTGGAGGAGAATGATATCGTTTTGGCCCTGTCTGACGGCGTCCTTGATAATCTCTGGGAACATGAGATCTTGACCATCACCGTGGAAAGCGTCAAGAAGTGGGAACAGGGACGGGATGAAGACGAGGACTCCGAATGGGCGCCTCCGGCTGCTTTGGCCGATGAGCGGATGGTGTTCGTGGCGCGGGAACTGCTGAGAGCAGCTCTGGCCATTGCGCAGGATCCTTTTGCTGAGAGTCCGTATATGGAAAAGGCAGTTTACCAAGGATTAGCTATTGAGGGGGGTGAGTCGACCATTTTCGGCCATTGAAAGTTACTATGGACATGTGCTGACTGTACCAGGGAAAATGGACGATATCAGTGTCGTGGTTGGCTCTTGCAAGAGAAGAGAGAGCTGACAGTCTACATTGCAGTGTTCTTCCACGAGCTTATTGACCTACGATTACCCGTTCGCTGGAGGACCGTGACTGGAACTGTTGCTCATCATCTCGACTCAACATCTTGATATGAAACCCCGACCAATTAGCACCGGCGTGGTGCCAATGAGCATCAAATTGAGTTCCACACTGACACGATACCTTTGCCGGGACATACACACATTTACCAGTGGCTTTTGGCGTTTTCATGATACCAGGTGCATTTGCATCATGTTCATAAAGAATGTTTCGGACATATGGACCTGCTTGTTGATGCAGGAATTGATATAATTTGTAATTAGACAGGGAGGCTATATTTACTTGTAAATAATTAACCCATACAATTCGCAAGAACAACCATATAATCTCTTCCATACTCCGTACCCTCAATCCCATAGAAAGCACAGACCATATATAAAGCTCCGCGACACCGCCCGGCAAAAAAAGTTTCTCGAAGCGGATTCCATCAGCAAGATTATTTCCTCTTCTCCTCAGTAACAACTTCAATTCGCAAAGCAAATCAAAATGAGAGCCAAACGTTCAAAGAAGTACCGCAAGTTAATGCACCAGTATGAGCTGGCATTCAACTTCCGTGAACCGTACCAAGTGCTGGGTATGTCGCAATTGATCGCGACTACAAATGGAAACATGGATACTAATGATATGAACAGTTGATTCGAATTTCCTTCGCGCAACACACTCGTTCAAAATGGAGATTATTCCTGCGCTCGAACGCACACTGCAGGGTCAAGTCAAGCCTCGTACGTGCTATCCGCCGACAACAATCCATTGCCGCTCATGCTAACCACTCTGCAGTATTGACAAAATGCTCCCTCGCAGCCGTCATGGCCAGCCAACCCATTAACCCCAGAACAAACAATCCCTACCGCCCCGATCATCTCCCCCCTCCCACAGTCGTCCCATTACGCCACTGCTCCCACAACAAAGACGACACCCCCATCGACGAAAACGACTGCCTTCTGTCCCTCTTCTCGCCCTCGCCGAACTCCAACTCCAAAAAGAATAAAGAGCATTACATCCTCGCGACTGCGGACCCGCAATCCCCCGAAAAGGTCGTCGCGAGTACACAGGGCGATATGAAGAAGAAGAAGCGCGCGGAGATGGACGCCGTCGATGCTGTGCGGAAGTCGCGCGCGCTGAGGGCTCATACGCGTGCTATCCCGGGTGTGCCGATTGTGTATGTGAAGAGGTCGGTTATGGTGCTTGAGCCGATGAGTGTGCAGTCCGAGGGTGTTAGGGATGGGTTTGAGCAGGGCAAGTTCCGGGTTGGATTGGATGATGAGTCGAATTTGGGGAAGAGGAAGAGGGACGGCGAGGGCGGTGGTGAGGGTGAGCCAAAGAAGAAGAAGAAGAATAAGATTAAGGGGCCGAATCCGTTGAGTGTGAAGAAGCCCAAGAAGAGGGAGCCGGATGCACAGGGGAAGAAGCAGGAGCAGAAGCCGCAGAAGCCCAAGAAGAGTGAGGGTGGTGATGCGCCGGAGCAGAAGGAGGGTGATTCGAGTGCACCGAAGCCTAAGAGGCGGCGTCGTCACCATAGCAAGAAGGAGGGTGGTGACGGTGGTGACGGTGGTGACGGTGGTGAGCCGTCCAACGAGGGCCCCGCGGATTCGATGGATGTTGAGTGATTTTGATTACTGCAGATACATCATGGAATGGCGTTCCGGCATGGGTTTGTATATAAAAGTTAAAAATGAATTCGATCGATAATCGCAGAGAAGAGTAATTCCCATAATTGCGTATGTATATACCAGGGTATATCTAGATAATATACAGTCCACATGATCCCAAACGCCAGTCCATCAATGCAATCATAATACATCCATTTCTTCCCGGTCCTCAACAACTCAACCCCAACACCCGGTCACACCTACTGCTTCTCCCCCTCCCCAGACCCCGCCGCAGCAGGCACATTCCCCTCAAAAGCCCTCTCCTCCGCCCAAATCTTCTCAATCCGACTCCTGTTATCCCTCGCCTGGTCCCGATTCCGCTTTGCGCGCGCGTACCGCTCCGCCGCAAGACACCGGTTGACGTCGCGCTTGATGTCGTTGCAGCTGCCGATGGCTTTGTGCAGGAAGCCGCGGGCGTGGCATTCGTCTAGGGCGGTCATGATTTCTTCGCAGTCTAGGGTTTGTTAGTATGGTTTAGTTTGAATTGGGGTTCGGCGGGTTTTGGTTGATCGTGGAGAGTGAGGGGGAGGGACGTACTGGCATTGTAAGGGGTGTGGAGGTGGGAATGCATTTTGGTTGTTTCCCTGGGATAATCCAGGCAATTCAAGGAAAATAATTGAGGATAATGCGAGATGATGGTAAATCGTCTTGATTTGAATATTGTATGATTGGTGCATCGAGCAAAGACCGGGCGGTCAAGAAATCGGAATGAATTCTGCCGGACGGAAACAGGAAATTTGTCGCTCCGCCCAAGAAAAAAAAAAAGTTGCACGGCCTCGAATAGAAGGTTTTGCTTCTACATTGTTTACGAGAACTTTTGTTTCTCGATTTGATTTTAGAGGTCGTTTGTGGATGACCTGATATTTACCGCTCTTTTCATTGTTTATGATTCATTGAAATCCACGCGAAACCAATAGATATCACCGACACCCCGCCGCATCACGGCAGAAAAGTTCTTCATTCCTATTTCGTCTTGTTTCTTGTTTATAACTCACGATGTCCATGATCACGACCTCCACCTGGGTGCGCCGCGGTGCTGCAGCCCAATTCCCCACCAAATATGAAATCGACGAGAAAGAGATGAACCGGATATCCAACCTTGCGCGGATGCAGTTGGAGGAAGCACAGGGCGATCTGAGCGCTGCTCAGGAGGGCAAGGAAGATGAGGCTATGGATGAGGACGAGGAGAAGGAGGATGATAAGGAGGATGAGGGGGTTAAGAATGGGTCGGAGAAGAAGGGGTGAGTTTGCTGTCGGGTTTGGGAAATGGGATGAATGGGGATGCTAATGTGGTTGGTAGTGACGATGACGAGCTTAAAGAATACGATCTCGACCACTATGACAGCGACGAAGTTGACGAGGATGGCGAGAAGATTACAATGTTCGGGAATGTCAAGTCGTTGGCTTACCACCAGCCCAACGAAGAGGACCCCTACCTTGTGATGCCGCCGGAGGAGGACGAGGAAGAACGCGAGGAATTGCAGGTCCTGCCTACGGATAACCTGGTGCTCGCTGGAAAGGTAGAGGATGAAGTTGCTCATCTTGAGGTGTATGTCTACGAAGACGCGGCGGATAACCTCTACGTGCACCACGACATTATGCTGCCTGCCATCCCTCTGTGTGTCGAATGGCTCGATATCCCTGTTGGTAAGGCTGCTGAGGGGCGGACTTCTGGTAACTTCGTCGCTGTCGGAACTATGGAGTCGGATATCGAAATCTGGGATCTCGACGTGGTGGACTGCATGTACCCTAACGCCATTCTGGGCCAGGGAGGAAACGACGAAGAGAAGAAGTCCAAGAAGAAGAAGAAGACCAAGGCCAACGACGAGTACCACGTCGACTCGGTCCTTGCGCTCGCTGCCAACCGCCAACACCGCAACCTGCTGGCCTCCGCCTCGGCCGACCGAACTGTCAAGCTCTGGGACCTGAACACCGGCAAGTGCGCCAAGTCCTACACCCACCACACCGACAAGGTCTGCTCGCTCGACTGGCACCCTACCGAGTCCACCGTCCTGCTGAGCGGTAGCTACGACCGCACCATCGTCGCCGCGGACATGCGCGCCCCCGACTCCAAGGCCCGTTGGGCCGTCGACGCAGACGTCGAAGCCGTCCGTTGGGACATCCACGACCCTAACTTCTTCTACGTTGCCACTGACGCCGGTATGGTCTACCGGTTCGATGTGCGCAACGTCCCCGCCAGCCCGCAAGAGTCCAAGCCCGTGTGGTCGCTGCAGGCGCACGACTCGTCCATCTCCTCATTCGACATCAACCCCGCCATCCCCGGCTTTATCGTCACCGGCTCCACGGACAAGCAGGTCAAGCTGTGGAACATTGCCGACAACAAGCCCAGTATGGTCGTCACGCGCAAACCTGAGGTCGGCAAGATCTTCTCGACCACCTTTGCTCCCGACACGGACGTCAGCTTCCGTCTGGCGATTGCCGGTAGCAAGGGCGTCATGCAGGTGTGGGACACCTCTACCAACGGTGCCGTCCGTCGCGCGTTCGTCTCGCGCATGCCATCTCTGGAGGGCGATGTGCAAGAACGGACCGTTGGTGTCGCACCGGACCAGAACGATTCGGACGATGATGGCGATGCAGGTGAGGCTGAGGCAGCTCCTGGCCCTGATGGCTGGGAGTCGATGGACGAGGATTAAATTTATACGAGATGGAATATTGTTGAATAGATTTTTGTTTATACATATTTGCAGGAATAAAAAAGTTGAGATACCCCAGTGGACCGTGCATGTCAATCAATCTGAGCGTTGGCCGCTGATAATCCACTCACCGCCTGCGTGTGTTACGAGGTGGCAGTATAAGGCGGTGACATGTATGTACCTGACATTCATGCACGACATTGTACATCACAGGGACAGTGCGCTTGAATTTCTGAGTTATTCATGCTAGAAATAGTCACTCATTCAGGGGCCGGCAGCAGCTAAGTCTGAACAGGTATATTCATGGTCGATATTTATAGTGACGTCGAAACTGCATGTCTTCTCAGTCTGACGCACCGAGAGTTTGAGACAGATCCTTCATAATGTATCTGAGTTAAGGCTAATGATCACCTGACGTCAAAGGGCGTCTACGGAATATGTGATATCTGAAGATCTTTTTAGTCGAATATCCACGATAGCGCCAGAAGTTCCGAGCATTCATGCCGGCGAGAACGACCAAGTCACGACGAAAGACTGCCAAGTATTGTACCTCAAGTCACTGCACCATGGACTACCAGAGCCGAGAAACACCCGTCCATCCGGCGCAAAAACGCGTACGTACCCTTGCCGGTGGCTGTCATGGTAGTTGATGGCAAGTGGCTGGACGCCACGATGCTAAGGTTGGTTTTGCAACTGCGAGTTCGCCGTTCGCCGGCTTCAGGGTCCATCGAGTTGGTCTGGATGCAGATGCAGACGATCGATCGATCAGGCTTAGTGGCAGGTAACGGGTGCCTTGCTGAGTAGTACAGAGTACCGCTGATGCGCATCGCGTACGTGCGTGTTCTGTCCACCCGAACACCCAAGGGAAAAGGAAGATAAAAAAATTCCCACTTGCCACTAACTGTCTAGACCAGCTAGTAGCCTCAGGCAGAACGAGGCGAGCCCTTGATAGGTACGTTCCATGGTTGAGCGAATGTGGTTTATCCATAGTTCGTCCGCGATGGAGATGATGTGTACAATAGGAGTATTGTAGGGCGGGGCATGAAAGGGAGGTGTGTCTCTATTGGGTATGGAGGCGCAAGGGCTTTCATCGCAGTACAAGTACATTGTCTATTTGGATAATGCTATTATTGAACTTTGCTTGTGTGTTCAATTCTACAGAATGCTATACAAATTGTATGAAATGCTGTAGTTACTTGTAACTAGAGTGTGGATAAGATGCTGAGTCATCGGTCTGGATCGGGCATTTCCCGATGGAGAGGTGGGGTGGTCCACTGAGTAGACGTGGGATAGAGTACTTGTACAGTGAACTTTTCTCTATCACATTTGCAGAAAACAGAGAGACGGCAGAACATACAAACATATAGTACCTATAAATCAGGATCGATATCACACTTTATCGCCGACAGGAGTCAAGTTGAGACGCCGCGGCGTTTCATCTGGAGGATGCTCGGCCGGAGATGCCATGATTGGCCAGTGCGTCCGCCGGCGAGCCTCCTGGATGCTTGGGATAGACATCGTAGAGGGCTCCATACATGCACGAATATGTGGCATCCAGGGTACTACTAGTACTCCTTCGTACAGCAGTGGATAATGCACCGGAACACCGGAGGTCAGTCCCTGGGCATATAGAAACCAGATAAAAATCAACCATGGATACAAAACCCCAAAGAATGGACTGCGAAAAACCTTGTCTGGGCCAATCTCCACGGTTCACACGGACCCCATCAATCAAAGTGGGCAGAAAAAGTGGCATTTCGCTTCGTTCTCCTCTTTTTCTCCTTTCGTCTCTCCCTCCCATACTTTATTCCTCCCACATTCCTCTTCTTTTGCCTTTCTTGGGGTTCTTTGCCTCTGGAATTGATCTCTGCTGTGCAGTGATTATATCATTTCCATTCCTTGCCTTCGTTGCCTCTTTTTTTTTTTTTTTTTTTTTTTTTCATCTTTATATTTTTACTTTTTCCAGGGTCCCCGGCTGGTTTCTGGACACTGGTTAATTGTGTTAGTATTGGACGCATTCCTGGTTGTGCGCTCCTTCTATATTCTCTACTACGGAGAATAATCATTACAGGCAGGGAGTAAACAGGCTGGATTCTATAGTGGTCGTCTCTTGCTGTGCAAAGACACACTCCGACCACCGCATTCATTCACAACCGTGATACTACCTGTCACTCGAATCGCTGCAATCGTCGCTGATAACACTCATTCCGATCATCTTCCATTCCTTCTGCTGTCATCGCTCTTTCTCCACTGTCTGCGATCGTCTAGCATTCCTGTGTTCGATTTTGATACGTCAACTGGACTGTCGCATCGGATATTCGATTTCAACGAAACGATAAAAAAAAAAAAAAAAAAAAAAAAAAAACCCGGTTGCCTGTCACCTAGCTAAACTACCATCTATCATCTGAATACAGGTAGCCCCCCGCGCGGGGGGTGCTTGGGTTTTCATGGCTGTCAGCCAGCAAATCAAGCGTATTGAAAAAAAAAAAAAAAAAAAAAGGCGAAACCCAGAGAAAGGGTATATATTCTTAAGTACATCCACGATTCCCGACAAACCAACAACCATGACCAGCCTCACTCGTGCGTTCACCAAGCGCCACAAGCGTCCCGAGGTGTCTGCTCCTATGCCCTACCGCGAGGGTCAAGTCAAGTTTTCGTCGGGCACGATTAAACGGGGAAAGATTTCGGGTCCTGTGCAATTGGTTTCGACTACCAACATGCTGGCTTACAATGCGCCCGATCTGGGCTCTACAACATCATCGTCATCCTCGTCCATACGATCGCCAGACGACTCGGAGATGTCGTTCTCCCAGCAGAGCTTCGGAACGCCCATTACTTCGCCAGATGACTCATCCCGGGATGTCTCGCCAATCGAGCCGAATCAAGCATCATATTTTCCCAAGCAACAGTTTATTCCCAAGCGATCGGCGACAACAATCAGTCACACTCGGTCATCCACTTCGACTACTTCTTCTACAGATGCACCAATGGTCCCAAGACGGGCGCTGTCGCATACCAAACGGTCGCATCAGGAATTGGCCCGGCAGCGCTCGCTGTCGAGGCTAGATCCCCCGCCGCTGAATGTCTCTCGCACCCCCTCAGTTCGTCAAGCACCCGATCCGTCCTTCAAGACGGAAGCGCATCCATTTGGCAAGGAACTCGAGCAGGTGAATGAGGTGGCGGAAGAGTTTGGTGGCACCACCCGGCGATTTGACGAAGAAGAAGCCGTTCTGTTCAGCAAGGGCCTCAGAAAATTCACCGTGGACGATTATCTCGTCGAGGTGAATGACCTGTACGGAAGCATCTTCGACGACCAGCTGGGACCAATCAGTGTTGCTCATTGGCTGTGAATCGTCGGATTTGTTTCGTTGTGACGAAATCGGAATGTCGCTCAATACGGAAGAGGAGAACAGGCTATTTTCCCTTTCTGTCAGGCGTCATAATTGTACACCACCGTGTGATTTTCCACTCGTTTCTCATTTGTACATGCTATTTATGCTATTTAATTGTTCTGTTTTCGTTTTGTTATATACCATTTGGGTACTTGATTGATTACCCCTGCGTTTGTTATCGGATCGGTGGCCTTTTCTGTTTTTGCTATTTATCAACGGGACTACGGAACATTTACGAGACAAGATATCTGGTGTGAATGGAATGGATTGAATTATATTGAAGTCATAATACTCCGTAGTGAAGTCGCAATAATTACATAGAGTAGAAGACCATGTGACACCACGTGATATGTCCACTAAAACGGTAACGCGTCGCGGTCACGCGATGGTCACGGGTCTGGAGCCTCAGGCCCCACAGCCGACGTAAAAAATTTGCTCTCCCCGGCTTTTCTCCTCGACGCCAGAGCAGCATCCGCCATTTGCGTTGGGCTGCAGATACATCGTTCATTTCTCAGGCCTTATGCTATGATCTAAGTGGCACTTATTCCCGATTATTCACTCTCTCGTTTATATATTCTTAATCCCCTTATTCTGATCTGACCGCTCAGCCTGACACTGGTGTCGTGTGCTTGGACCAATCCGCCCTCACTCGACCATCAACAACTCCTACGAACAAATCCATGACGAGATCCGTGGCCTTACCTATTTTGCCAACTCCTACAATCACTTATTATTCCTCACCATAGCCATGGTTACCTTTGCCACCCCTGCTTCGCGCCCAGCGGCGACATCATCCAAACCGAAACCCAACCCCTCCGTGTTAGCGGCCTCTTCGCCTGTGCCTATCCTCAAAACCTCCAAGACTGGAACCTCGACGCCTTCACTCAAACGGAAAATGACGAATGTGGATTTGTCGCTGTCGCCATCGTCCGCGGCATCCGAGGGAAGCGATGCAGCTCCTAGCCCGAAGAAGCGGGTTCGAGTACAATTCGATAAGGAGGTGGATATGCGCGAGGTGCCGGCCAACGAGCCTAAGATCCGTGAACATAATACTGGTACTGTGATGGAGAAGAGCGCTGCTGTTGTTCGGGAAGAAGTTCGCAGAGCCCTTCAGCGTCATATCTCGGGTACGGATAGTGAGGCCTACGACCGTATTAAGGAGATTTTCTCGGCCGATCCGAAGCGTCAGGACGAGGATGAGTCGTCGTATGGTATTCCCTCGCATAGTACGTTGAAGCACCATCTTATGGGTTTGCTGTCGAATGTTGCGTCATTGGACCGCAGCTGCAATGGGTTGGTGCATGCGGTTTTGAGCAGTGAATGGCTCGGGCGGGATGAGTCGTATGTGAAGCTGTTTATTCGGTTTATGGGGAATCTGGCTGCCGCTCAGGGAAGCTATCTCGGGTCCGTGCTGAAAATGCTGGTCAATAACTTGGGTGAACTGCCCAAGGGTATTGGAAGGATTCCCGGATACGCTGTTGTTCAGGCTTCGGAAGTTTACACAAGAGTTCATATGGCGCTTCGGTATTTGTTGCAGTTGATTCCGTCTGGAAGTGGGTCGTTGTCTCCGATCTTGTCGATGAATTTTCCATTTGACACGGACTCGGCCAAGGCGAACATTGCCTACACCCGGAATATCCTTCGTGTAGTTAGCTACGCCCCTGAACTTCAGGCCGATGTTCTGGCGCTTGTTACAGAGAAACTGGTTAAAATCGATGTGCAAATTCAGGTCGACATGGAAGACTTTGAAGATGAAGTGGGTGAGGATCTCTTGCATGATACGAATGTCGACGACGATGATGACGACGACAACGCTTCGGTTCAGAGCGACGACTCTGCTGATGATGAGTCGCGTCGCATGCAGACTGTCAAGGACAACATCCTCAAGTTGGATGGTATGATCGATCTGCTTTTCGAGTTCTATGCACCTCCGTTCACGTCGGGCACGCTGGACGAAAAGGAGAACGCCTTGGACCTCCTGCTCAGTCACTTCCAGAGTATCATTCTTCCTACGTACCGCTCGCGCCACTCCCAGTTCCTTCTCTTCCACTTCTCCCAGTCCTCGCCGATTCTTGTCGATCGCTTTGCGGCGACATGCGTGCAGCTCTTGTTTAACAAACTGCAACCCGGTATCATGCGTCAATCGGCAGCTGCATACCTGGCCAGCTTCGTTGCCCGCGGTGCACACATTTCCGGTGATGTGATTCGCGACGTTTTCGATCTCCTCACTACTCACCTGGACAACCTGCGGATTGAGTATGAACCCGCCTGCCGCGGTCCTGACCTCCGTCGCTACGGTCCATTCTACTCAACCGCACAAGCCCTACTCTACATCTTCTGCTTCCGCTGGCGTGACCTGACCACCGCTGCCATGGAAGGCGACACTCCCGATCAAGTCGACGAGCTCGAACCCGAAGAAATCGAATTTCCACCCTACATCAAAGAAACCCTCCACAGAGCCATCCAGTCCAAGCTCAACCCCCTCAAAGTCTGCTCACCCGCCATCGTCTCCGAATTCGCACGGATATCCAACCACCTCGATTTCCTCTACCTCTTCAGTATCCTCGAGACCAACAAGCGCATCCGCATCACGTCGTACCGCAGTCTATCCTCCATGGCAGACCCGCGCTTCAGCCAGGTAGAGCGGGAAACTCGCGCAGGCGATGATCTGGGATACCAGCTCGATGCATATTTCCCGTTTGACCCATATCAGCTCCCGCGGAGTCGACGCTGGTTGGAAGGGGATTATGTCCATTGGCGAGGTATCGCCGGTCTTCATGACGGTGACGATGGATCGGATAGTGAGGCTGGGAGCGATGAGGAGAGTGTGAGTGATGATATGACGGAGACGGATGAGGATTAGCTGCCGTCTTCTCTTTCATTGTTATCTTTTTATCTAGATTTTCGTGCTCAATACCCCGTGCTTATGTTTCATGTCGGAAAAGTTGTGATTTAGCGTGGCGTATGGTTGGATTTATGTAACATACGAGTAAATAGTTAGGAATGGATTGCATTATCAAACAAATCACCTTCACATATCAAACCAAACACTTATGGCTAAGACTAAGCCTTCCGCCCTGTAACACCAACATACTTCCACCCCCGTCTATAATTCACCACCACAGCAACGGTATTAATAAACCTCGCCTCAAGCCCTAACACCCGTACAATCACATACGGCACAAACAGACAAATAACAAGAAACCGGAGAAGCGGACGCACGTTCGCTGTGAGATCTTCCTCGCGGACATCTGCGAAACCAGCATCCCGGACTATCGCTGCTAGTCCTCGTCCATCTTTTTCACTCCCTGTAGTTGTCGTGGTAGTGCCAGTAGCAGTAGGATCAATCCCACCATACTGGTGCACTTTGCTCATTTCCCCCTCTTCTGAAGTAGAGGACATCCAATGATCATATTCATACAACGCAATCCGCCCACCAGGCTTCAGCACGCGATAAAACTCCCCAAGAACAGTGCGTAGATCAGTCGCATGCGCGAGGGTTTCGATTGTATATACCGCGTCGAATTTGCTATCCGGGAATATAGGACTGAGGTCGTGGTAGTCGCCTTCTTGGATTGAGAGATTCTCGAGACATCTCACCGCATTGGTTTGAGTGGATGCAGGGTTGTTGGTGTTGGCTTTGTAGAGGCTTCCGAGTTCGTGCTCGGCGTTTTTCCTTGAGATAGACACCTTATCGGGTAATAGGTCGATAGCATGGACTTTTAATCCGCGTTTTGCGAAGTATATCGCCATATCCCCCGTTCCGCAGCCTGCATCTAGCACCTCTCCTTCCCGCTCTCCCTTCCCATTTCGATGTATCTTCAACGATTCAAAAGCCTGGTCCTCCATTGCAAGTAGGGCCGGGTATATCGGAAATGGATTCAGCGATTTGGTATATTCCCATAATCCTGCATTTGGAGGGAGGGATGGGTAGTATGGGAGATGTGAGCGGCCGCCGAAGAATAGGGCGTTGCCGAGGCGGGTTTCGAGGGAGGTGTAGTAGGATTCGACTGACATTATTCTTGGTCTTTTTTTTTGGGAGGGGGGGGGGGGGGGGGATTTGATGGTTTGGGATTTGGAGGGAAGGAGGGAGATTGGGTTATTGAGGGGTTAGTATTTATATTCGAGTCATGATGGTGTTGGTGCTGTGTTGATATTGTTGTGGTTGTATTGTTCTCGGTGGTGGGACTCTTTATGTATAAAGTTGGATACGAGTTCGTTTGATCTGATGTACCATTGAAATAACAAGACTTTACTTGTAACTTAGAGAAAAAGAAAAAGAAACTACAGAATACAGGCGACGTAAAAATCAATTGCAGCTTTAGTACTCCGTAAAGGCTGTTCAGGGTAGCAAGAAACTGGCAACTAGAGAAGCTGTGACCAGGATGCACGACCGCAATTCAATCGAGGAGCGGAAATTCAGGCACAATGACCTCGTTGTCGCAGCTTAGTACATGGGTGGATGAATGGTCTTCTTTGAAGATTACTTTCCAGAGCTTTGTACCTTCAGCGCCTGATAAACTATTAGCTTTTATCTCGCCTGAAGGTGAAGGGATCATACCGTATCTTTTTGGGACCGAGTGCCTGAAGTCCAATATCAACCAGTCCTTCAAGATACTCTCTGAAATCCATCCGTTGTAACTTCCCACTGGTAAAAACTACTCGCAGTGCTCGTCAAGCCTGTCTCCATCTCGAACTATCTCAATTCCCCATCCTCGTTCCTTAATCCTAAAGTCGACACAACCCTCCCCGGCAAATGACCATTCACTGGAGAGAGCAACACCGCGACCAACCAAGCAGTTGAACGCTCTATACCATTCTTCGTGGAACTTGAATTCTGGTGTGCTGAATGCCGATGGTTCATGCGTCCTCAGGAGACTCTTTTGGGAGAAATGACGTAGAACCGCTTCGCATAGAGCAGTTATCGACGGAAATTCAGACGATGGGAAGGGCTTGGGGTTGCGCGATTGCAAAAAGTACTCGATATACCTGCACATTAGTACTCGCAATAACACAGAACATGGGTGAAACCTACTTCTCATATAATCTTATGGGAAGGAAGCAGACAGTCTCGCTGCCATCCATGTCTATAGCCTCTGTGCATTACCAGCCTATTACTATAACAATCCTTGCACCCCTGATCTGATCATATCTCTCTTGTCAGCCCCCCCCCCCCAGCATTCAAATAAACCTAGGCCAAACTCACTTATAATCCCAAGCACCTCATCCTGACTCCCCTCTCCCCCAAGCACAGCTGCAAAATTAAACATCCCGTCTTCACGTCCATACCGCAACACATGATCACACCCCCCCAACCAAACCAAGCATCTCTTTCTCATACATTGCGTCCACCCCGATTTCTCGTCTCGATCCCACACTTTCTACTCTCTGCAAGGCCTCGTGCGAATCGTACTGCCATTCTGATAACCGGGCTTGGTTTAGGGTGAGTCCTATGATCGTGCTGAGGCGGAGTTTTGCGCGGACGCTGCCTAGGGATAGGGAGCGTGTTATTGGGTTGTGGGATTTTAGGATGCGTTCTGGGCTGTTAGTTTTTGATACAGTGTAGTATAGGGTATAGGTTGAGGTGGTACCGATGTCATCTGATTGGAAGACTATTTCTTCTTTGTCTAGGAGCCAGAAGGGGGTGTTGGGATTGGCTGGGCTGATGTTGAAGATGGTGAGTAGTTGTTGGATGTCGATGTCTGTTGTTGAGAAGGTGTGTTGGCGTCTGCGTCTGGGCAGTAGTTCTGGTAGCCGTGAGTCGGACATTTGGGAATCGATGGCCATTTTTTTTTTTTTCATGCCGGATACAGAGATTGTATGGGATTGCACGTGTATGAGGTTTATGGATGTTCATGTGAAAGTTGTGATAGCTGCCCGAGAGAGAATGAGTACTAGGTCATAACATGTAATCTCTTGGATTTCTAGATGCTATGTACATATCAACCAACGCCATTCATCCCATGTGAAAAGAAAAACGCTTCCTGAGCGAGTAGAATACAATAACGAGTGAGCGATCAACGCTCAAAAATAGCTTTCATGTCAGCACACGCATCGGAATACAAGATGTCAACCTTGTCCTGGTCGCGGAAGGGGTTAGGCGACTTGTCCCAAGCATGGATGGCTTTCTCGATCATCATGGCTCGCACGCGTTTACCTAGATCCTGTAACCGCCTGACAAACAACTGGCCCTCATTCAGTAACATGTCCCATTCACAGATGTACAGGTAGATATCGTGCGGAAGGGCATCGGCAAGAATTTCGTCGGGTGCACGGATGGGCGACGCATAGGGCGACTTCCGTTCCTCGAAATCTGGCAGATACGCCTCATCGAAGAGGTTGGTGAAGAACCTCGGGAGGGTCTTGTTCGGAAAGGCGCTGCGAGCGCGGCGGTGATCTCGTGACTCTTCGAAATCCAGAATGGGATACCAGCAGAACAACCCGACAATATGCAAGTCATTAGACATATCCACGAGTTTCTGTGTCGAATCCGCCCGGCTCAGATTGCTGGTGCTGGCCGTCGAGGCTGGATACGGATATACCTCCCGCACCATGCGGTCGCGGAGTCGCAGTGGAACCGTCACGGCCAGATTGCCACCGGCCGAGAAGCCGCTCAGCACGATCCGGCTGACATCCAAACCCAGTTCGCCTGCATGTCGCGCGAGATACTGTAGGGCATCCACGCCGTCATCCACTGCAACAGGAAAAGGGTGTTCGGGGGCTCGACGATAAGCCACGCTCACCACGACTGCTCCGACCTCATGAATGACGCAGCGAGCCCAGCGACCGTCGTCGGTAGCACAGCCCAGGGTAAAACCTCCGCCATGGAAATTCACCACCACAGGTAAACGACGGCCTTCTTTGCGAGTGCGGTAATATCCAGGAGGACAGTAGAAGTGGAGAAGGGCGCCAGAGCCGTAGGTCGAGTCGTCGTCGCCGGAGGGAATTGAGCGGGTAAAGGACGGACTGGGAGGACGAGGAGACGCGATATCATGGATAAACATGCCAATGCGCATTAGAAATCGCCAGAAGACGGCCTGGACGACGAGCCACCAACGAGAGGCCATTCTGAGTATACTTCGGTATCTTGTGAATACGAGTCGAAACAGGGAGGAGAGAAAAGAGGAGAGAGAGAAAGTCTCAACCGGAAAGCTGGAGATAGAGAGAGTCGGCAGGATACGGTAAGTATGCGCAGATAATACTAGTACTAGTAGTAAGGAGGAAGCTCAATAGTGCATTGTTTCGTCATTAGCATCTCGCATTCTGATATCACATTTTAATTCTTTGCATATCAAATAAAAATTCCCCGATCCAGGGCATTCAGGGTCGTTTCTTGATTACTGGCGCATTCGACCAATGACATCATCTCCCGTGACAACGGACTGGCTTCATTTTCCGGTCTTTCACTTTCCTTTTCTCACTTCTGTTTCTCACAGCTTTATTCAGATTATTCAGATTACCCCTATTGCCTCTTTAGATCATTCAGATATCCTTATATATATTCCTTGGGTTGTCTTTTGGGAACTATACTGAACCCATTTCCGTTCGTTTCCGGCAGCACATAACCTCCGCTGATCAAAAAGCTTACCTGCCCCCTCAATTTCGCATTCCCCTGCCTTACGGGTATATATACACTCACTTCCAGTGTTACCTTCTCTGATCATAAGGCTGACCCTGTGATTCTCTATCCTTGAACAGACACCATGTCAATCCGACGGGCTTTGTCCAAAATTAAACCGAGAACCAATCACCATGAGGATGAATCTACAAGCAGCGCCGCGAGGGTTGCCTCACCATCCCCGCGTCGCAGCTTTCTCGGTGGCCTCCTGCCAAACCGCGATTCCATTTCGTCCTCGGATGAAGGGTCCGATGACTCTGCGTCTGCAGGGACTATGAGTAAAAACCAACAGAAACGCATGGCTCGTCGTCAGCGTCGACAAGAGCGGGCGCGACAAAGTGAGGATCAGCGTTCGGAGGATTCGGAAAGACGACGCAGGGACGACATCGCTCTTGCAGCTCAGCAAGAAACCTCCGAAATGAAGGCACGGTATGGCGATTTACCGTTAATGCAGTCCCGCGATCGTCCGCGCGATCAGCGCACTAGGGTTGAGAATATCTCCAAAAGCATCGCGGGGCAGGAGGTTCTGTTCACGGCCCGTTTGCATATTGTTCGGCGCATGAGTGCAAAACTGGTCTTCCTCGTATTCCGCCAACAACTCTTCACTTTCCAGGGTGTACTACATGAGCAGCCGGGGTCCAAGTCACTGGCTATGGTCCACTGGGCTGAACACCTGCGCCTTGGTTCCATTGTCCGTGTTCGCGGCCACGTCCAGACCCCGGATGTTCCCGTGCTGGGTTGCACAATCCATGACGTCGAGCTGGCTATCGATGAGGTCCACGTGGTCGTGCGCCGGGATGATCCCGTTCCATTTAGCGTCTACGAGGCCGAGATCCGCACCACCGAAGAGGATCGTGTCGAGGGCCGTCGCAGTCGCATTCCGGATCGCACCCGTCTCGCCAACCGTGTACTCGACCTCCGGACACCTACTTCTCAATCTATCTTCCGCCTTCAGTCCACAGTGTGTAACCTGTTCAGATTCGCCTTGGACGAGGAGGGCTTTATAGAGATCCACACCCCCAAGCTACAGGGCTCTGCAACCGAATCCGGAGCCAGTGTCTTTGGGCTCAGCTACTTTGGTCGCGATGCTTTCCTCGCGCAGAGCCCGCAATTGGCCAAACAGTTGGCCATATCAGCCGATTTTGGCCGCGTCTACGAGATCGGTGCCGTTTTCCGTGCAGAGAACTCCAACACCCACCGCCACCTGACTGAGTACACCGGTCTGGATGTTGAGATGTCAATTGATGAGCATTACCACGAGATGCTTGAAGTTTTGGATAATGTCATCAAATCTATCCTGGAAGGCATTTATGGCCGTCACCGCCGCGAAGTCGAAACCGTGAAGCACCTCTTCCCCTCCGAGGATGTCGTTTGGCTCGACGAGACCCCCGTTATCCGTTTCGCGGATGGGATCAAAATGCTCAACGACTCTGGGTGGCGGGATGAAGAGGGAAACCCCTTGCCTGATGATGAAGACCTCCATACTCGCGACGAGATCCGACTGGGAGAGTTGGTCAAGGAGAAGCACGGCACCGACTACTATGTCCTCGACAAGTTCCCTGCCAGTGCGCGTCCGTTCTACACCATGCCTGACCCTGAAAACAGCCGATACACCAATTCGTTCGATATCTTCGTGCGCGGACAGGAAATCGTCACTGGTGGTCAGCGTATCCACGACGCCCACATGCTCGAGGAGAGTATGCGCCGCGCGGGCGTCAAACTAGATAGCATGGAGGAGTACATGGAAGGCTTCCGCTGGGGCGCCCCGCCGCACGCGGGAGCTGGTGTTGGTCTGGAGCGTCTGCTCATGCTCATTCTCAAACTGGGCAACATCCGTCTGGCGTCGCTCTTCCCGCGCGATCCTAGGAGCTTCCCGAGTAAGCCACCGGTTCTTGAGCTTCGACACCCCGAAGCGTCCACCATGGACCCTCCATGGCACCACGAAAAGAGGAGCCAGTTCGCCGAGAGTGATAGCGACCTGCAACCCCTGGCACATCTGATAGCCAACTATGGTGATGCCACCTCCACGTCGTGGGGTGACGAGCGGTACAAGATCTGGCGTGACATGGCCACTGGTGCAGCAGTCTCATACGTGCCCAGTGTCAACAACCACGTCGTGGTTCCGGGCAACCCGCTCTGCGACCCCAGCCAGTACAACCGCATCATCACCCAATTCCTCCATTGGTTGCACCGCGAGACCAAGTACAAGCCCATCTGGCTCCTGTGCTCTCCCGAAGTCGAAGCCATCCTGGGCGACAAGCTGGGCTGGCGCTCCATGAGCTGCATCGCAGAGGAACGAGTCGACCCGCACCGCAACCAGGCGGCCTCAGATGGCGAAATTGCCCGCAAGATCCGCCGCTCAGAGAACGAGGGCGTCAAGATCGTGAGCATAAACAAGGGCGAGATGGTCTCCGACGACGTCCGCCAGAAGATCGACCAGCGCATCAATGACTGGCTCTCCAACCGCAAGGGCACCCAGGTACACCTGTCGGACATCCAACCCTGGCGCGACCACGAACACCGCTGGTACTTCTACGCCACCGAAAAGTCCGGCCAGATCTGCGCGTTCGTCGCACTGGCCACCCTCTCGCCCGTCCACGGCATGCAGATCAAATACAGTTTCGACTTCCCCAACGCTCCCAACGGTGTCATCGAGCACCTCGTCACGCACGCAATCCAGACAGCCGCGCAGTCGGGTGTCAAATCACTCACCTTCGGCGCGGGCGCGACAGCTTCCCTCACACCGGGCCACAATATGTCCGGTGCAAAGGTCAAGTTCCTGCGCAACTCGTACGAAGGCGTGGCCAAGCAGTTTAACCTCGCCCGGAAGAGCGAGTTCCGGGCTAAGTTGGGCGCTGAGGATGACCCGTTGTGGTTGGCGTACCCACCGCATGGACTTGGGTCCAAGGGGATCCGGGCGATTCTCAACTTCTTTATGGATTAATTGGTAATATTTTGGTGTCTGGATATCTTGTCTTTGTTTGAATCTTGTGTATGAGGCATGAGCAATATGTGGATAATGATGTGCTATGCTTGATTTTTTTTTTTCTTTTCTTTTCTTTTCTTTTTTTTTTTTTTTTTTT
>NW_019170457.1:1124672-1315170 GCF_001890805.1 Aspergillus glaucus CBS 516.65
TTTTTTTTTTTTTTTTTTTTTTTGGCGATGTTGATAGAGCCATTTTGATTTTGTTTATTCCTCTACTACCCCTGTTCAAGTTTTGCTGTTTTATTTTATGTCAAATATAGCTGGTCTAAATCTTTGCTCTATTATTTGTTTATATATTGCATAGTC
This sequence comes from Aspergillus glaucus CBS 516.65, assembly GCF_001890805.1. Classification (NCBI taxonomy): domain Eukaryota; kingdom Fungi; phylum Ascomycota; class Eurotiomycetes; order Eurotiales; family Aspergillaceae; genus Aspergillus; species Aspergillus glaucus. The sequence continues at coordinate 1,124,829 of NW_019170457.1, forward strand.
CAGAAATATTACTAGTAATATAGAATTACTGACCCTTTTTCTCAGCACTGCCAGCAGTACTCCCACTTCCAACGCCCTGTAGAACAACTCTTCCAAACTCCTTAACAATCCACCTCGCAACCCCTACAGCAGCAACCCCAACAATCAACCCCCAACACGCCGTCGGCACAAGAGACTTGGGGAATGCATTCCCCAAAAACGGATCCAAAATGACATCCGCAATGACCGGCGGAACATTCTCCATCAACCTCTGCTCAATCGTAAAGTAATCCGCCGCGGCATGGATACGTAGAAATAGCACGGAGTCAGAATCGCGCGATTGGGTACGACGCGAAAGATGTCTAGGCGCATGATGCGAATTCGGAACCTGCGGGACGATTTCCTTGGGATTATTCACGTCGACGGAGGCGAGGCGCGCGGAGGAATAGTGGCTAATTGACGCGAGGAGCGATGGGTCGTCGATTATCGCGTCGAGGGGGTATGTTGATAGTGTGAATGATGTTGGTTGCTATTATTATCATCAATTGTCAGCTTTCGCCCTTCCTACAGCGTAATATGACTCCGGAACAAATGTACATACGGTAGCCAACCAACAAACCCGCACTTCATACCTCTGTCCCGGATTCAGCCCCTCGAGCAGAAACCATGATTCCGTTCCATCGGGTTTCGCGGTGGAAGGAAACGAGGCGTTGAGCTTTGTTCGCAGGATGGTGTTTTCGGGGGAGAGCAGGTCTAGGCCTAGGTCGGAGAGGTCGGGGGCTATATTGGAGGAGGAGGAGAGGGGGTTGGGGGTTGGGGCGAGGAAGATGGTTTTTTCGACGTTGGCGTGGGCGGTTTGTAGGAGGAGGGTGAGGAGGGTGAGGATGGTGAGGGTGAGGAGGGATTGGAGCATGGTGTTCTGAGGTGTTGTTGAACAGTCTATGTCGTGGTCTGTCCGTACTGGTTAGCAGAAGAATGACGATGGTGATTGAGGTGAGATGTATCTCAGATCATGGTGCACTGCAGGGTCAGACACATTCCCATGGACCAGTTCATGTCCTGCGTAGTATATACACACAATTGACCCTATAAAGACATAGCAGTAACAGCATACATACCTTATCAGAAGTGATGGAAGACATGTGATATCAGTCCCGTGACATTAATCAGCGTTGACCGCCTGATGGCCGAGTCTCGTCCAGATCCCGTGACCTGATAGAAAAAAGCCAATCAGAAGCGATGCTACCCAACGCGACCCAGCGGGGTTCATTGAAAGACCCCGTACGGTAAGGTAATTACCGAGTGCCGGTATTGACAGCGCACTCGCCCACCACAACAATCAACAATCAACAACCCGCCGGAGAAGAGGACAACAAGACTCTCGCGACTTCATATCTCTCCTCTGTCAATTCTTGTGTAAGGTACGTTCTATATTCATATCCCGGTTGCTGGCAGTCCCACGAACTATTTCCTTAGCTCTTTTGCTTTTTTCGTCGGGGGTTCATTTGCTTACCCCTGAAACAAACCGTACAGATCGTCCGGAGCCTGTTTTTTTCTTTTTTGATTTTTACCACCTTTCTCTCGACCCTCATCTTCTCTCTCTGACCCTCTTCCAGCCCTTTTAGATACCTAATCTCGTCGAATTCGCACTGCCAAAATGAGAGAAGTCATTAGTTTGAACGGTGAGTCGCCTCTTCTCGATTCCTGCGTGAATGATCTTCGTGAAGATACCCCGGACGCGTTACTAATGATTCTCGTCTACAGTTGGCCAGGCTGGTTGCCAAATCGCCAACTCCTGCTGGGAGGTATGCATTGACCACTTGAAACCCCGTGGAGGATTGAACAAGATACAAGATGAGGATGGAGGAAGAGGGGGATGAAGATACAAAACAAGGAACCGGCGGGGAAGAAGGCAAGGTGGCATGTTTTGGAACGTGACTGACAGTTATTGTTTAGCTTTACTGTCTCGAGCACGGCATTCAGGTATGTGGGATGACACATGGTCCCGCTTGATTGTTGATTGAAGAGATTGTATGCTGATATCTTGATAACGAACAGCCCGATGGATACCTCACCGAGGAGCGCAAGCAGCAGGACCCCGACCACGGATTCAGCACTTTCTTCTCTGAGACTGGTACGTTGGTGCACGATACGGAAAAAAGTGCACTCTAACGAGAACAGGCCAGGGCAAATATGTCCCCCGTACCATCTACTGCGATCTCGAGCCCAATGTCGTCGATGAGGTCCGCACCGGTACTTACCGCAGCCTTTTCCACCCCGAGAACATGATCACCGGCCGTGAAGATGCCTCGAACAACTACGCCCGTGGTCACTACACCGTCGGAAAGGAGATGATTGACCAGGTCCTCGACAAGGTTCGCCGTGTTGCCGACAACTGCGCTGGTCTCCAGGGTTTCTTGGTTTTCCACTCGTTCGGTGGTGGTACTGGTTCCGGTTTCGGTGCTCTCCTCATGGAACGTCTCTCCGTCGACTACGGCAAGAAGTCTAAGCTGGAGTTCTGCGTCTACCCTGCCCCCCAGAACGCTACCTCCGTCGTGGAGCCCTACAACTCCATCCTGACCACCCACACCACCCTGGAGCACTCCGACTGCAGCTTCATGGTCGACAACGAGGCCATCTACGACATCTGCCGCCGAAACCTCGGAATTGAGCGCCCCAGCTACGAGAACCTCAACCGCCTCGTCGCTCAGGTTGTTTCCTCCATCACCGCTTCGCTCCGTTTCGATGGCTCCCTCAACGTCGACCTGAACGAGTTCCAGACCAACTTGGTCCCCTACCCCCGTATCCACTTCCCTCTGGTCGCCTACGCCCCCGTTGTCTCCGCCCACAAGGCCGCCCACGAGTCCAACTCGGTCAACGAGATCACCATGTCCTGCTTCGAGCCTAACAACCAGATGGTCAAGTGTGACCCCCGCAACGGCAAGTACATGGCTACTTGCTTGCTCTACCGTGGTGACGTTGTCCCCAAGGAGACCCACGGCGCCGTGGCTACCCTCAAGACCAAGCGCACCATCCAGTTCGTCGACTGGTGCCCGACTGGTTTCAAGATTGGTATCTGCTACCAGCCTCCCCAGCAAGTGCCCAACGGCGACCTCGCCAACCTCAACCGTGCTGTGTATGTTCGCCCTGTTCATTTCTCCTGGAAATTAAAGTTACTAACTTCACTAGTTGCATGCTGTCCAACACTACCGCCATCTCCGAGGCTTGGTCCGCTCTCGACCACAAGTTCGACCTCATGTACTCCAAGCGTGCCTTCGTTCACTGGTACGTTGGTGAGGGTATGGAGGAAGGTGAATTCTCCGAGGCCCGTGAGGACCTTGCTGCCCTGGAGCGTGACTACGAGGAGGTTGCCAGCGACTCGCTGGAGGAGGAGGGCGAGCTTGAGCCGGAATACTAGATGGAAGATTAAATCACTTGGCGGAGACTCCCGGGACCGAGGAATGGCACCGCTTGTGCCGATACTAATACCCTGGATCCTCGGGTGTTTATATTCTCTGTTCGGGTTGCTGGGGAACGGCGTTTTCACCTGCACGACTTTTGGCCTCATGCAAATAAGAAAGATTTGATTTAGCCCAGACTGTTTATTCCCTGTGTTCTTTTATTATTGTCTCATACTTGATTTTATTAATATCCCCGGAAAGCAGCGTGGTGAATTTACCGCTCGTTCATATCTTTTTTTGTTTTTCTTTCTTTCTTTTGAGTGTCTTTTGTTACAACTATAGGATGTTGTAATTAAATAAAAAAGAAATCTACGGTGTTGGGGTGTATTCAATGCTCTATTATTGTACATATTTAGTACAGAGTAGCTGTCAGTCGTTAGTAGTATGGAGTAGAGTACGTGGAGGTTGTTGACCGCCCGGCAGAACTGTCCTCCCCGGAGCCAACAGCGAAGGACCTCCCTCTTTCCACCCCCAGCACGTTCCTGGTGCTTTTCGTTGCTCCTGGTCAAGCGTTAATTGTTTGCTTGAACTGTTTGTTTATTGCAATTTGTCTTCTAATCCCCTGAGACTACCCCCTCTTCCATCCGCTGGACGGGGCGCTATCTATGCCGTAGCTTCCTAGAGCTGACGACAGCGCCTATTTCGTCACCTTACTTACAACCCCAACTATCGAGCATAACAACCCCTGTCTGAACGGAGCGCAGGTCTGCTCCTTTAAGCGACCATGGCTGAAGCAGGTGAGCTTAGCATTCCTTTCGACTGCGGATTGTCGTCACCACAAAAAGAGGAGAGGAAACCGTGTTGCTGGATCAGGACTCAGGAGAACAGGCACAATGCGGGCGGAAACTAACGGGTCTCTTTGAATTGCTTCCAGGGTCACGACAGCCCAATCTGAACCTCACGCCCGAGGAGAAACGGGTCTTTTTTCAGCTCTTTCAGGCCGCGGATACGACTAACCTGGGTGTCATCACGGGTGAAGTCGCCGTGCCGTTCTTCGAGAAGACTAGGCTTCCTCCGGAGCATCTCGGTTTGGTACGTTGCCAACTTTCTCGATTCTTTCTTGGAGTTGAACATCCGCGGTACGCGTGCATTGTTGTATATGTGAAGCTAATCGCTACTGGGTTCGGTTGTATAGATTTGGCAGATCGCAGACAGAGAGAACAGGGGTCTTCTGACCCCTTCTGGCTTTGGAGTCGTGTTGCGATTGATTGGACATGCTCAGGCTGGTCGTCCACCGACAGAGGAATTGGCGGTGCAGCGTGAGTGCAATCTACAGTCTGTTGCGACCGGGAAAGCGCTGACACCTCGTTCAACTTTCTAGCCGGACCGTTGCCTATATTCGATGGTATTGTGGTAGACAATTCCATCCCCACCGGCCGTGATGTTGGCACCACAAGTCCTCCGCCATCTGCTGGTGGCCCGATCCGTGTGCCTCCGTTGAACCCCGAGGACGTTAACAAATTCACATCTTTGTTTGACAAATCGGACGTGGCAAGGAGTGGTATTCTTCCGGGTATGTTATCAGCGCGGCATTGACTCGCTTGCACCGAAAGCTAACGGATTCTCGTACAGGCGAAACGGCCAAGCAGATCTTCGAACGCGCAAGACTACCGAACGAGATCTTGGGACGGATATGGAATCTGGCAGACACGCAACAACGAGGCGCTCTTGATGCGACCGAGTTCATTATCGCCATGCACTTTCTTACCTCCTACAGGTCGGGCATCATGAAAGGCATCCCTCAGACGCTGCCTCCAGGTCTGTACGATGCTGCCGCACGAAGAGGATCGCGGTCGTCCATGGGCTCACGGGGCTTGGACGTCCCTCCTGTGCCCGCTATTCCCAGACAGTTCACTGGACCGCAGCGCACCCAGAGTCCGCTCAGTAGACAGACGTTCCCGCAACCTCTTACAGCGCAAGGCACAGGTGGTGGTGTGGAATGGCTCGTCACTCCTCAAGAGAAAGTACACTTTGACAGTATCTTCAACACCGTCGATACCGCAAAGCTTGGGATGATCACCGGTGACCAGGCTGTCGCATTCTTCATGAACGCCCATTTGCCTGAAGATGTTCTGGCCCAGATCTGGGATCTCGCAGATATCGACGCTGATGGCCAGTTGACGAAAGATGAGTTTGCGGTTGCCATGTACCTTGTCCGACAACAGCGCACTGGACAAGAACCGTTGCCGCAGACACTCCCGCTTGCCCTGATTCCTCCCAGTATGCGTCGCCCAGGTACTGCACAGATGGCTCCCGCTGTCGCACAGGTCCCGGCTCCCGCTCCGACTCCCGGTCCCCTTCCTGCTGTTGCTGCTGCTCCTTCGCCGCGGACTGCTGCTGATGATCTCTTTGGTCTTGATTCGCCGGCTGCACCTGCGGCCCCTTCACAGATTCCTCAATCTACCGGAGGATCCAACGTCCCGTTCCCCGCTCCTGCGTCTCCGAAAGCGTCCCCTCCGGGTACGTCCACTACGTTCAAGCCCTTTGTTCCAACATCATCCTTTGGTCAGAGCTTGCAGCCGCAAATGACTGGCGGCCCGCCGCCTGTCCGGTCTCCGCCACCGCCAGCTGATGATCTCCTGGGAGACAACGACCCGGAAGAATCAAAGAAGCTGACCAACGAGACTACTGAACTCGCAAACCTGTCCAACCAGATTGGTTCGTTGGCGACTGAGATGCAGAACACTCAGACGAAGCGTACATCCGCCGAGCAGGACCTGTCTCAGAGCTCACAGCAAAAGCGCGACTTTGAGGTTCGACTTGCCCAGGCACGGACGATGTACGAGCAGGAGGTCAAAAACTACAAGGCTATAGAGGAGCGCTTGAATACCTCCAAGTCAGAGACCTCGAAGGTTCAACAGGAGTATGCGTTGATCGAGAGTAGCAGACAGGACTTGCAGAACCAATATGATCAGGTGTCTGCTGCACTCACTGCTGATCAGCAGGAAAATACAAGCTTGAAGGAAAAGATTCGTCAAGCTAATGCCATCGTCGCTCAGCTCAAGCCTGCCCTCGAAAAGGCCCGTTCTAGCGCACGTCAACAGAAGGGTCTTGTTGCTATTAACAAGAAGCAGCTTGCTACTGTGGAAGGCGAACAGGATAAGATCCGGGGTGAGATCGACGACCTCTCCAAGGACTCTGAGCGAGAGTCTGCTGCAAGCCCAGCTTCTGAAGCTGGTGCCGCCGCCGCCGCCGCCGCCGCCGCTGCTGCTATTCCCGCGGTGCCAACACCACCACCCCAGGTGTCAACCCCTGCAGAGTCCACCACAAGCCAGAACACAAACCCGTTCTTCAAGCGGACTGCGACTGGATCCAGTGGCAATGAAAGCCGTCCCATCTCGCCTGCAGTCTCGAATGACCAGCGAAGTGCGTTCGATAACCTTTTCGGGCCTTCCTTTGCACCACCTCCTGGTGCTACTCCTCCCCCGCCAGTTTCCTTCGGTGCCGAGTCTCCTTCGGTGCAACAAACCACTGCCAAGTCCCCTGTGGGATCCGGAGCTCCCACTCCCTCGGTGTCCCCTCCTGCCGTGCTGACCGAACCTCCGGCGCCGGCTGAGTCCAGGCAGATCACCCCCAGCGCCCTTCCCTTTGGTGAGCCCCAGTCGGTGACTTCTTCGACCAAGGTGTCGCCTCCGGGAAGCAACTTTGGTGGTTTCGATGCGTCTGGTTTCGCAACTCCCCCGCAAGGCAATATCTCACCCGCCCCCGTTGAACGTACTGCTTCGAAATCGCCCTTCGATGAAGCAGACACACGGTTCCCTGACATCCAGAATGCTCCCGCCCCTGGTGCCGGAGAAGGGGCAACCAAGGACCCAAGTTTTGACGAGCTCTTCGGTGGCCCTGCCCACCAACGATCTCAGTCTCAGAAGGCCAACGACTTCGATGAGGCATTTGCTGCTATGAAGCAGGGCGGTGCTGAGAAGCCCAACGGAGCTACGGGTGCGGCTCAATCTGAGTTCCCTCCCATCCATGAGTTGGACGATGACGACGACAGCACCGATACCGAAGCTCCCATGGGTTTCGATGACAACTTCACACCGGTTGCTGCGCCCCAGGGTCAAACTGGCGAGACGGCTTTCCCTCCCCCTCCCGCAATGGCAGCAGCTGCGCCTCAGCCCCCTCCCGCCGGAGCCCAGACTAGCCCGCCAACCTACGATCAATCTGTTCCTCACCAGGAGCCTGGTGACTTGCCGGCCGAGTACAATGGCCTCCTGCCAAACCGCGAGGATCCCACTCATGCAGCTGATGCGCCCCACTCGGTTGAGTCTAGCACCGGTGCACCTGTGGTTGGCGGAGAAGCCCAGCGAGACACGTCGAATAAGCCGGGTGGAACCGATTTTGACGCTGCCTTTGCTGGTCTCAACCTGGCGCCCGCAAAGGAAGCTGAAGATGACGAGGATGACTTCGAAGCAGATGACCAGAAGAACAACACAAACTTTGATTTCTCCTTCGACAACCCATCTCAACAGAGAACCGCCTCCCCAAATCCCAATACCAACGTCGCTTCCTCCGATTTCTTCAGCTTCGACAATAACGTCAACGCTCAATCTTCAGACCCATTCTCCCAGCAGCCCACCACCACCTCGCCCAGTGGCGGGACCCCTAAACCCAACTCCCATGAATGGGACGCACTCTTCGCCCCGCTCGACAATATCAACCCTGAAGCTCCAGCTCCAGCCAACGGAGGGCAACAAGCACCCATCGACCCAAAGGAGCCTGGATGGGCCCTGCAAAATGACACCGGGGAGGATGATCTGATCCTTCAGCGGTTGACTGGCATGGGTTTCCCGCGTAATGATTCCCTCGCTGCGTTGGAGAAGTTTGATTACAATCTCGACAAGGTGAGCTTCCATTGAATCCCCTCGTTAATTGATTCATAGAGCTAACATCGAGTGCTAGGCTGTGGACTTCTTAACCTCCAAGGCGTAATTATTTCTGTGATTTTTTATCTTGTTTTCCCCTTACTATTGCACATAGTTTTCTTTTGTCTCTACGCTACGTTCCCTGATAGGCCTACAATCTTTGTATCGATTTCTTTTTTGCATATCTTCGTTGTATATTCCATTGCGTTTCATTTTTCTACTCCAACCACGCTAAGGTGTGCTGCTTTGCCCTATCGTCATCTCATTCACACCGCTTCATGTAATCTAGATCTCCCAAAGGCAGGGGAGAGGCGAGAAAAGGAAAGGATAGGTGCCAGGGCAACCTAGTTTACTATCCAGTCTAGCAGGATAATTCATAATCTTCTTAATTTCTTTCCTTTTCGGATGGCAATTTGAACAAGTAGGAGCCACTATAGTACCATATCAAAAGACTAATCCGACCCGCGGTAATTCATTAGACCAATGTAATACACAAGAATGACACTGCACAGTTTAACAAATGCGACAAACAAAAGAGAACACTCGAACTGGAACGGGAAGAATCAGGTAGGATATAAAAAGTGGTCAAAACGATGGAATGGTAATATAGTCGTTAGGGTTCCAAAGAACTGCCATACTATGAATTTTTCTCATGCTGGGTCGATACTCGCTGCAACGAAACGACTACATGAGTTAGCCAGGTTTTCAAAAACAGCAGATGATCCTCAAACTTACCAAAATCTTCGAGAGAGCGTTGCTTTGCATTACCCTTAGGACTCTTGCCATGCATAATGTTGTCAAAACCCGTCGAGCCATTCAAGAGGTAGTAGAGACCGCCCATAATACAGAAGACCCCAAAGGAGAAGATCCAGACACGGATAACGGCGACGATAGACGTTTGACCACCAACGAACCATCCAAATAAGCAGAAAAATGTTGCCAGCAGGTCAACCACAAAGATCGCTGCCGCCAGCTGCCAAGAAGGAAGTGATGACCAGAATGGTCCGTTTGCACGTGTGATAAAGATCAGCCAGTTCTCGGTCAATGTGATCTCGAGGAATAGGACCTCATCGCGTCGTCCAAAGTTTTGTACGATTCCCCCGTCTTCACCAGCCATCATCATGGTGGACAACGTGATCCACGTTCCCGCGGCCAGTACGATACCGAGAAGAACGGACATGCCCCATAGCTTGGGAAGATTCCACTTGACGGGTGTCTTCGAGTAAGGAGCATTATCGTAAGCGATAGCAAGTGTCGCGATATCCGCGAAGATGGCGATGAATACCACTAGCTGGAGATTGAGACTCTCGTTTATAAACACGATCCATAGGCCCAGGAAGATCTCGAGATGGAGCGATAACGCAATCCGATAAACGACGTATGCGTACATGCGATGAAAGATCTGGCGAGAGGTCTTTAGAGCGTCAACGATAGCGGACAAACCAGGAGCTAGGAAAACGATATCGGCAGCTGAGCGGGCAGCATCCGAAGAACCCTCTACTGCGATTCCGGTGTCTGCCTTTTTCAGGGATGGAGCATCATTGACGCCGTCACCCGTCATTGCAACAAGATATCCACGCTGCTGTAGAATCTCAACGACATTGTATTTGTGCTGAGGGAAGACTTCAGCGAAGCCGTCGGCAGCCTCGACAAAGTCATAGACTTCAGATCCAGGCATAGTACCGCCGCCGCCCAGGCCAAGTCGTTCTGCGTTGTACACGTTTGTCCCGAGTCCTAGCTGGCGAGAGGTCTCTCGAGCAATGCCAACCGCGTCACCTGTCAGCATCTTAATGGACAATCCAAGAGTCTTGGCCTCATTGATGGTCTTCGCAGTATCATCACGCGGAGGGTCGGAGCATGGCATAATACCAAGGATCTCCCATTGGGAGTTGCCACGCTTGCGAGCAACTCCAAGCGATCGGAAGCCACGAAGCGCAAATTCAGCAACCTTATTCTTGTAATCGGTGTCGACTTCTTCGGCAAGTGGGTGACTTTCCTCGACCGTCCTCAAAACGAACAGTGGGGCCCCCTTCATACAGGTAATACGCTCGCCTTCAGGTGACTCGACGACAGCGGTGACCTTCTTGGAGACAGGATCAAACGGATGGAATTCGAGGACTTTGTATTGCGTGAGAACAGATTTGACATGGGGATAGTAACGAAGTGCTTTGAGGAAAGCACGGTCAATAGCATCAATGCCCTTTTTCTTCCGTGAGGCAGCCAGACAAGCAGTCAGCATAAGGTCTTCTGGTTCGACTCCGGCTACTGTGTAGGGCTCTGATAATGACAATTTATTCTTCGTCAATGTACCCGTCTTGTCTGAGCATAGAATCTCGACGCCGGCTAGGGACTCAATGGCCGAGAGTCTCTGAACGATAGCCTGTTTCTTGGCGAGATATGCAGCCCCGACAGCCATGGTGGTCGTGACAACAGCAGGAAGACCGACAGGAACACCAATGATAGTAATTCCCAAGGTGAACTCCAAGATGGTCAAGATGTTATTGGAGCGGTAGAAAGACGAGACCCAAATGATGAGAAGAGTGATTATGACGAGAACCAGGAGGACAGTTCCAATGCCGTTGAGGACATCAGTGAAGTGACCAGATCCAGATGAAGCAGCGTTGACCATTGCAGCAGCACGCCCAACAAAGGTGTGATCACCAGTGGCTGTAACAACGACCATTCCACCGCCACGCTTCACAGCAGACGATGCAAAGCAGCAGTCACCGAGTTGCTTGTCAACCGCTAAAGACTCTCCTGTGATGGAGGACTGGTCAACCTGAAGGAAGGCGTCGTCGGTGATAATTCGACCATCAGCCGAAACGATAGTACCCTGGTGCTTTTTTTTAGCAAACATTCTGGCTCATTATGGGGAGCTATTGTACCTCATCGATTTTCAAGATATCCCCTGGAACCACTTCGGACGCGTCGATTTCAATAAGGTCTCCGTTTCGAGCCACGACTGCTTTGAGAGCCAAAGTTTTCTTCAACTCTTCCACGATGGAGCCTGCCTGAAATTCCTGAAGAAAGCCCACGGATGCGTTCAGCAAAAGGAGTGCACAAATAACGCCAAAGTCGACCCAATCTTGGAGACCAAGAGCCAGTATCGCAGCAGCCTGCGTGAACGGAAATGTCAGTTGAGATGCAAAAAAAAAAGCAAGGGAGAGAGCTCCGTGCCTCCATGACAAACTGGATCGGACCAACGAAAAAGGACAAGAACTTGAGGTAATGGTTCTGCTTATCCTCCTTCAGCTTGTTGAGACCGTATTTTTTCCGACGGGTCAGGACTTCCTTGTCGTCAAGGCCCCTCAACGGATCGGTTCCAAGTAACTCTTCGGGGACCGTGCCAGTGTATCCGGGATCGTCTTGCGAGTCATCTTCGTCGTCGTGGATGCCGCGTACTGACTCCAGCTCTTCGATGAGGATGTCCATATTCTCCTCATCGTCGTTGAACGACGGCTTTGGCGTGTCGTATGTACCATTGGGGAACATTGGAGTCAAGCTCCCCTGGCGACCGTAGTCCACGTAAGAGGATGGACCTTTGTATTCGGTCGTCGGCATGGTGAGATGTCGTATGTAGGTACACGGTGAATAGTATACTGAGGTATGTATATAACCGTAGAATTGAAGCTGTAGACAGATAGAAGAAGAAGCAGAGAGGTTAGTGAAGAAAGGAGAAAGGAGGTGGAGGTGGAAGAAGAAGTAGGAGAAGAGGAAGGATAAGCAGGAAAGAGCAAGCAAGAGGAAAGAGTGAGGCTGGAAGAGTTGCTTACCGACGTCTATAGCTGTATAGTAAGCAAACAGTTGATTTCTCAATTATTATACCAAAGGAAAATGCAGACTGGATAAGAAGGTTTAAGAGAGTAAGATCAGAAGGATGATCGGGCGAAGGAAGAAAGAAAGAGCAGCAGAAAAGGCAACCGAAAGCCGTATCAAGATGTTGAGGGTATCTGTTATGTTATGACAGGTACAGCGTTACACCATATTAGACTGACATTATTACCTGTTATTACCTGTTCTGTTCTGTAAGTTACTAGGGCATTGGCCGTGCCTTCCTGATACGGAAACTGGGAGAATGTCTCCTCAGTGTCATCCCCGCGGAATTGGCCATAATTCGAATTGATTTTGGTATGATCTGGCCGAAATCTTGGGAAAGCACTCTGTCTTCTGGCGTTGATACAGTGCTCTACACCAAAACCAACCATCGATCTGACCAGCGCATCGGAAACAAGTCCGTGCATAGTTGGACTGTTTGTAGAGCTGTCGACAAGGATAGGGTCGAGCCCAGTGCTATCCTTTGAAGCGAGTGACAAAATTTATGCAGTCGATATCCTGTATCCGGGGCCAGGATCGGGACAGATCTAAATAGCAGAATGAGGGGACAGCTGAAGGTCAGCCGTCCAGTTGGTGTCAGCAGTGCCAGCACTTATGGGTTTGATCAGAGTATTTGGCATTGACCCGAGCTACCCCGGACGGCGATAACGCTAATCCACAATCGTAGATAGGATAACAACACGGGCACTGCGAGTATCAGACAATGCCAATTGACTGGCGGTTCCAATTAGGACTGAGATTACCTGTGCATCGTACCTTCGGCCCTCTGCATACCGGATTCGACTTTGAAACCATTCAGCATGCTGGTCACAGCACCCGACAGAACTATCCCATACCCTAACCATTAATCCCCAATCTTGTTTGGGACATCGTGTACGGCCTCTGTCAGGGATACCGAGTTATCAATGCCATGTTTTCTTACCTGGCGCTCTGGCGAGACCTCGTATAGAGTTTGTGTTCCCAGTATGCAGTGGTCCCATCTTTGGTGATTGCTGCAGTTAGGGCTGGCCCTTGGGTAACAACTGGAGACGGCAGTCTGGAAGAGAATGCTTGTCCCACATGGCCGAATATATATAGATTTCGTGCGGACACCACGAGCACATTCGGATCTCCGAGCCTATGGCATGTACAGAGTAGAAAAAGCAATAGACCTCGTGTATTAATCCATAGCAGCACACAGACACGTATTTGTATGCCCAACAGCTCATCTAGAAACGATTGCAGTCGAATTAACCTCAACACCGTCCAATCGTATGTGCTTACATAACCACAGCACACGACGTCATCGCAACCGAAAATGTTTCCGCCAAACATGGAGAAAGCATTCAACCGCGATTATTGGATAATGATAGATTTCGCTATTCGAAAGAATAATATTCTTAGTCTCCGTGGATAGTTTATTGCATGATCGGGTTACACAGCGTATCGAATCAGTTGTTGCCGGAGATCTGGGTCTATCACAATGAATCGGGAAATACCAGGGTTCTACTATGGTAAGTCTACTATACTGAACAACCACGAGAGTTGTTACTGATCAAACGACAGACCCCGAAAAGAAGAAATACTTCCGCATCCAAGCAAGCCACAAAGCAGCCCCGGGAGCCCAATACTCAAAAGATGCCGTGAAGCGCAAACGAATCGAGCAGGAGGTACTCTCCCCATTATCCCCAAAGATAAAATAAAAGACAACCTAACAGTAACAGAAAAACGAGCTCAAAGCCCGCCAAACTAAGAAAATCGCAAAAGAAAAGATAAAAAAAGCCTCCTTTCTGTATCATCCCCTAATCGGATGCGACAGAGAAATCGGGGCGCAAAATATCACTCACCCCGTTCGAAAAGAACATCAGGGGTTGGTGTATGCGAGCCAGATGCGGAGACGGGTGTTGCATCGGTTTGAGCCGTGGCCAGATGAGTATTCGATTAGGCATGCGTTGAGGAATAAGCGGTCTGGGGTTTTGGTTGCGGGTGCGTTTGCGCTCTCTTTACTTGGGTCTATGTGATGAAGCTGACGATGCGTAGGTGGGCAGCGTGGTGGAGAGTCATCTGTCTCGTGAGTATCACCATACGCTGTACAAGCTGAAGCTAACTGATATAGAATATGCTTCCCGGACCTCGACCAGGACCAATGGTCATATAACCGCACAATGGAGAGAGTTCTCTTCAAAGAGGCATATCGAGTACGTCCGCTTTGACCTTGTATAAAATAATACTAATAACAACAGCTCTCATCAATATCCCTAAGCCACACCGGCTATCTCCTGTACGTCCCCTCTCTCCCCGGGACGACCAACCCTAACAAACAAAACAGCACAACAATGGACAGCGGCCCAAACGGCGACTCCTTCCTCGCCCCCCGAATGCTCCCAGACCCCGACGAAGGCGGCGACTACCGCTGGCCCTCAGCTTGTACCCTCCCTTCCCATTTACCCCTTCATCCAAGAAAAGAACTAACAGTACCAGTCACCCACCCCATCCGCATCCTAACAAGCACAACCTACTGGTCCTCCGCCTCCTGCCCGACGCCAATAGGTCCAAAACCACTCTTCGCAATAGGAACCTCCGACGGTCTCCAAATTCTAACAGGGCAGGGGAGTCATTGGTCTTTATCCAAGGCGCCATTCCCTGACGATAGAGGACACTGGCGGTCACAGGTGAATGCTGTCGAGTGGCTCTCGGGTGATGTCATTGCGGCTGGATGTAGGGATTCTAGTGTGTTTTTGCATGATCTTAGGAGTGGAGGGAGTGCGGTTAGGCTATGGCATCCGGGTGCTGTTGCGGTGGGGGGTGTTAGGAGGGTTGATGAGTGGAGGGTTGTTGTGGGGAGTTATAATTCGGTATGCTCCCGATCTTGCTTTATCTTGACATTCGCAAAGGAGATGTAGAGATGCTAACTGACTAAAAGCTGCAAATGTACGACCTGCGCTATCCGCCAACTCATCAACCCAACGCGACCTCGAACCCAAATCACCGTCCCGGACACAGCAATAGCAGAAACAAAAACAAGCGCAAGCATAACCAAACCAACTACAACTCCAGAACCTCAACAAAACCCTACCTCGTCTTACCCGAGTACTCACCACCCTACACCCCCGAATACGACCTCAGCACCGAATTAGGGCTGTTGGCCAGTGGTGCGTCCCCCCACCAGGCTCCTTACTATACTAATGATGTTAACGTGGGTGCAGTATCTGACGAAGATAAAATCCAACTTTTCTCCCTACGTAGCGGTGAGTTAGTTTCGCCATATACATCGCCCGTATGCAGATATGAACACAACAGACCAATCTCCTCTGTTCGATTCGAGGACGGAGATGCCAGCGCCAAAGGCCCGCAGACACCGGGGTTATTGGTTACGGCGGGGGATAGGGTGGATGAATGGTTGTGGTAGTCTATTAAATATCTGTATATAGTTTTAATGCAATCGAAGTACATGAAAGATCAATCTAATCCACCTGCCAACCACTCCCCAACCTCAACGCCTACCTCCTTCGCCACTTCTCCGATCCAATCACCTGATACATTCACGCACCATTTATCACCCGCATCGGCTGTTGTATTCCCACTGCTCAGACTCGTTGCTCCGGATGATCCCCCGCCAACGCGGCCACTTCCGCCACTACTATCCCTTGCCCCTGCGGGCACGACTAGTCGTAGTCTTCGTAGTGTAGCCAACTCTGCGTATATCGCATCTGACACTGCTGCTGTTTTTATCGGGTTCGCGGGTGGATTGGGGTCGATGGCGTGGTAAATTGCAACCAGTCGCTCGAGTGGGAACGGGCGTGCGGTGAGGATAGTCGACGGACCTGTTACGCCAGGTGCACCACCAGGTGCGGATGTTGTAGCGGAGGAAGTAGCGAACGCAGATTCGAGTGTGGATTTTGTGATACGCGTTTTTTGGCGCTTGCCCTTGCCTGGTGTCGAGGGGTTGTTAGCTTTGTTGTCTTCTGCCTGTGCGCGGGATAGCAGCTTCAATCGGCGACGATGGTGCGCACGTTTGTTTCGTGCGGATAAGGACGAGGAGGAGAATTTCGAGAAGAAGATCGTGTCAAGACGTTGGGGGATATGCGAGGCCAGGTATGCGGATGTGAGAATCAAGGT
Organism: Aspergillus glaucus CBS 516.65; assembly: GCF_001890805.1. NCBI lineage: Eukaryota > Fungi > Ascomycota > Eurotiomycetes > Eurotiales > Aspergillaceae > Aspergillus > Aspergillus glaucus. Next base: position 1,141,063 of record NW_019170457.1, read on the forward strand.
TGCGAAGTATGGTAAGGATGGGAGAGGTGATGGTGCAGATACAGCCTTCAGCGACGGCTTTGCTATCGCACCAGCCACATGCGTAGGCTCTTCAGGAACGATATGATGTACCAGCGCGGCCTCACCCTGCTGTCGGAACAGTGATCGATTCCGAACGAGCAGCCGCGTAAAATCCCATTCTCCAGTCCCCCCAGGCGGCATCTCCCCGTTTATTATCGGTGCCACGAACTGCGGCCACAGTTTATCGCATATCGACCGGAAAACAGGGATTGAACTCGCCGTAGGCCCAACCAACGAGTCGAAAATCGTGGACACAAACTGCGGGTATACCTTAGTGACAACCTCCACCGGTAACCCGTCAACAAACGGCGAATCCGCGTTCAAAATAATCCTGGTCGCTTCATTCCGCGTATACGGCGGGAAACTGACATGCGGAATCGCGACAGCTTGCAAGAACAGCGGTCGAGGCGTAGAACTCAGAATCAACACCACACACAGCGATGGGATCACCTCCCCTAATCTCGCTAGCGCAGCCAACAATGTCTGCGGCGCTTCCCTCTGCTTATCAATGCCGTCCAGAACCAACACGAACTTCCCATCCTCGGAGGACGCTAGGATCTCCCCCAGTAGCACCGCTAGTGCGCTAACATGCTCGCACCGTCCCTTTCCGAACTTTTCCCATTCGTCCTTCCGGCCTAATGCCTCCAAAGTCGTCCATAGGATCTTGGTTAGGAGATGGCGGCCCGTGATGCACTCTGTGCTGCGGACGATGGCGTGCGGAACTTGTAGGGTGGAAACAACGGCGCGGACGATGGTGGATTTGCAGGTTGCGGATATTCCGTGGACGACTAGTGTGGATGGGCTAGCGATGTGAGGCTGTCATTGTCGTTTAAAGATGTCAGCCAAAGTGAACAGCAGTGGAGGGATAGTTTGTAGGCGGATGGTTTGTAGGTGGCTCACGCTGAGAAGACTGGCGAGCTGGCGGCTTTGGGGCTCGCGACAGGGCCATTGTTGGCTAATGGAGCGGGATATCTCTATGGGAAGCATTAAGACACGGTATACACGAGTTCAATAAGGTATATCAAGAATAATTATCGCGGTGAAGTTGGTTGGAAGAGTCGCGAAACTCGACGCGCGCGAATTGAGTCACGTGATCGCGAACCATGGCATACTCAGTCAACTACTGTCCTGGTATCTGAACTACTGTATCCTGAATGAGTTTGATGTCAAAAAAAAAAAAAAAAAAAAGAAACAATGCAATTGTAGAGTACAGCTATCCTAATGAGTGGTGTGAATCATTGGGCCATAATCATCATTCCAGAAATCATAGTACAATCAACGGTGACCCGAAGATGTCCGATTACATTCCTCCTCGTTCTGTCCAAAGCGCCCGGGAAAGCATTCATCAATCCAACGTGACAATACAAAAAGCGATTTCCGAACGACATTAACATAAGCAAACAACACACCAGGATAGGGGCCGGGGGGAAGTAAAGAAACAGGACACAGATGAGGAAAATTAAAAACACAGTCGGGCGGGGGGAGGGGGGGTTTGGACATTAAAGAAGCAAAAGACGACATATGCAAAAAGAAAAAACCAAGGCTTGGTCGCTGAGACGCAGTGCGAACAGCGAGCCTAACCAAAACAGCATGAAGAATACAAGACAGTTGCCAAGTACCGCATCATATCGTCAGAATAAGAATAGTAATCCAGAAAAAAAGATAAAAAGATGCAAATCTGCATAAGAATAACAGATCCTCGAGATGGTATCAAAAAACGGAATGTGTTCCCCCGATTCGCTGACGATTGGTCGAGCTGGCCGTGAAGTCATGAAGATCGTAAGCATCATCTCAAATATGGGTACATGGAACAGGAGCTGACAAGGCTCTTGAAAGGAAACAATGTCAGCGAGATCAGAAATAGGCGTACAGTGGGCCTTGAGCCCCAAAGTTACCGGTCGGCTGCTGCGCCGTCGGAGTAGTGTAAAGACTTCCAGAGCTGTCGCTGGCTCCACCTGAGGACGCGTTGGAACCAGAGCTTGAGCCCGAGGCCGGGGTGTAGTTCTGGTTGCCAAATTGACGGCCAAGACTGGGAGGTGCGAAAGCGTTTTGTTGGTACATCAATGGCTTCGGAGCTCCTTGCAAGGGTCCAGGAAGCTGAGCCGAGTTCATCTCATTGGGTGCCACCTGGCCGCTGGTGGCAGCATTGCCCCTTCCCGAACCTTCGGCGGCCATGATCTTGCCCGCAATGCGACGTCCATGGGGAGTCTGGCGGATAGCAGGCAGGATTGGGCGGATGGATTCCACGACGTGGGCGCGCATCTCGGGATCGGAAAAGTCCATAGCGGTCTGCACAACGTAGTTGGCAAACGAGTCACGCAACATCCTCTCCAATTCATTTCCGGCGAGCATCTCTTCAATCAATTGACGACGCATCTGGGGATCAGCAGTCCGCAGGCACTTTTCGATCACATTGGAACTGAACTTCTGCTTAGAAAGGGCAGGTATATGACCACGGAACGATTGACAAAGAGGCTCGGTGAAGTGCGGCTCAGCCAGGTCCAGAATGTACTGAACGACATAGTTTCCAAACGGATCTTGGACCAACGAGAAAGCGTTGGCCGTGATCTGCGCAATCAAGCGGGCGCGCTGCTCTCCCGAAGCATGGTCAATACAACGCTGCAAGACGCAGCATCCGTGGCGGTGGGTGCCAACGACAACGCAGTTCCCACCAACAGCATCGTAGACAAACTGAGCATCCTCAACCGATAGCCGGTTCAGGCACTTCTGGATCACGTGGTTTCCGTTCAGGTCCTGAACCAGTGCCACAACGTGGTTCTCCAGGGAGCGGATAACGGTGCGAGTCTGCTCGGGAGTCGAAACGAATTCGATCATCTTCTGCAGCGCACGCGTACCATGCTGGTTCAATGCAATCTTGACAAGCTCGGGAGCGGCGTTGTTAATTAAAGCCGTGCGCTGCTCATCATTGGAGTATTCGAGCAGCTTCTGGCAGAGGTAGTTTCCAAAAGGATCGGTCATCAGCTCGACAACATGGGGATGGGTCTCCTCAAAGATCAACTGAATGTGCTCAGGGGTGCGTTCCTCCAGTTTTCTCTGCAGATACCGGCAACCGTGCTGGTCCTTGCACAGGCTGTACAGTTCGCCACGGTAGTGCTCCAGAGGAAAGTTCGCGAAGCGAGAAAGCTGGGACGACTCCCCGTCCCCACTGCGCCGCGCGCTAACAGCACCCCTGGTCGGGGTGTCATTGACCCGGAAGCCACCGTATGGCCCATAACCCGCGAAGGAGCCAGGGGGATTGTAGTTGGGAACCTGGTTATTGACTTGCAGGGCGTTACCAAGATAGGGTTGCATGCCGTAGCCGTAGAAAGAATTGGGAACATTGGTCAACGGAGTGGTTGTGGTCGAGCCAGGGACAATAGGGTTGGAAGCGGTCGTGTTGAGCTGAGGACCAAATGGGGCGGCACTAGCCTGCAGTGTGGTGGTCGAGGACTGCGAGCTCGGCCGCTGGGCATCCTCGTGGTCGGGTGAATCCCTAGTCTGGCGGAAGCGGCCTTGAAACACGTCCGCATGAGCTTTGGGTGGCGTGATAGCGGGATCGAAATCATTGTCCTTGACCGTGGGGAGGTCATTGGTCGAGTACGACGACTGCAGGGAAGTAGGGCGGTTGGAAGCCGTTGACACCGCGTTCTCCCGGGTGTCCTCATTGCCATAGAACAGGTTAGCTTCGAGCGAGTGCCGGGCAGCATGACGAGCAGCGTTGACACCAGTAGAGCGGTTATCGCCCGAGGGGCTGCTCAGTTGATGGTTCAGGCGGAACATATTCAGCGTGTTCTGGGGCATGCTTTGATGCGAGGCACGGTGACGGTTATGAACGTTCCAAGACTCTGGATTTGGAGTACGCGAGTTGGCCAAATCCAAAGCGTCCGGGTTTGCCGATAACTGTGTTTATAGGTTAATGATCGATCATTGAGAAATATATTCTGGATCTTTAGTACTTACCAAACCGGATTCGTCTCCGCGAGATAGAGTGGGGAACTTGTCGTCAGGCTCGGTCAATTTGAGATAACTTTTGATGTCTGGGGTGGGGATTCTGTCTTCGTCCCTCAAGGTGTCCTTGTCGTCGTCGTGGGGGAACAGATACTTGGCTGCAGAGAAGGAATCGAGGCCAGAAGAATTGTTGAAACCAGGGGCAGGAGCATTAGCGCGAAACTGTGATAGGTTTGCGGTGGGCATGGAGTAACGGTGAATACTGGAAGAGAATCAGTGGGGTGAATGACAGCAACAGAAATGAAGAAATGAGGGGTGATGTTTGAAGTGAATGCAAAACCAGCAAACCATAGGCGGAAACCCCCAGCCTCAGCCGCAGGTAACCCAAACCCCAGATCTGTGTTTGGTTTTCCTCTTCCAGAAGGCATGTCGTCATAAAAGGAGGGTGTTAAAGAGATAAGAAACTTACGCAGGTGCAGGACGGAAAGGAGAGGACAACGGCTCGTTGCCAAAGTCCTCCTTCTCAGAATTTCTTCGAGAGCCAGGAACAGAATGCACCGAGAAGCGGTTGGTTGGCGTCTGTGCGCCGTTAGGAGACGAAGTCATTTGATTAGATGGAGCAAAGACGTTGAAGAAGCCTGGGGATGAAGTGACGCTGGAGGTAGAGAAACGGGTTGGGCGCGAGAAACCCGCCGGGAAGCCATTGTCATGATACTCTGGCGGGGTTGTTGGTTCACTGACAGGACCTGGGATACCTGCCTTGGCCAAATCGCGTGCTAGCTGGTCCATCTCCTGCTTCTCTCTCTCGTGCTGTAAGTCCAGAAGTTTCATGTCCTCTTCAAACCGCCGTCTTTGTTCGCGCATGTATTCGATGTGCTGACGCTTCTTCTCGAACTAGAAATCAATGGTCAGTATCGGAAACACAATGAGAAATGACAAAGCTAAAAAAAATCAATGCCATTGGATCAACAATGGGAGGCTCACGAGCTGGGTTTTGTAAGAATTGTTTGTCTGCAGTGACAGGTCAGCTATAATAACGGAGCGATGCCAAGAAACAAGACTGCAAGGCAAAAATGCAATGGAGAAAAAGGCGACTTACCGATGGCACCAGTTCCTGAGGATCTGTCACATGAGGAGTATTCCCCGGCTGACTGAAATGGTTCCACGAGGACAGCTTGCTGGAATCTGTGGTGAAACGGCGGTGCAGATTGGCGCGCACATCGCCCGACGGACGCGAAAAGGCCGATGCCATATTGGGGTGACCGGCGGGAGCCATGGTCGTATAACCCGTGTAAGGGGACTCGGAGGGAGGCGAACGAGGAGAAGGGAAACGCAGTTCATCGAGGCGCTCACTCAATCCGCTTTTGAAAGCCATGATGGGTGATCAGGGAAGAATACCCTATCTGAAGATGCAGAGGGAGCAGTCAGCATGAGGCGAGATATATATATATATAATTCATCAATATATCAGAGACAGAAACAAGGGGGAAGAGAAGGTGAGAAAGCGGCCAAGGAGACAGCGACACATAGACATACGCATCCACACCGCCAACCGATTGACGATTGTACTCTATCTGGAGAACAGGGAAAGTAGAAGAGAGGGTGTTTGTGTATGTCTTTGGGCGCCTCGGAAGGTGTTGCAAGTAAGGAGGTTGTGAGAGGGGCTGGAGAGGGGAGACCAGAAGCAAAGAGCAGCAGATGATCTGGCGGGCGATCTGCGACAAAGGGAGTCGGACTCACAATGAACGCCTCGGAAAGTGTTATTTCTTTCTCTAATGATCTGGTTGTTCTTCGGTTTTCTTAATTCTCGAAAGGCTTCTCGTTAAGATGGGGAGGAGAGCGACAGAGGGACGCGAGGAAAAGGGGGCGGTTCGCAGATATGAGGCGAGCTGTTGATGTTGTTCCCTAACAGCCATGCGGAGATCTCGATTAGCCCGAGTGGATGAATCAGAAGAGAAAACAGGCGCTGGTACTTACAGAGGAGTAAAAATGTACTCTGTACAGCCCGATTCTCGTATTGACCAGAAGAGTCCAAAGTTGACTTAATGGATAAGGATAGCTAAAGGAGGACTGCTGTTGACTAGAATTGAAGGCCTGACAGGTGGAAGAGACGGCGGAAAACGCAGCAGGAGGGGAAAAAGAGAGAGAGAGAGAGAGAAAATAAAAGAGGAACCGGATGGAAACGAGAGACGATGCGACGATGAATCGATACTTATTGGGGATTGTGATAGAGCGAGCGATGGCCAGAGAGCGACAGAACAGAGCGGGGAGAGAGAGATTGACCAGAGGGAAGTCGAGGCTGAATTGAGCTGATCGGGTCTGTATCTGTACCGTATTACAGTACTATGTATGCTATGTTTTACTATTGGCTATCAACACCAACTATTTAATACGATATTGATCTCTTTTCTTCTTCTCTTTCTTTCTGATTAATTAATTGATATCCTGTTAGATCGATGGATCTTCGGAGCGCGATTCGGTGTTATTATGTAAGTCATGTACAAGTAACTAACTAGTTAACCAGTACTCTGGACTACTTGTACAACACTACTATCCTGAAGACTCTAATATAGTTACTTGTACAAAGTGAGTAATAACTGACTTGTAAGAAGCTATCAAACACCTGCCTTGATGATGCGCTGGCCTCCATGCATATCTGACAGGCCAAGTCACTCCCGCCGGTGCCTGGATCGTCTGTTTTAATTTGCTATCGCAGGCTAATGGCTGTAAGTCATCCGGCCATTCTGACAGTGCCTGATGCCATGCTGCCTGTATAGGAATCCCTAATAACAGGGGGCATCTACAGTTGGGATATCAAGAGATTCTACAACACCGATTTCACCGCAAACTGTTCATCTTCTGTCCACGGTTCGTCAAACCATGGTTAACCTCAAAGAAAAAGCCCTTCAGTCCCGCAACGGGTCAGTTCCGTTCTCCATAAGAAACGTCGAAGAAACCGAAAAGAAGAGCCCCCGAGATTAGCTTTGTTTGGTCCATGGTTGCCAATCCGCGCGAAAAAGCGGTGTCTTTGCCTCACACCAATCACTGCCAGCCACCTTGCCAAATTTTTTGCATGATCTTCCGGTTTAATCTGCAATGTTTCATGCCTGACTGACGGCGCAGACGGAATGCTCTCTTGAAGCCCGCGGCTGACTTGTCACTCTCACCATATTCTCGCTGGTGCCACCGGCCGGCGGAGCACGGTTCACTGCTAATTGCATCATTCAGTACCTTTTTTTATCCTGTCCGTTTTGACTCAATTCCCCTCGTTCAGTCATTTCGGTTCCCATTAATCAGCGTCGAGTTAGTGGCAAAGAAATGGCGGTCAACATGAGACTCGTTATTGTCTATGGTACTGAATCTCTTGTCTTGGTTCAAGCGTGTCTGATGATATGAATATCCGGATAAGGTGTATGATCGTACCCGAGTAAACTTTATGACCTACATGAACAACGCCATGCGGTGGGTAGTCTTCTCCGCACGGCCATGTAGGTCAGTACGTATATGTATGTATGCCTTGCGGAAGCATCAGCATCAGTACTCTGTATATCATCCCACGCTGCACACGGCACATGCACAGCGACAGAAATGAGCATTACAGAGTACTTACTTGTATAGAGTGCAGCTTCATCCCGTGGCATTGGTGAATTGGACGTATCAAATGCATATCGGATGTTCATGCGGAGTAGGAACACGGGGAACACGGGGTCCGATAAGGTGACTCGTTGCTTCGGTTGTTGGCATATGGTCTTCAGACGATATATACTTTGTATGCCCGAGTTCTATGTAGCTGAAAAAGTAATTTACTCTATGGTGCTGCGTATTGGCTGGAAAATTACACATCCAATTACAGCGCCAATTGTGCCACTGCCAGGCACAGCTCTACAATCATAACTCTTTTATTAATGTCAATATCATCAGGTGTCCTGTCCTCTACAGTGTAGTTCTATATCAATAGAAATCTAGACTTCATAAGGTCCTCTGAACAATCATCATTATAATCATCTTAGACACATCGGGGAATACCGCTCCGATCAGATTAGATTTTTCTATCAACGATTCGCACAATCGCTAAAAATGAACGGTGGGTTCCTGATATCTCCACAAACTGATAATTCTGGGGTCTCCATATATCTGGGGATATCTCCAATTGAGGAATTGCACCTCATTTGACTTCAACTCCTCCACAATCGACAAAATGAATTTAAAACCGCCCCGATATATCCTCGCCAGCATCCTCTGCTCATGCGGTGGTCTACTTTTTGGGTACATCTAACTATCCTCATCAATTGGAAGGCAATACATTGACTCTAATAGGATGGACACGGGCATAATCGGTCCCATAACCGTCATGAAGCCTTTCGTCGCTCAATTTGGCAACCAGTCAGCCACTGTCCACGGTCTGATCGTCTCGTCCATTCTTATTCCCGCTGCGATATCCTCATTTTTCGCGGGCTATCTGGCAGATAAACTAGGACGACCTACGGGAATAAGCATTGGTGCGTTGATCTTTGGTATCGGAGCCGCACTCGAAGCTGCTGCGGTTCATTTGGCTATGTTCATTGTGGGGAGATGTATTGAGGGGATTGGGGAGGGGTTGTATCTGGGGACGTTGGTCGTGTGCGTCTACATATCTTCTACCGATAGAAGTTTAACTGACAGCTCTTAGGTATATATGTGAAATCTCCCCGACCAGCGTCCGCGGAGCGCTGACGACCGGCCCGCAATTGCTCATCACACTTGGTTTGGTGATGGGTTTCTTCACTTGCTACGGAACTTCACGTATCGAATCGTCATTCTCATGGCGGACGCCTTTTATCATCCTAGCCTGCTTGTCCACTGTCTTCTCCGTCGCTGCATATCTGTGGCTCACCCCCTCACCTCGATGGTTGACCCTTCACGGCCGGAAGTCTGAAGCCGCTGAAACATGGGACCTGCTTGGTGTTGGTCTGGCGGAACGAGAGAAAGTTGAAATTGAAGAGATTCGGGGATCAGGATCGAATGCGCATCAAGCGGAGCTCGAACGCGAGCATGTTGAGGCTGCAAGACCTCAGAAATCAACCAAGCATGGCTTCTTCGATCTTTTCTCTCGGGACGTGCGGACACGCACTGCACTTGCAGTTTTTCTCATGGGGATGCAGCAGCTCAGCGGAATCGATGGGGTTCTCTACGTAAGTTACTTCCTCACACGTAAGAACGCATAACTGACCGTCCGACAGTACGCCCCCCTCCTCTTCGAACAAGCCGGCCTAGCCTCTTCAGAAGCTAGCTTCTTCGCCTCCGGTGTCTCTGCCATAGTAATCTTCGCCGTTACCATCCCTGCCCTCATCTGGGCCGACAAATGGGGCCGCCGACACAGCATCATCTACGGCGGGCTCGGGCTTGGCATCACAATGTTCCTAATCGGCGCACTATACGCTTCTCAAACCGTGCACGGCTCCACCGGCGCCGGCCGCTGGGTCGTCATCGTCTCCATAAACATCTTCGCCGTGATTTACTCCCTCAGCTGGGGCGTGGGGATCAAGATCTACGCGGCTGAGATCCAGCCACAGCGCACACGCGCATCCGCGACGAGTCTCGCGCACGGAAGTAACTGGGCGACTAACTTTCTAGTTGCGTTGACGACGCCGATTTTGTTGTCGACCAGTAGTTTTGGAGCGTATTTTCTGTTCGCGGGGTGTACGCTTCTCACGGCGTTTGTGTGTGCGGTGTTCATGCCGGAGACCAAGGGGAGGTCTTTGGACGAGATTGAGGAGGCGTTCAAGTGGAAGGTTGTTGGGAAGCAGAATCTGGCAAAAGTATTTCCTCTTCTTAGATAGAATTGCATAGAGTACATAGAGTAGACAGTCTAACCGTATTCGGAAGCCCCGCTTACATAATTTGTCCCTCCGCCATGGCCGTTGATAAAAAAGATAAAAATTGCTCACTCGCCGTCGACAACAGCCTCTCAACCAGCAATTCCAGTTGCTTCGCTGCAGATTGCAACTCGTCTCTATATTATCTACGTTGCTAGCGGCCATGCCCCCTCGCAGGAGGCCCCAGGCTTCCGCAGCCGCAAATGCAGAGGTATGACAAAGTTCTCCGCACAGCTACTTTTAGATGACTCTAGCTAACATGCGATGATTCTGTTGGTACAGGCTGCAAGGAACGCTGCCCCAGGGCGAAAGCGACCCTCGCAATCTAAGTCGGCTTCTACTTCAGCGCAGTCTGCGCAAGCCCCCGAACAACGGCAGCAGGATGACCCGACAGAAAAGCACGAGCCGTACATTCCTTACCCGTATCGCCATCGGGATCCGTTCGATGCGCTGCTCGAGCCTTTCTACTATAACAAGTCGCTGACCGATCCGATTAACACGGCCCAGGATAAATGGAATCTGCTGCCGGCGTTCCTGAAGGTGAAGGGATTGGTCAAGCAGCACATCGACTCGTACAACTACTTTGTCGAAGTGCAACTGAAGAAGATCGTCGAGTCGAGTTCAACGATCCGCAGCGACGTCGACCATAACTTCTACATCAAATTCACCGATATCTACCTCGGTTCTCCCCGCCGCGCAGACGAGCCGCAGGACGCCGGGTTCAACGTTGAGTCTACTGTGTCGCCGCAGGAATGTCGACTTCGAGATACGACTTATGCCGCGCCGATTCGCGTTGATTTTGAATATGTCCGTGGTAGACAAAGGGTTATCAAACGGGGTGTCTCGATTGGCCGTATGCCTGTCATGCTTCGGAGTTCGAAGTGTGTGTTGGCGAACAAGACGCCGTCGGAAATGACTGTGCTTAACGAATGTCCACTTGATCCGGGTGGCTATTTCATTGTCAACGGTACGGAGAAGGTTATTCTCGTGCAGGAGCAGTTGAGTAAGAACCGTATCATTGTTGAGACGGACGCGAAGAAGGAGATTGTGCAGGCTTCTGTTACTAGGTGAGCACCCTTGTTTTTGGAAGAGGATCCCCATTTGCTAACAGTGCACAGTTCATCGAACGAGCGAAAGTCTAAGAGCTATGTCGTCTTCAAGAAAGAAAAGCTTGTCGTTAAGCACAATGTCCTGAATGAAGATATTCCAATCGTTATTCTCCTCAAGGCAATGGGTATCCACACCGACAAAGAGATGATGCTTCTCGTCGCCGGTGTCGATAAAGTGTACCAGGAGGATTTCGCCATCAACTTCGAAGAGGCGATCAAACTGGGCATTCATACGCAACAGCAAGCTCTCGAGTGGATTGGCGCGCGAATCAAGATCAACAGGAAGCAAATGTCATACCGCAGGACCCATGTTCAGGAGGCAGTTGAGGCCATCGCATCTGTCATCATTTCGCACATCGAAGTTAAGAACATGAACTTCCGCCCCAAGGCCCTCTATGTGGCGCATATGGCGCGTCGTGTGCTGATGGCCAAGAACGACGATACTCTGGTGGATGACCGTGACTACCTGGGTAATAAGCGACTGGAACTGGCTGGTCAGTTGCTAGCGTTGCTGTTTGAAGATCTGTTCAAGAAGTTCTGCTTTGACATCAAAATGAACATCGACAAGGTCCTGAACAAGCGCAACCGAGCAGAGCAGTTTGATGCCTGGAGCGTCATGAGTATGCATGGTAATCACATCACTCAAGGAATGAACCGTGCCATTTCAACAGGTAACTGGAGTTTGAAGCGTTTCCGTATGGAGCGTGCCGGTGTCACCCACGTTCTGAGCAGATTGAGTTATATCGCAGCGTTGGGTATGATGACTCGTATCAGCAGTCAGTTCGAAAAGACAAGAAAGGTCAGCGGTCCCAGAGCGCTTCAACCGTCACAGTTCGGTATGTTGTGTCCAGCAGATACGCCCGAAGGTGAAGCATGTGGTCTGGTCAAGAACCTGGCTCTCATGACACACATCACCACCAACGATGAAGAAGGTCCTGTGCGAAACTTGATCTTCATGTTGGGTGCGGAGGATATCCAAACCATCGGTGGTAAGGAGCTGTATGCACCTGGCTGCTATACGATTTCGATCAACGGTACACCAACGGCACTCACACGGCGTCCGAAGTACTTCCTCGACGCCTTCCGACGACTGCGTCGGATGGGCAGAATCTCTGAGTTTGTCAGTATCTTCATCAACCACCACCAGCGGGCGGTGCATATCGCAACAGACGATGGCCGGATTTGCAGACCTCTCATCGTTGTCGAGAATGGCAAGTCTATGGTCACTGCACACCACCTGGAAAAACTCCGCGATGGAACGATGCAATTCGATGACTTCCTCGCGCAGGGTTTGGTGGAATATTTGGACGTGAACGAGGAAAACGACTCGCTCATCGCCATCTACGAAAAAGACATCAGCGAGACCACGACACATCTCGAAATTGAGCCGTTCACCGTCCTCGGTGCAGTCGCCGGTCTAATTCCTTACCCACACCATAACCAGTCGCCGCGTAACACCTACCAATGTGCAATGGGTAAACAAGCCATTGGCGCCATCGCGTCGAACCAGTTCCTCCGCATCGACTCAATCCTCTACCTCATGGTGTACCCCCAGAAACCAATGGTCAAGTCGCGGACAATCGAACTGACCAAATACGACCACCTCCCTGCCGGACAAAACGCCATGGTCGCAGTCATGAGTTACTCTGGTTACGATATCGAAGATGCCCTTGTCCTGAATAAGGGTTCCGTCGACCGCGGCTTCGGACGCTGTCAGGTCTTCCGCAAATACGTAACAAACCTAAAGAGTTACTCCAACGGCACAAAGGACCGTCTCGACCCCCCACAGTACGAGAACGATGCGCCCATCCGCAAACATGCCCTCCTCCAAAACGACGGTCTCGCCGCGGTCGGCGAAGCAGTCAACGCAGGCGAAGTCTACATCAACAAATCAACCCCAGACCAAGCACACTCCTCAGGCATCACAGGCTCCGACCTAGGCCGCCCCGTCAGCTTCCAACCAACCCCGATGACCTACAAACTCCCCGACCCCGCGCACATCGACAAGGTCATGGTCTCAGCAACCGAGGGCGAAAACCAACTCATCAAGGTTCTCACGCGTCAAACCCGCCGCCCAGAAGTCGGAGACAAATTCTCCTCCCGCCACGGCCAAAAGGGTGTCGTAGGTATCATCGCTGACCAATCCGACATGCCCTTCACAGACTCGGGAATCAACCCAGACATCATCATGAACCCCCACGGTTTCCCCTCCCGCATGACAGTCGGGAAAATGCTGGAGCTCGTCGCCGGAAAGGCAGGCGTGTTAGCCGGCCACCACGGCTACGGCACATGTTTCGGCGGAACACCCGTCGAAGAAACATCGCGCATCCTCGTCGAAAAGGGCTTCAGCTACGGTGGAAAGGAATACCTCACCTCGGGTATCACAGGCGAAGCCCTTCCGTTCTATGTGTTTACAGGACCAATCTACTACCAAAAACTAAAGCACATGGTCCAAGACAAGATGCACTCCCGTGCCCGCGGTCCCCGCGCAATGCTCACCCGGCAACCCACCGAAGGACGATCTCGAGACGGTGGTTTGCGTCTCGGAGAAATGGAACGTGACTGTCTCATCGCGTACGGAACCTCGCAACTGCTTCTCGAGCGGTTGATGATCTCGTCTGATCGCCATGAAATCGACGTCTGTGAGACGTGTGGGTTCATGGGGTACTTGAACTGGTGTCAGCGGTGTAAGTCGTCGCGGGGTGTGGTGAAGATGGCGATTCCGTATGCGGCGAAGTTGTTGATTCAGGAGTTGATGAGTATGAATGTTACGGCGCGGTTGAAGTTGGAGGATGAGTTTCCGGAGTCCAAGGGGCGGTAGTCGTCTTCTCCGAGGTTAAGATAAAATAAAATAGCATAGCGTGATTTTGGCGCTGGTTTGTATATATCCTTGCATTGGCGGCGATTTGGTTGGCTAGATAGAATTGACATTTAATTCCAATACTGATCAATAGTTGTATTACTTGAACCCTAATAGTAAACCTAATAAAAGACAACTGATAATCACAGGCAATTTATCCCAACATCCAACGTCCACCCCTTTAATATATAATTAAACATTCACCTTCTTTGAATCCCAAGCAACATCAGTATACTTGGTGAACTCAATAGTCTCCTTCAAAGCCTGAGCATGCCACCTCTTCGCCTCACTCATGGAAAACGGCAAATTCGACTGGTTCTGAAACCCCATCAACAACTTATCCAACGAGAGATTCAAATTCAAAAATTCATCATAATCCGCTCCCTGAAACGCCCAGTCCAGCCGCTGCGGAGGAACATTCGCAGTCGACGTAATCCGAATATTCGGATCCACGAGGAAAAACGCAAACGCCTTCACGGTGCCGTTCTTGCTGTTGTCCACCAGCTCCATCCCTTCGTATCGGTGCTGCACCGTGCTCGGGAACATGACCATGCGGTTCAGGAAGCAGCGGATCTTACCGGGTTCTTGGATCGCTGCGTCGCCGGGGTTTAGGCCGAAGATTTGTTTGAGCCAGACGGTGTCTTCGGGGCGGTGCTCGACTTCGCCGAGGGTGGTTGTTTCGGCGAGGTGGCGGAAGGCCATTAATGGGACGGTGACGTTGTCGTGCTCGATGGTGACGAAGGCTGAGGCGATGACATGGTCGTTCTAGATTCGTTAACGTATGAACAAAGAGAAGGACGGGGATGGGGGGGGGGGGGGGTTACCATCTGGCCTGCGCCGTGCCACCCGGATTCAAACCTCGGCTTCTCAGGCGACAAGTGGATATCGAAAATCCGTATCATCAACTGAAGGCCATGCTTCGCGTAGTCCTTACCAAGGAGAACTTCCTGCTCGACTCGAAGAGGGGTTGACAAGTCCATGGGTATATTGTTCATCATCCACTGAGGAACTGCCCAGGGAATGAATTTCCCACAATCAGGTTGGACGGCCTTCAAGTTTGCCATACGCCAACTCTGCAGACGGTCCTCGAATTCGATCTCGGCTTCCCTTTCACCGGGTTTCGGAATCTGTTCCTCCACCTCCTTTGGCAGAGGATAGTACTCTGCTTTTCTGTATTCGATCCGTGCTCGTGAGTGAAGCATATCCTTCAGAGGCGTCAGTGTGACCTCGAGCTGGTCGATCACATTGTTAAACAACTCCTCGAAGAGCTCGTATAGTCCACTGTATCTGACGGGATGCAAGTTGTTTATGTAGCTCGTAATGTGCCATTTGCCATCCTCTCCCAAGTTCATCTCGAAAGGAAGCATTTGGAATCGCCGGCTGTACGGCCTGGTCGCGATATCAGTTTGCGTCGCAACCCTCGTCGTGATATCCTCTCTGGTAATCCCGGTTTCTTCAGGAACGGGAATTATTTCTCCCTGGCCGATATATTTCAGCGACTCCTCAGTACTGATAATCTTGTCCGACAGGATGCGAGATCGGCCATATACGAGACAACAGAATGCCACGGGGATAAGGTCTTCTTGTACATAGTCAGTACCGGGGTTGTAGAACCGCATTTCCTGCGGAATATCCTCGAGGGACTTGACGGCGTGCAAGAGCCTGAGGCGGAATTCGTCGCTTATGTTGATGTCGGACTTGGTGACGTCCCCATTGTACAGGGCGATTGCGCCGCTGTGTTCATAGAGAATGGACTTGAATCGGAGCTCGTCGATGATCCAATTCGCCATGTTCGGGGTGATATCTGGTTCCTTCTCCATTGCATCCTTCTTCCATGCTTCCGCAACATCATATTCGTGGATCTAATTTGATCAGCAAGTTAAGGTCAGCATCAGTGGTGGTTCACCAACATACCCTTTTGTACCATTCGGGTGTATCCGTGATGCCCTCCATTATTCTCAGCATGTTGAACTCGCGAAGTGTTTGAAGAGGTTGGCTGAATTTTTATGTTAACAAAAAGATTCCGGTAGAACGCAGCCTGAAATGATGAATGTCTGGACATACTCTGCATTTCCTTGTTTGATGTCGCGATCATCATTGGCGTTTGGGAATAGACTTCTGTTGTGGATACCGTATACATTCTTTTGCATCGGTGCGAAATCCAATGGCAGTCCATACCCAGGCCGCAGGAATGGGTTATCCTGTATATCAGGGTCACTCATAGGGGTTTGCTCTTTGAACGATTGTTGAAACATGATGACCACTATATTGAACGCGGTTAGTCCTGGAACATGAGGTAGGGCTAGCGATGGTGATTAAGAAAAGCAACAACCCACCCAAGCCAGCGAATCTCCAAACTGAGGAGTAATAAATTCGTGAGAACTACGACGTTAAGGCTCCTTGAGGTGACGATTCCGCTTATCCTGGCCAAAAGACTTCCGCGCGAAAGATCTGATGTGGGAAAAGGGAGAGCAAGGTTGAAAAGAGAAGAATCTCGACATATGGACTTCATCAATGGTCATATCGGGAGCCCACGGCGATGAGCCAGGGGTGCTTTAATTCACGGTAGAGGTAAATATGAAATAAGCCGTCCGTTCCGGAACGGCCCAGAAACAAACATGCCCTTAAAGACACCAGTGCTAAAGTAGAGCGAGCATGTAATGTCGAAACTGTTTTGAAAACATCGCGGAGGTCGCCTCCGAAGTATACTGACGGACCAGAAACGCGGGAACCATGAGATCACAATTGCGAGATTTAGATGAACTAAGGGACCAAACTCCGTAAAACTATGGAGAAAAATCGGGTATGCGTTATGATTTTCTTGTGAATAAACACTCATGCCCTGGTGAACAGGTACTTCTGCACGATGCCCCAGTACCGCTCGGGATCAGCCCTCATATGGCTCACATGAGGAGAACCGATGAACTTCTCGCGACGCACATAGCACCCCATAGACTTTGCCTGGTAGGCATGTCTCTCCACGTCTCTCCAGTCCACCAGATCATCGGCGTCCGAATAGATATAGCACCTTCTGGGTCTGCCTTTCGGATCGATCCCATGGAGTATACGGTTATCATTCATTGCATCCCGGGCCGTGGTGATAGCGTCTTTCGTGCCGGTGAATCTTCGGAAAATTGCATTCAAGAACAAAAACGCGTATAAGGCGACTTTGAGGAGAAATCGCAAGATCAACATTCCTGGAAACGCGAACGAAAAGGCTTTCATGACGCCGCTGACGGTTGTTGTTCCGGGTGCGCTGTCGAAGATCATTGACGAAACGCGCAACGGATTGCCTGTCAACTCTTCATATGTCGCAAGCAGATTTGTCGTCGAAGAGACTCCTCCGTTCGAGAACATGTGCAGAAACACTGGGTCTCCAGGGGACGAAGAGGCCCGAATGGCTTCGACAGCCGGCATGACCCGGGTCTGCTGAGCATCTTTCGAGGCACCAAAAAGAAAGTCATTAGAGGAGCTCAGGACAAAGATGATCCTGGCTGCAGGTGCCAGGCGTCTATATTCAAGAACGTATTTGGCCAATGCCCGTGGAGGAGCGTTCATCCAGAAAGCGAGAACGATCGTCTTCGGATATTGCCCCTTATATTTGACAGTTTCATCTGGCTCCTGGAGATATACAGAAGGGGAGAGCCGGGAAAAGGATGCCAAAGGATGCTGCACGTCCAAGGGTTTGCCTGCCATGATGAATTTTGATAACGAGCGACTGGATTCAATAGGGCAATAAAAAAAATAAAAAAAATTTAAAAAAAAGAATATAACGAGGTATTACCCCTGCGTTATCTCAATACAGTAATTCGTAGGAGGGAGTTCGTGAGCAGAGTACGATAGTCGCACCTTCTTTCTGGTTAATATAGAAACCGCCCCCTAACCCCTGGCTGTTTCATTATGCCTGAGGCATCAATTTCTCCGTCGAGCAAGGACATCACTATAAATAACTTTACACCGTTGGCTACTAGACAATCAATAAAATAAAGAACTACAAGGCAGATCACTATCTTGAGTAATTAGTAGACATATAACTAACTAGTTAGTTCAAGAGGAACAAAGTTTAACTCGGGCACTATGTCTTGGTTGTGGCTACTAAATTATATACTACTCCACGACCCACCTTGACCATTGCTGTCAGGGTAGTGAGAGCTTAAAAGGAGAAAATAAAGAAACATCGCTTCAATATAGTCAAGCGGGTAAAGTATATAAAGAATGTACAATACCCTTCGGAGATGGTGGAGACAAAACGGCCCTAACTGCATAGTAGGAGCCCTCAAAAAGATACAGTACAGAACGCTAAAAGGTCCACCAAACTTGTCTGGCGCTCTT
This sequence comes from Aspergillus glaucus CBS 516.65, assembly GCF_001890805.1. Lineage (NCBI taxonomy): Eukaryota > Fungi > Ascomycota > Eurotiomycetes > Eurotiales > Aspergillaceae > Aspergillus > Aspergillus glaucus. Next base: position 1,159,227 of record NW_019170457.1, read on the forward strand.
CCTCACTCAGGAGTCCAGCACGCTCTTCGATACATAAGCGGTCCGTAGTACTTGGGTCCCGTAAACCTCATCGAACATGGAACTGGACCTTGCCACAAGACACACCCAAAACAATCCATCATCAGGGGACTGTTCCATAATTACCCGAGCCAAGAACTTCAGGTACTGGGATTGAGGTATCCTGGCGCGATAGTTTATCACGGCCACCTCGTTCCGGACATTTTCGGTGCAAAATATCGCTCTTCCCAGCGCAGCGAACCATACGATTGCTTCAAACCCGTCCTCACACCGGACTTGGTAGTATACGTTGATTGCGCCATTCTTCAACTGGCGAGCGTATTTTGCTTTCGGGTTTCCCTGGCGGCGTTTGTCGACAAGGCCCGTTGCTAGTTGTTTAGGATCTCTGTAGCAGAAAACGAACCTATATAGTAAAGTTTTTGTCCTGTTGCTCTTCTGCCATATGGTCGAAATACGTGTTGATGCTATACCGGTGATTGGAAGCGGATGCCCGGATTGATTCGCGAGCATTTAGGTAGGAAGATATGGTAGAGTAGAATACAAGACAGCTCTCTCTCCTCGTACACAGGTCGACTTCTGCCAGGTTCAGGGGCTGAAGTTCAATACGATGTATTAAAGGACCGAAATACGGAAGAACCAGTGCCGCTGGCGTTCTATATTAAGTGCAACACTAACGACATATGATGTCCGGGGATCATCATGTCATTAACCCCGCAAAACTCTTAACTATTTCCAGAACATTGCCAAAATGGCACCTAGTAATAGTAGGCTCTACCTTCCCCAAAGCCTAAATCAATACATACTGACACCAAGAAGCACCCCCAGACCGCCGACCAATAGTCATCTCCGGCCCCTCAGGCGTCGGTAAAGGAACGTTATCCCAGAAACTCCTTGACTCACACCCTGGCACCTTCGCATTTAGCGTATCCCACACCACGCGCAATCCTCGTCCTGGTGAAGTCGAGGGTGTAAAATACTTCTTTGTGTCCCCTGATACTTTCATCTCTCTTATCTCTCAACATGCCTTTATCGAGCACGCGGTTTTCAGTGGCCATCACTACGGAACCAGCAAACAGACTATCACAGACCAGACGGCAAAAGGACTGGTGGTTGTGCTCGATATTGATATGAATGGCGTCAAGAATTTGAAGGCGGACGCTGGTATTGATGCGCGCTACGTCTTTATCAAACCATCGAGCTTTGAGGCACTCGAGGCGCGGCTCAGGGGTCGTGGTACTGAGAATGAGGATGATTTACAGAAGAGGTTGAGCCGGGCTAGAATTGAGCTGGAGTATGCGAACACGCCGGGCGTCTATGATAAGATCATTGTAAACGATGATCTTGAGAGGGCGTATAAGGAATTGGAAGGGTTTGTGTATAGGCCAACGTCCTAGACAAACGTTGATTATCGAGAAAGAGCAAATATGTGGGCGTTGATTCACCATTCTTGTCTTTTTTAAGCCTCATACCAATCCCATGTCCTAGTTGTGGCTGCTAAATTGTAAACTATGTATTCCTCGGCCCGTGTGGTAGCCAGTCGTACAAGCTAGGAGGAATTGCAAACGACCATCTCTACCGTCCGCACATACCAATGATACTCAGAACCTCAGCCTGCGTATTCCGGATTCAATCTCACCGCAAATTCCAACTCCAACCTCTCCGCAGGAGAGGGACCCGCCATCATCTCGCCCATCATATCGCAGCCGGGGGGAAAATCATGCTCCCATATCGGTTCTCCCCTTCCCCTCATGTTTGCGAGGATGCTCTGTCTATAATGCCATCTAAGCAGTTCTAGTGACACACGATGAGGGTTATCCAGCTTCCGGCAGACCGGGTCTAGCACGCGGCCGTCAACCTCGAATGGATCGAAATCAAAAAAAAAAAAAAAAAAAAAAGGATTTTCCAAGAATCCTTCAGAGGATCATATTAGCGAGCCGAAAGAGAATTAGGTCAAAAATCACTCACATCTGGGTTGATCGAGATCAGGTAATTATCGAAATTCTTATGTATGTCCCCCTTCATGAGTAAACCGGTTTGCAGTGAGTTTATGCCAGACGCATCGGTGACCCATGTCCAGAAATAGTTATCGATCCAAACGCCTTTTTGTTCAACTGGAAAAACATGGGCGGCTTCAAAGCCACTCCAGGTAATCGGGGCATTCCTGTTGACCGTCCCCGACACGGTGCATTTGCCATCGTGTACCGTGTCTGAACTCGTTGGTTCTACCGCTCTGGTCATAGGATACTAACCTCTGAACAAAAGCTTTATCGGTCATGCGAATTTCGCCCACGGCAGTTAGTAGAGTAGTTATTCCATCGTTGGAGTAGCCCTTACTCTCGCACTGAACGTCGTACTCTCCTTCTTGAAGGGAGTCATCGGTCGATGATACCACCCGGCCAGATGTTTTCTGCATGACTTGAAATGGGGTTATAGTAATCAACAAGACTCGACTAAACATAAACAGAAAATTCGCCTCAGTGAGGGAACCGTTTTGCCGTACGCCTCCCAATAAGGCTCCCGCATTAGCGTTGAAGATAAAGACGTTACGAAAAGCGATTCAGTTCATAGGGCAGGGGAACAATTTGCAGTCGAGAGTATACCAGCGAAGCCTTAAAAAAAGATCTAGTTAACTAGTTAAACAAGAAAGTTCCTCAAATATAAGGCTTGAACGGTAGTCTAGTTAGTCACAGGCGGTGACGAAGTACCATTCTCAAGGTTCCAACCATCGACATCTCTTTGATACTATACCCGAAAGTGAATCCCAATTGAACGCCGGCCTAGTCTCGCTATGCTCCTAAACAGTGTGCCGACCCTAATATTGACTTATCTATGTAGAAGTACAGGCAAGGGAAGAACAACCAATCCGAAAACCCCGTCTAAGAATATGATAGTCCTAAGCCCGTATAATCCCATGTCATTTGATTATATTCATTACCTATAGCTTGTCCGTTCAGCTCCCCGAGGCGGGTGTCTCAGAGCGTCCGGTGTCTTTCTTCTTCCCACGCAGAGTCTGACCGGCTCCTTGGAACCGGGGTTTCTCCTCTTCTTCGACAGCCTGTCCCTTGTCATCACGCTTCTTCACAGGCTTGATCGCATAGCCGAAGAACAGTTGATTGGGTGGCAGTCGTAAGGGCTGAGGCCCATTCGTTCTGCGAGCTGGCGGGGGATGCTGAGAATTCGATGTTCCCGGAGCAGGTGTGGAAGGTTGTGGTGTCGGAGTTTTGCTACCCTTCTTCGCATTCAGACGGTGACCTCCCGAAAGGAAGTTCGACGAGACTGCCTTGGCGCCTGCGGCGGCTTCGGTGGACTCTGGCGCAATGGCGGCGTAGTTGATCGATTGTGCCATCGTACCCTGGGGATGAAGTAGACCACCGGATGGGAGCTTTCCGCTAACGCCACTGCGAGGGGTGCTTGTTCCGCTGGGCTTTTGAAGCTCTTCATACCCCACAGGTGGTGCAAAATCGACCTCCAAATCTGTTTCCAGAACAGATACGGCGCTCTTCCCGTCGGGTTTGGTCTCCAAAACAGCCATCTCGTACACTTGATCGTTGTAGGCAAAAGTGAAGACATCACCCTTGGTAAGGCAAGAGAAGTTGCGGAAGGCATTTTCGAGGACTGCTTTAGGATCGCTGATGTCAAGGAAGGCGGTTGACTGGGCTTGGAGTTTGATGAATTGGCCAGGCGGGAGGTCGGTGGACTTGATCTGGAGGAGATCACCGGGCTCGAGGAGTAATCGCTGCATCAACTATACATAATCACGTAAGTCAGCACAGTCACAGCAACGGGTCGAGAATACTGAGCCTTACCCAGTATGGCAAGTAGATCTTCCCCTCCTCAGCAATAAACTCCAACACACCAGCATGTGTCATCAGCTCCCTCGCACCATTATGGAGCTCGAACATCATTGGATATGTGATATGAAGGCGAGTCAACCTGTCCAGGGCACTCGGAGGCATGATGACCTTGCCGCCATGGTTGACGTTCTCTCTCTCGGGACCGGGCATCATTGCGACGGGGTAGCAGCGGTAGTACTCATCGAAGCGACGGTTGGCACCTCTCAGCATGGAGGAGCCAATGTCCATATCATCATAGCGAAACTGCAAAGGTCAGCTCCGAGTCTTGAGCTCTCAGATCCTGGATGTGGTGTGAACAGACCATATTGAGCTGTGGTAGTGGCAATCAGTCAGATTCCACTGATGCTATTTCTGAAGCAAAATGAATCTGTATATAATTAACGCAGAACGAATTTCTGAAAATGCCGTTAAGAAAGAACAATCAACTGCTGTCTCTTATCGCCCGCGGTGACGCAAGTAGGCTCCGCACGCATTTTTCCGACCCGACCCCAGACCAGGACAACATTGCTGCGAGTTTTCAGCTCAATTTACTCTCACCAAGCTCTTTTAACTATCAGCTTTGAGGCTGTCAGATACTACGGCTAAAAATGTCCTCCGCGCGCCCCAAGCGGGCAGGCGAAGACTTCACTCGCACCCACCACCACGACGAAGACGACCCCAACGGCCCAGCATCTCACAAGAAGCCCCGATTCGACCTCCGCAACCCCTCAGCACTAGCGCCCGACGCGCTCGAGGATGATGCGGTCTTGGACGCAGACGAGATCGGCCGCCGCGGACAACAAGTGCGCCGGAAAGCAGTCAACCTGGACGGATACGACTCGGACAGTGACAACGAAGGGTTTTCGGCGCGCGTTGAGAAAAAACCCGAGAATCAGAGGAAACAACACGATGCGGACGACGATGATATGTTCGCGGAGCTGCAGGAGGATTTCGGGGCTGAAGAAATCGACGCGGACGAGGCTATGCGCAAGAACAAGAAGAACGTGCGGTTTTTACAAGATGATGAGATTCAGGGACAGGTTTCATCTTCGCGTGGTGGACATGCTTTGCACGCAGATCTGAGCAAGGGCCATGGTGAGGTCGACGAAGACGACGATGAAAGCGAGGAAGATGTTCCAGAGGAAGACCGCGCAAAAGTGGATGAGGAGTTGGATGAAGAAATAGGAGCCGGTGGGAAGAAAAAGAATGCGCCTTTACTAGATGCGTTCAACATGCGCAATGAACAGGAGGAGGGCAAGTTCGACGATCAAGGAAACTACATTCGAAAAGCGGCGGACCCCGATGCTGTTTATGACTCTTGGCTCGAAGGCGTGTCAAAGAAGGATATGAAAAGCGCAAAAGAGGCCGCAGAAAAACGAGACGCCGAACGGAGAGAACGAGACCGGCAAGACGACAGCATCTTAGCAGGCGACGTCCTGAAGGCCATCATCATACATCTTCAACGCGGAGAGACGATTCTTGAAGCCCTGGCGAGAATAGGCAAAGGCGTGCAAAGAAAGCCGAAATGGCAACAAAACAAACAACGGAATAAGAAGAAACAAAACGGAGCCGCAGCCGAAGACACCGAAATGACAGAAGAAGACCCTAACGAGGCCACTCGCAAGCAGACAATCGAAGCCATCACCGGTGCTGCCGACATTCTCATGACCAGAGGACAGGCGGAAATCTACGACACGGAACGTGAACTTCTCACGAGGCAATATAAACGCGAGACAGGCGAGGATTGGGTTGATTCTGCGGAATCTACAGAAACAGGGAATAGTGCTGGCGAGCAAGGGCCGGTGATGTGGGAATTCCGCTGGGCTGATGCTCGTGATGGAGGCAACATCCACGGGCCATATGATAGTGCCATGATGGAGTCGTGGAAGGGCGCAGGGTATTTTGGTGAAGGCGTCGAGTTCCGGAAAGTGGGCGACACTGGTGAATGGAGACAAAACGTTACTTTCTCATAGCCCATGAAATACGCGACGTGTACATTATTCTACTAATTTTCTGATATACCAAGCACATCGTTATTCCTCGGGTCTGTTTGGGATCCAATTCGAAATCTTGTGTCAATTACCCCGTATAAATTCTCAAAAAAGCGCCAGCCTTTACCATACATAACTTGATGCCATAGAAGGTCGAACATAAATAAACGGAAAACAATCAGGAAATCATCGCGTTTTTCTTCCCTTGAAATGCAATAGGCAGATTAAGTGAACATCTAGGAGATCTCCATAGCATCTCCTCCATTAGCGGTAGAAAAGTCCACGTTGCCTTGATCGCTAATGAATCGTTGTTCAAACTGGTTCACAAACTTGATACTCCGGTTGGGATCGAAGAACAACCGGAAGCTGCGTTGCACATCATCGATGCTAACCTCCTTCGCCTTTCTCTTTTGGCTAAGGAGATGGGAAGTGGTGATGATATGGCTCGCGTACCGTAGGCCCGACTCCTCACCGATCTTAGTCAGGAGTGCGAGAGCGTCGGGGGATAGGTCAATTTCTTCCTCTTGGGCACGGATAGCCAAAATCTGCCGGAGCTCCTCGGCAGAGTAAGACTGCGTGCTCACAATCACGACACGGTCGAGGAAGTCGAGAGGGAGTCCGTGGGGGGAGTTGTATGTTGTGCCACGGATCCGGGCGTGACCACGGTTGCTGGCCATGATAACAATAGGGGCGAGTTCCGCCTCTAATGCACGGTTGACGTAAGAGAAGCATTCGATGTCCAGCATATGGACCTCGTCAATGAACAGCACACCCGGAATAATCTCTGCCTTGCCTTCCTCCTTCCACTCGGCCACCTTGGTGTTGATTTGGTCCCTAACCTCGCTCCGGATCTCACCTGTGTCACCCGAGAAAAGTGCCAGGAAGCCCTGTGTCCGGGAGTTGATGACATCGATCTCATGGAGGCTCACGGTGTGGACAATTTCCTTGCGAACTTGCAGTTCACCCTCGGGACACTGGACGAACTTGGTATCGGCGCCCATCGCATCATAATCCCGAGAACGAGCGTACGAGCGACCCAATTTTGTGATCTTCCCCGAGGACTTGTCGATCGAGATAACATCTCCCGCCATCACACGCTCTTTGGTCATCGAATCAATCATCTTCGTTCCCATGTCGTAAATCGTCTCCATATCGGTGGTCTTGATGGTAAGTTTGCCTTGTTTGTGGCCCTTTGCATCGAATAAGCAAATCAAAATTAGCCGCTTTCATCGTACAAACATGTGACGGTGTGCACTTACGCCAGTCACACTCCGATCAATCTGAATTTCCACAACTTCACCCTCAATAATCTCGCTCTCTTCCTTGATGCGGACACCAATCGACTTCCGGAATGCCTGTGTAAGTGCCTCTGTCTTGGACATCTCCATGGAGAAAATCTCCGAGGAAGCAAGCATTGTGAACGGCACATCAGGCCCAAGCGACTGTGCCATACCCATCGCGATAGCTGTCTTTCCGGTGCTGGGAGGTCCTGCGATCAACACAGCTCGCCCAGCAATCTTCCCTTCCTTGACCATCTGCAGAATCACCGCAGCGGCCTTCCGTGCCTTCTCCTGGCCAACGAGTCCCTGCGAGGACGTTCTAGGTTGTAAAGAGTCTGTATCGACACCAAGACCCCGGATATGCGAATGGGCAGCGATGAGGTTGAGTCCGCGGAGCTCCTTGCTCTCCGCGACGGTGGAAATTGGCTTGACAGGAATCAGCAATGAGACCAGAATCGCAAACAAAAGAAGTGAAAGCTCACCGCAGCCATGGTAAATTCCTAAACCAGCAAAAAGACCTTTATTGAGACGAAAACCACCGGATCGAGTGCACCAGCAAAAGACAACGTCGCGGAGGTGAGAGAAACAGCTCTGCGAAAGAGAAGCCCAAAAGTTGCTCACCGCCCGGCAGAATAAGCGTTCGCCTGTTACAAGACCGTCCGTTTGTTCATTTGCCCCTGGAGAAATTTTTTCTTTCAAGCCTCTATTTACATGTCAAGTCGAAAATTCAGGCCAGATCTCTGGTCCCATCTCTCTCGCCTTTCTGTTGCTACATCAATTACCGACCTTCCATCCCATCGTCGAGTGCGATCCCTCCGCATATCTTCCCTCACGCGTGCGCGCAATCGCCAAATTTATCCTCTGAGCAGAGAATCGTCTGTCGCTTTGATATTGACCCCTCGTTAACTTGGTCTGCATTGCTGATGTGATTGGGAACAGTGTTATCTGTTATAAGCTCAGTCAGGATCAGGAACAGTTGCTAAATGATGTGCACCTTTCGCCTTTCGATACAATAATCTCCTACCATGTCGGACAAAATAGACCTCGATAATCCATCCACGCGCGATCCACGTCTTGCCAGTCGAGCAACCAGATTCAATATACCCCCGCCGATCAAAAAGCCGTCCTTGGAAAGACAAAACTCCATCTCGCTTGGGTCACCCAGCACACCCAAACCCGCCGTTTTCCCTCCGCCGAACGAACCCCCCAAGCCGGTCGAGAAGCAGGATAATCCTCGTGATGGGTCGTTTATCCAGTCAATCTCCGAGCTGGTGCAAGCCGCCGTTGCTACGGCCGTGAGCAGGTCGGAGAAAGAAAGATTGCAGCAGAAGAAAGAGATAACGGAAGGTCTATTGAAAAAGGCAAAGGACCATACGAACTTTCCTTCAACTGCGGCTTTCTTTCAGCAGGCCAGCAATGACGAGAAAGTCGACATGACTCGGATGGATGATACTATAAAGGAGCACTTGTCGAATTGCAGCCAAATAGAAAGGGATCTGGTGACTAAATGGGGACTATTATCGCCAAGCGGCCCCGGCTCTTCTGCGTCGGAAGAGACGATAAAGAACCTGCAAAGGGAACTTCAAACATTCAAGGAAGAGGCCGCCAGTACAAAAGCTGAACTTGCTAGGCTCGTTGATAGCAGTCCGACGCGAACTGGGCCCATCAAAATTCTTCAGGATAGGGTTATTCTTTTGGAGAAAACCATGGGAAATCAAACCTCACTTCTATCCGAACAGGCTAATACTGCCAAGGCTAATGACGAGCGCTTAACGTCGCTGAGCTCGGAAATGAAGAAGGGAGCAGTATCATCACCAATACGAGAAGCACTGCCCACGCAATTCGAGAACGACATTGGGGAATTAAAGCAGAAGCACACGGAGGCGGAGGGAACAATGAAGGCACTTGTCGAGTGCCAAGAAGCGCTTTCAAAGACGATTCACCAAATAAACGGAGATATCGAAGAACACCGGAGAGAATTGAACGATATTAATGTTGGTTCTATAAGTGCAATGAAGGCGAGAATGGACAGCTTTTCCAATCATTTGAGCTCATTGGCGGGTAAAGTGGTGACAGAAAGCCCGACTGCTCAGTCGGTAAACGGAAATGTTGATTCCAAGGGTGAGATCAAGGACATGGAACAGAGGTTGGAAAAGCTGGAAGGAAATCAGACCGCACCTCAAATCAACAAGGACCAGGTGAACCAGAGCATGCAGGCATTGAATGGTCGGATGGACGAGCTGTCGCATCTACAGTCCATGAAAGACGACTTCCAGTTCTCTGAAATGGAAGAAATCAAGAAGATATTGGCGCAACAGAGCGAGGAGTTCAAAGGATTGAGGGATGGTTATGGTCAAGTGTCAACGGAGATCAAGGCTATTGCGCAAAGCAAGCCAGCGGCAGCTCTGCGGCAAATCCAAGATCTTTCCGGGTCGCTATCAGTCACACAGCGTGTGCTGGAGAGCGTGAAGGTTGGGTTACATTCTTTGGAAACACGTTATAATAATATCTCGACCGAGCCTATCGTCAAGAACATGGTGGCCGCCATGCAAGAAATGTACCCATCGGCATCCCAGTTGACGGAGCAAGTGACAGCCCTCAGAAACAGCCTCGATAAAGATATCCTGCCGCTCAAATCGACGGTAGAACAACTGTTCAAGTCGCATTCTTCGCAAGTCACGCAACTGCAGAAGGATACAGCCGTGCAATTGGAGGAAAAGAACCGATTTAAAACCGAACATGTTCGTATGGAGCAGTCGGTTGCTGGTCTATTGGAGCGGATTAAGGCCCAGACCTCGATGCCAACTCAGCAGCAATTTAATCAGCTGCAGTCGAAGGTCGATTCTCTCTCGAAGAAAATAAACGAACAGACATTCAACATCAGCGAGCAATTGAAGTCGAAACAGTGGTCGGACGAATCCCTCGTACAGAGCTTGAATCATGAACGCGAGCATTTCAACAAGGAGTTCCAGCGACTGTCCAGTGAGCTCAAGGACATGTTGAGTAAACTTTCTCAATTACAATCCACAAACACAACCAACATGGAAGCAACAAAATCCCACGCGGATGACATTGGTTCCTTGCTGGATCGCATGCGTCACTTGGAGGAGTCTGCGTCGAACAATCATGAACAACTGCTCAAACAATTCGATTATATAAAGAAAGCAGTGGAGAACCAGGAAGGTATGCTTATGGATGGACAAGCAGCTGAAGAGCCACAATCACCACCACAAAAGGTTGAGGGTGATGAAGAACCCGAACCCGAGGTCCCTGAGGGGCCCACCGAGAGCCCGGCCAATGGAGACAGCACTACTATCAGCCAAATAGCCGAAACCAACCCTGCGCTCGCTCTACGAGAGAAGAAGAGGAAGAAGAAGCGCCCGCGTACTTCGATGAATGCTTCTGATGACGAAAGACCGGAACCGCATTCGGGGTCCAATTCACCACGAATGCTCATTCCCGGACGGGATGGGACGCCGTCTACAGACGCGAAAAAGAAGACCAAGAAAAAGAAGAGGAGAAATCTCATCCAAGATACGGAACCCATTACGTTGGACTAAGCGAGTTATTCTTGGTTTTCTTTGCCCTTGACTTTATGCGTACTGGATAAGTGCTCTGCCCTAGATCTGGACGTGGTGACGAAACTCATGACTGTAATAGAGTTTGTGTTCCTTGATACTATATTCTGTGTTGGCGTGGTGTGGCTACCATTCATATGTTTGTTTTATGAGTATTATTTGCAAATACGTCTATATGCATAATGTTCAAGCGAGGTATACGCCTCTTTTGCTTAATCAATACCCCATCGATCCTTCCATTATGGCGTATTCTGTAAGAACTTAACAGCTACCTGTCGGAACGCTTCAGGGTTTTCCGAAATGAGCCAATGCCCGGCCTCGACATCCGCGACTTCAGAGCTAGGGAAGAACTTCTTGATGGCGGGGAGCGACACGTCCGAGATGTATCTGCTCCTGGTGCCCCGGACAACAAGCGTGGGCCCGTCATATGTTACAGCGCCTGGTTCCCGGTATGGGAAGTCAGCCATACCTTCAAGCGAAGCACCCAAGGTCGACAGCGGAACGCGGAATTTCATCGTCTGATCGTCTGACCTGATCAGGTTGGTAAGAAGGAATTGTCGAATGGGGAGGGCCTACCACGTTAATATAACACCGTAATGATACTAAATGAATATCAAGACATACCTCCTCGTAACCCTGCAGAATCTTATCCGCATCAGACTGCTTCGTCACCTTCTCAGCCTCGACATGCTGCATGCCCCGGACATATTTGCCAAAATCACTCTGTAGTCGAGCGTTAACGGGAGCATTGTCGACGGGCACAAGACCCGACACGCGGCTGGGAGAGCGCAGAGCAACAGCCATGGCGGTTTTGGCACCCCTGTACAACGCTCGTTAACACAAATGTCTCTAATATGCACTGAGAAGACGTACATTGAATGCCCAATTAAGACGCATTTATCCAGCTTCTGCTGGTCGATGAACTTCTCCACGTCCTCCGCCATAACGGTATAATTGTGCTCCTGGGCATGAAACGAGTGTCCATGATTCCGGAGATCCTGTCATTTACTCTTAATCTTCCTGTCGGCTTCATTGCATACAGGGCACACGTACCAGGGTGTATATTTGACGCTTCAAGTCACGTGCGAGGGCTCTGCTATAATCAGCTATGCGTTCCGAATGCTCGAATCGGAAAGCACCCACCGACTGATACTCCGGTTATTCTGCTTCGACCCGAAAAGCCCGTGCAAGAAGAGAATCGGGCTCCGAACGGCCTGTTCATTCTCGGGACCGAAGATCTGATGTGACAGCTGTTCTGAGCGCAGCACGCGCGATGTAGAAAAGGAGCGGAGGCCGGTTGCCCCTCTTAGGGTTGTTCTTAATGGTAGCATTGTAAAAAGTTGAATTGGTACTACACAATTCCATTCAATGACGGATATCAAGGATTCTTGCGGTGATGTATTGTGGACCCGCTTATCTCCGGTATTTCCGTCACTGTGGTCTCTTATTGGTAATATTTGCTTAGATAAGGGCCTTTCCGCCTTGCAGAATCTGACCAATGAGTGACGCGCCACGTGAATAACTTAATAAGTTCTGAATAATCTTGCGTCCGCTCGCCAGTTGACTTTGGACTTGGCATTTCGCCAGAAGAGGGTTAGAAATACATTTAATGCAGTTAGAAATACTCAGTCTATCTCCAGCTGGTATAGTATTTACAAACACATTGCAACTCATGACCATCGTTCAATCCACCCAATATACTCTACGAGTTATCCCAACATCAACACTCAGCTGTCCAGCAGCGGCGGCACCTTCTCGCAAAGGTATTCGACAATAGCGTCGGGGCCTCTCTCAACCTGTAATCCGGTAGGAATGGCGTGCAGTTTGATATCGGGCTTTATCTCGCGCGCTGTGGCGTGGATCTGCTGGGCTTCTTCTGCAGTCCACATGGATGCGCTGAACTGTTGAAGTCGTTAGCATGGGCCATGGAGATCGGATTTGTAGATATCTCGGTAGCAGCTTACCAGGACATCCGGCAGCAGCTCCTGGACTTTAGGGCCGACTTCTTCGATTTCTGTCGCAGTCAGTACACATAACTTTGGATATTTGCGACACCGACAAGATACTCGCGATAAAGGAAACATACTCGAGCAGTTGGCCTCGTGGATGATGATATACTGGTCCTTGAGCGTATCAGCGACTCTCCCGATCAAGCGTTGCGCTCTCTCCGGGGCCGTGTTGACCGTGATAAGACGGAAGGGTCCTTTGGGGGTGGTCATTTTGAATATTGATGAAATAGAGTAGTATGCTTTGTATGAGCTTGTCGCAAATGTTCTTAAACAGCGAAGTAGGCTGTTTTTATCAGCCCCCCCTCCCCTTCCCCACGCCGTTGTCCGGCATCGTTCGTGGGGATCAGAAAATAACCGGGTCTGTCGGATTTAACCCGGTCACTCTTTCTAGGTTAAACCTTTTCAATTGATGTCCATACAAGAGAAAGGGAGAAATAAAGTAACCAGCCCCTCCCCCACTTGTCTTGTCGGGGTAGAAATAGTCCGCGGCATCTCCGATAAATAGTGAACAACCTCGTCCATTTCACCCAATTAACAAATCTCAATTCAGTTTACCATGTCCAAAATCGCATCTACATTTTCGCGTAAGTCCCAAACTCACGCTGGTTATGCTGCATACTAACGCGACCAGGCCTGGTGCGCTTTGTCCCCAGATCCAACCGCTCTAGCATCCTCATCGGAGAGCCGGTAGATCCCAAGCTGGACGTTGGGTTGGCTCTTTACCAGGGCAAGGATGTTCCTGTTCACCCATTCTCGGGGAAGTCTGTTCTCAGCCCGGGACAGAGAACTGAGAAGACCGAGATCATTGAACGGCTCTTGTCTCCGCTGGCTCAGAATGAAGTTGGATCTATTCGGTGTATCGGGTTGAACGTAAGTTGATATAGAGAAACTCGTTGAACATTTACATTGACGATGAATGCGCAGTATGTCTCCCACGCCGCAGAAATGAAACTCTCCATCCCCGACGTCCCAACCTTATTCATTAAACCATCCACCTCGCTCGCAGATCCATGGCCGGCTCCCACGATCCTCCCCAGAATCACTCAACAGGACAATACGGGCGACTACGAATCCGAAATGGTCATTGTCATTGGCCGCGACGCAAAGGATGTCAGCGAGGAAGAGGCACTGGATTACGTGCTGGGTTACACGGCTTCGAATGACATCTCCAGCCGGACGTCGCAAATGAACCAGAGTCAATGGTGTTTTTCGAAGGGGTTTGACACTGCTTGTCCTATTGGTGAGCTATCCGTTCTACCGGAATAGTCTGAGATTTGCTAACTGAACGGTTCAGGCCCTGTCATCGTCTCTGCAGCGCAGTTCCCTGACGCCAGCCAATTCAAGATCCGTGGCCTGAAGAACGCCCAGGTCCTCCAGGACTGTCCATTGACGTGTGCCCTCCCTTCCAATCCCTCTATACTCTCTACGGAAGCTAAAAACGAAAACAGCGACCTCATCTTCAGCGTCCCGAAGCTCATCAGCTTCCTATCACAAGGCACAACCCTGCCCGCCGGAACGATCATCCTCACTGGTACTCCGCCCGGTGTTGGAGCTGCGAAGGATCCGAAGGAGTTCTTGAAGGCTGGGGATGAGTTTGCGGTGGAGTTGCTGCCACATGTTGGAACATTGATTACAAAGTTCAAGAATCAGCAGTAATAAATGTCGATTGTATTGTATACCCGTGCTAGATTATACGATTGCATTATCAGGGTGCGTTAGCTATGCTGTAGTACTACTAGTAGTTACACGATTGTGTACGGATTACCTCCTGGATCCCACATCCCCACTGATATCATCTCCACAAACACCGGATTTCCCCACACACTGTATCTCGGAATTTCCGACGGTACTTTAACAACATTCGAGTACCAAAGATCTCCCGGATTCTTACAAATAAACTTGACGAAGGAATTCATCGAATGACGACATTTACCTACGCCTGAGAAGTATCCTCTTGAGACCCCAGAAATGCGAAATAGGCCTACTGGACTACACTGCATCGTACCGAGTCTCTGATTGGCTGTTCGGAGTTAAGACGGAATTGATTTTACCCAAGCGGAGTATGTCTACTCCGGCTTGTCTTTGCCCTAGGAATGCCAATGCGAGCTTAATCTGAGACCATGTACAGACACTGAGTATAGAGTACAGAGTGATGTGTGACATAGGATATCCTGTTTAAGGTACCATTTTCTCACTATACGCCTTTATTGATTGTAGCACAATGTCATCCAGCAGACACGATAGAGCACTATCATCATGTACTCCGTACCCTTACAGAGTACAACATCGGCAGTCAAACACTGTTTGAAACTCCGACCGATTCAATCGGCTCGGGGCTTCCCGTGTGCCAAGACCAGTGGTTGGCTGATGGACATGAAGATGGCCTGGCTTATGGATCATGAGACGCGCCGGGGAAAAGAAATAAGGCTGTTTGGGATTAAAGGGGCCGTTACAGAGCAATATAAGCCATGGGCTATTTTCTATTTCTCTTTTCTTTTCTTTCCTGGGCTGACCAGCTTCTCTTGCTATGCCTATGTCCTCGAAGTGTCCATGATTGTTGAAGTGCTGATGTTCTTCATTGACCTTATACCTGACTGAAAATGGCTAACCCGGAAACAAAATAACGCTTATAAAACAAGCCATAACAGCATTAGGAATATACCTTCTCCTTACGCCATACACGCCCCTTCCGGTGCAAGAATATTGTCGGAACCACGCTGACACCGACGATAAGAGCAACGCCCACACCGGAACTCGCTGCGATACCCACGCTTTCGAACATTGACGGGAACCTAAACCAATTAACGATTGTACCGGAATGTGAACAGAGTTTATGGAAGATACTCACCAGAACGGCCCAAGAAACCCCCAAATCTGACGAACGAACGTGATGAAAACGCCAACACTCGCCGCCTCCTTCGGATAACAGTCAACAGCATACGTGACCAGCACGGTGGTGATGACTTGGTTTCCCACAGCTCCGATAGCAGTGCCAATGATGGGGGTTACTCGCCAATGGCCACTAGGTGCTGCTTGAGTGCATACAAGGAAAACAACCAGACCGATAATGGCGAGGGAGAAGCCAAAATAGCTCAGCCACAACCTGTGCTCAGGGTCTGCTTTGCGCCCGAGTCGGCGTTCTTGCAGGCGCATCCAAAAGTCGGACATGATACCACCTAGCTGCTCGCCGATGATGGAGCCAATGATGACCCCCAGGAATTGGAGACCGACTTGTTCTTCATTCAGGCTGAATTTCTCTTGGAGAAGATTTGGGATCTCGACTGTAGAGAGGATACTGGCTAAGAGGAACACCATGGCGTATGCCACAGCGGGGATTAGGATGGATGGGCGCTTGGCCATTGTTAATGGCCTGATAAACTCGTACCATGAGAATGGCGTTTTATCGATGCGACTGATATAGAGGTATTCGGTCTTCCAGTTTATCTGGCGGTCGGCACCATTGCCCACGTAACGCGTTTCCGGTCCGAAGAAGAGGTATAGGATAAATTGGCCGCCGTTGATCTGCCGTAGAGACAACCGTCAGTAAATTGCTGCCTGTAAGATCATGGCCAGGGTATGGAGAGGCCCACCATTGCAAGGACCCAATAGATCCACCGATACCCTGCCCGATAGGCGACGAACCCAAAAATAAACGGCCCACTAGGAACTCCCAGTGTGACCATCAGGGTCCAGACCCCCATGTACCGGGCCCTATCCTTCTTAAACGTCGTTTCCATCACCACGGCACTACCAATAGCAGATGCTGGAGAGATGAAGAATGCCGCCAATGCTCGGCATGCAGCGGTTGACGCATAATCGGGACTCTTTGCGCATCCTACATTACAGATCAAACTGCATATCAGGGATAACAGAAAAATGGGACGGCGACCGAATCGGTTGGATAGGGGTTTCCAGAACAGCGGTGCACCTCCAAGGATCGCGATTTGTAGTGATGTGAGGTAACTCGCTCTCTGCAATGAGACACCGAACTCTTCAACGATGGTTGAGTATGCTGGGATAATCGAGCTCGCCATGAAGGTTCCCATTAATGCGTGGAAGGCAACTAGAATCAAGTTCATCATTTTCTGAATTGTCAGCACTTCGCTTCAAACCCAGAATGTACTCCATCAAATAATGGAGACGACTAACCTTCCAAGTAGGCCAATTGTACGGATCCGTACGACTAATCCCCGGAATGGGATCTAGGTCCAACGTCCCATGGCGCTCGATCAGATAATCCCGATGACCCTTGGAGAGCCTAGCAGCCACTGTCTCGACATAGGTAGCTGGCATGCCTGCCTCTGCACTCTCTATAAGGTCAATGTTGGGCTTGCTAGTTGGATTCGACTCTTCAATCTCACCAACCGCTCGTGACGGCTGCATTTCGAGGAATGTCATGCTATGTTGTCTGTTTGTGGTGGGCTTCTTCAGCCTGGGGTGATTGAGATACTTCACCCTCTATACCCCTGATATAAATGAACTAAAATAAAGATCTAAAAAAAAAAAAAAAAGGGTAGAAAGGGTCAGATATTCATGTTTCCCCTCTTGGCCAACGCTGCATGAATAACCGGGATAACCGGAGAGGAGAAGCGAACCAACTGCATCATTCCAATCAAGCCCAGGCCAATCTAAATGCCCTGTACATAGGCATAAACATAGACATAGGTCCTCACCCCGGGGTTCATACGTAAGCACCCGTCTCCTCAATTGACCGGGGGTGCATTGTGGAGAAGATGCGGAGGATGTACTGAGACGGAATGAAGCCGTCGACTCAGAATGCCGAATATATGGACTAGACCCAAATTTAGCACCCCTGATAGCGTCAGCTAGCCCCCACAAATTTGAAGAAGAAGTGTATCACATTGGCTAGCAGACTAATCGAGACCGGCATGGTTCGACGGTGATGACGCTGGGGTTTCAGGCACGGAAAAGTCCTTTTTAGAATTGCAACTGGTACGTATCCGGCCAATTCCGTAAGCTGAATCTGTTTTTGTGCCTTGAATGACCTGTATCACCCATGCAGTGAACTCTGTAGAGGGAAAGTAGACCGAATGAGAAGACTCCCAAAAAGGCTAACGCCGAGACCTATCTCCGGTGGTTGCCACGTGCCCCACAATGTTTCCCACCCCCGGAATTCCCTCTTTTGTCTTTCCTTTCTTTCTCTCTCGTCCCACGATTGTACACTGCACTATTGCTTAGCTGATACACATCGTCTATCGCAATCCAGAGATAGGACGCCCACCCACACTGTGGTTGCATGATGGGGGAGACAACACCGGCCGGGGTTAAGAAACTGGCTTGTCGGGTCTGCAACAAGGCCTTTTCAAAAGCAGAACATTTGAGAGTATGCAGTCTCCCACTCTTACACCGTGGGGACGGCCTCATACTAGTCAATAGCTCAAGCGCTAACGAATGCCAACAGAGACATGAACGCTGCCGTAAGAATACCGGTTGATCGTTCTGTTTTTAGCAGCGGATGATCTACCTATTGCAGAGCCAAGAAAGCTGACAATTCGATGCTGCCTTGAAGACACCGGATCGAAGCCTTTTGTTTGCAGAGACTGTGCGCGGCCCTTTGCCCGTCAGGATGCTCTCACTCGTCATGAGAAACTGCACATGCGGACTCCAAACGCCAAAAATGATCCTCAACCTACGCCGCTGGCGTCCCAAACTGCCTCGATAGAGGATACACTTCCTGCGTGGAATTCGAATCCTCCTTCAACAGCAGCTCCGACGCCTCCTGCTAGCACAACATGGGAAACATCGCAGTCTACGCAGCAGTCAAATCTGCATGCGGCTTCTGACCTCGATTTCAGCTTGATTTGGCCCGACTCGGAGAATTTGTTTCAGAGTATCATGTCCACAGGTACGACGGACCAGTGGCAGATGCCGCTGGGGACGCTGCCGTTTCCTCCGGTTGTGCAGGATGTCAACACGATGAACTTTGGGTCTCCTAATTCGTTTGATGATCGAAGTTCGTCAATTGGTACTATTCCGTCTGGGGGGAGTCATCAAGCTGTGCATGATGTCACGGAGATGGTGACGAGCTCGGTGAGTTTAGAGTGACATCTTTTAATACCAGTGCTAATATTTTCAGTCATCGAGCGTAACAGCCGAGGTGAAAGCGAAATCGATTACTTCAGTCTTCCTCGATGAATGTCTTCACATGTTCTTCGTCAGATTCATTCCGACGTTTCCTATCTTGCATCGAGCAACGTTCATTTTTCGGGAATGCACACATCCGCTCCTGTTGAATGCAATAGCAATTGGTTCGCTATATTTAGGGCCTAAGGATTCAGTAGCGAAGGTAAGTTTCTTCGAGGGAGTGGGTGATACATGTGCTTACAAAACCAGGGAGAGGCTTTATGGCGCCTAGCACACACTGCCGTTGCGACATCAGTATGTCTACCTAGCACCTTCAGGAGAGCTACAGCTAATAGCACCAGTGGCAATCGATGATAACACATCGTGGTCCGTACGATGCATGTAAAGGTGTGCAGCTGTTGATAACAGCTCTTCTGGGACAAATATACGGCGCTTTGTCAAATGTAAGAAGCCTCGTTCGTGCACATCTGGCAATTGCTACAACTGAATAGAATAGAGGCATTCGCACCACGAGTCAGGTATTCCGTCCGCTTGGTTTCTTTTGGGCAAGACATTGCGGTATGCTGGACAGTCCGCCGTTTCCCCCGGAAAACCTGCCGTTCTATGATTCCCCGATTGCAGAGAAAGAACATCAATGGCGGATTTGGGCAGCGAGGGAGATTCAACAACGAGCATTACTCGCATATCATATTCTAGACGGTCTGGTTGCACAAATGTCTGGGGACGGTGCTTCGGCCCGGCACGTTGCGAACCCGCTCAACCTCCCTAGTAGTGAAGCGGCATTTGATGCCAGCACTACTGATGAATGGCTAGTCCACATGCGCTCACTGAAGACAGATCAGCCCTCATTCCGCCTGGTGTTTCGCTCTCTATTCCCTCCTGTTGGCAGCTTCCGCTCGCTAGACTACCAGTTCTCGGCGTTTGCCCTCCGCGTCGTTCTGGAAGCTCTGCAATCACTCGTTTCCGACTCCGACGAGAGTGATCTAGCATCCGTCGGGGTTCCCGACCGCTCAGACGTTAGAAGAGCTCTAGCCCAAATCCACGAGACAATCTCAATGAGCATCCATCTCTCACCACCAGAAAGACTAGAAATACTCCTCCGATGGCACACAATATGCCTCGACACAATGATCAACTCCACCATCCTCTGCAGACACGTCTGCTCACGCTACAACATCACCCAATCTGTCTCAGGAGGCTCCCGCACACTCAAGTCCGGATTCGACATGGTCAAATGGATCCACACAGAAGACGCCCGTCGCGCTCTTCTCCACGCCATCGCCATTCAAGATATCATCGAGCAACTCCCCCGTGGTCGCGCGCATGTCATCCACATGCCTAGCTCCCTATTCGCAGCAGCTACGATATACTTCGTTTTCTCCATCGCCGGCGTCGCAACCGTTCGTCTCCCGAATAGCATCATCTGGCAAGACGCGCTGCTCACACGCTCTGACTTGAACCTGGGAAGCACAGACATGCGTCCAGCACCCGGTGGATCTGAGACTCGACGGTTTGCTGAGACTGGTCGAACAGATTCCCCGCCATCTGTCGGGGCTGTGAGGAATATGCTGTACGAGCTGAACTCGATACAGAAGTTGTTCCGGTGTCTATGCTCGCAGTGGGGGATTGCGTTTGATATGGAGGAGATTATTGATCAGTGGATTACATTGTGTCATTAGGGTGTCTCGTTTTCTCGTTTGTTATTTTTGTATTTGTCTAGAGCATGGCTGGGTTACTGGCGTTCTTGACCTCATATATATATATACATAGTGGATGGTCAATATTAGGGTTCTCGATTTAATCAAGATGAATTGTCTCTACGGACAGAGTTTCTCCCATACAAGACAAGGGAATAAGTCTCACGCGTCTACTTACTACTTATGTCGTTACATTCTTTGAAATTCCCCATCGAGCAGGAGTACTTCCCCACACCTTCATGCTCCCCACATTCCCACATCCCGTGCATATGAAAAGCGACCATGTGGGACGAACTAAATATATTTGCATGTCTCAGTATCCATACGGAGTACGCAGAACAGCCTAGGCGAGACGATCTGTAAATAGTTACGGAGTACTTACAAAACAAGCACAAATGCAAATGCAATGCATCTATTTCTATTTCTATTTCTATCTATGGACAATGCGCAGTGAAAAACATTATGCAAACAGAACTCCTTAATTCAAATTCAAACCCAACCATGCAATGCAATGGATATATAGAAAGATACACAAACAGGGAATGTAATGCAAAGAAATGCAAAGGCAACAAAAGGCATCAATGCTGGGGTATCATGCTTGGCTGATTGCCAATGTGTTGCTGGACAATGCCACCCGAACTGGAAGTCAAAACAAGAAAGGAAAACAATAGAGGGTTAAGAGAGACTACTCCGCTGGAAAAGGAGGAGTTGGCAGGCCTGCGGCAGCCAGGAGTTCGACAGTGATTTTCGCCATGTTCCGGAACAAGGCGTAGCAGGCGAGGTTTACTGCCTCATGCTTGTTTCTGGCTTCATCGGTATAGCTGGGGTAGGCTGAGCGGACCAGAGGGTACATGTGATTGGCAATGAAATCATCGGCAAGGTCGTCAACGGTATCTTCCAGTTGTACGGCAAGATCGGATCGCTCGGCGGGAGTCATTTTTTTCGGGTCGTTCTTGGGAAGAGGCTGTTTAGCCCAGCCTGTTCGCTCGTTTTTCACTGCGTCCTGCTCGCGACTGTCACGGGGATGATCGGGTTCGAAGTAGCGTTCGATTTTGCCTGTTGGGGTTGAAGTCGGCTGCGGGTCTCGACGGCCTAGCGGAGAGCGTTGGCGGTATTTGGTCGCCTCACGACGGGGGGATTGAGATCGGTCTCGTTGCGCGGGTATTGCATTCCGTCCCCGTTCGGTGCGCTCACTTTCGTCCAACGCGGATAGCATTTCCCCCGGGGGAGGCAAACTACCTAGCCATTTCCAAACTCGGTCATGTTTGCGTTTGTGGTAGTCTCTCTCCCGCTGCTTTTCTCCATCTTCCCCTTCAGGTTGTTGTTTCTCGAGTTGTCTTTCCGCCCGCCGCTCCCCCAGGGCCTTAATTTTGCCCAATACATTTTGCTGCTCGCTTGATACGGTTTTATTCATCCACTCAATCATCTCCGAACGCAAATCATGAGGCAACTGGCGAAGATCACGTTGGAGACCGGCGTCTGCAAATTCCAAGTGATCCGCAGTACCGTCCTTGAACAATCGGCAAGCACACAACAACTGCTGCATGCGACGCTTGCACGACTGCCACGAATAAGACCGGGCGGTCCGCGCATATAACAAATCAGAAGTCTCGGCCCACCATTTCTTCGGACGAGTGTTGATTTCGTCTTCCGTCGTCCGTTCCATGCACAGCCGCACTAAAACTTCCACCTCTTCCCATGTCAGCCGCTTTCCCCGACCATCGGGCAGAATCCCCTCCACAATGCACAATCCGTTGACCATGACACCCTCCGATTGATCCGGTGTAGGAAGTTGTTCTGTCGAGGCTGTGGGCAATACAACGGAAACTTGTTTGGAGGCAGGCCATGGCGATGGGTTTTCGGACTGCGGTGTGGGAGCTCCGATGTCTTTGGCCATGATGCGGCTGATTCAGGGGTGGTAATTTAATTCGATAATTCGGTGCGTGCGTTGGATCAAGATCCCTGTAGGAGTGATATGTGATAGTACGTTATGGAGAGAATAATTGTATGGTGTGTTCCGTAATAATTGCAAAGAGAAGAGATAAAAGGTAAGACGGAATCCGCCCAATTTTAACCCGAAAGGAAAATTCGCGGTCCGCCGCGCCGCGTTCGCGCCGGGCACGTGACCTGGCGGCAATTGGGCACGAACTACTGTACTACGTACTACCTTAACTGGACGGCATTCGGCTCTGGCAGTAATACAGAGTACCACTACCAGCAGGAATTGGGTACGAGTACACCCAGTTGTACGGCATATTTGCATTTAGCGTTGCATTTCCCTGTTCGCACTCGCATACACAGCCGGTCACGGGATTATGCCTCAGGCAGAAATTCTCTCAGTTCTCCTGAATACTCGGCATTCCTGAAAGTCCTAAAAGCTGCAGAAGATTCTCGCCGTCAAATAAAGCAAATAACCCAATTGCTGTGGACTATCGACACTAGTCTGTCTATCAATTCATTGTTCGCCCAAAAGAGATCAACCTCGGTTATTCTCATGGCTCCCACAGTTCACCATGTCTCCTCCCATGGCTACCCCGGAGTCTATCTACTCATGCGCTCCTTCCCTTCCACCGGTTCCTTCTCCAGGTGTTCGTACCGGCAAAAGCACGGGCTCGCCTCCGGACATGCAATGAAAACCAATTGCCTCCTCTCCTGAACCATGGTGTTGACAACTGCTGCAGCTGCACCTCCACAAGATCGACCTCACTAGCTCAACTGCTCCATTCCCGAG
The DNA here is from genome assembly GCF_001890805.1 of Aspergillus glaucus CBS 516.65. Classification (NCBI taxonomy): domain Eukaryota; kingdom Fungi; phylum Ascomycota; class Eurotiomycetes; order Eurotiales; family Aspergillaceae; genus Aspergillus; species Aspergillus glaucus. The sequence continues at coordinate 1,182,469 of NW_019170457.1, forward strand.
TGGACCATGAATGGCGACAATTGCTCTATCAGAATTCTAAACGTGGAACCGAAGACAGGTCGACTCCTTGCTAGAGTCCAAAAAGTACTTAACCCCGGCGTGCCGCAGCTGAAAGTCTGTGTTACCGTTGTCACTATCGATACAAAACCTCCGAACGTGCTATAATAATCCCCGGCCCCTGTTGCAACGCAGACGCGACGCACGCGACCGGCCGTTGAATATGACGCAGCAACAGTCCTCGCCTTTACTGGAGGCATTGTCCTGCCTATCCGTCGCGCATGGGTCGCGCAATTGTTTTACAGCGGAGATTTCGAGGGATTGGACGACGCAGCTGTATGTGGGAAGACATAGCAATTGAACCGAGGCTGACTGAAACAGCGCTGTGCTGGGAGGTTTTCTCAATGCGTTGATGCTATCTGCAACTCAGAAATACCTAGAACTCGAATTCGGACCTGGACGATATCCTCATCCCATCCATACCTTCGTTCAGTTCCTTAATATGGTCCCGGCTGGGTCGGTGGTTATCACATGCCATACTCTACGTACCTCGTCTCGACAATGCGTGGTGAGGGTCGAATTATCCCGGAATACCGAGTCTCAATCGCCCACCACGGTGGCTATCATCGCATACGGCGACCTCTCAAAAGAAAAAGGCATCTCGCAGGATACCAAGCCCGTTATCACGACACTCCCGAACAGACACACAGAATGCGTTCCTATCGACGACCCCGTGGTCGATGCTACACCGGTGACACGGAAGCTACACTGGATTGCCCCTAATGCCAACGGTCTCTGGGGTCACCGGCTGGGAGGTCATTACCGGGAGGTTTGGTTGTCATTAAGAGACGGATCGAAAATGTCTAGCGTTTTTCACCTAGCAGTCATGACGGATATGCCGCTGCAACCTCCCGCCACGCATGAACTAGGGTTCTACACGCGATACGCACTGTCCACGCTCTGCTTGTCAGTGGAGTTCAAGAAGATTCCGCATCCCGATACGCGGTGGGTGATGACGCGATCGCATTCGAATAAGGTATCCAACGGCCGGTACGACGTGAATGTGCAGATTCTCGACGAGTCCGGTGAGCTGTTGGCTTTGAGTAACCATGTGGTATATATTGTTCCTCTTCGACCTCCGCCTAAGCCCAAGACTTCGAAGATGTGATATTCATTTGGGGGAGGGAAGAGCAACCTGTACATATTCTTACTGTAACATATTTGTATTCAACACCACAGCGCGGAAGCTAACAATGGCATGTTATTCTATTCGCGAACACATCGTCATCGGCAGATCTACAACCATGAACCAGTTCGAATTCCTTTCAATAAACCAAATCATCATCAGATACAATTCAATATAACAACCGCATAACCATACCAACCAAAAACTCTTCCGATACGAACCTATTCGCGCTCCAATACCTTAACCAGAACCGCCATCACCACGACCCCGACGCATCAAGCCGCTCCCTCATAGTAATCCTCATTGACGAACGGATCCGACATCGCAAACGAATCCCCCATCCGAAACACAAACGGATTCGTCACCTCCAGACGCTCCGCCTTCACCTGCGGAGTAGGGCTGTTCTCCGGATCCTCGATACCCTCAACAGATCGCTTCAGAGGAGTTACACTTCCAACAATGAGACTCTTGGGCTTGACAGGAGATGGAGTAACCCGCGACAGAACAGGCAGAGAGGGAGAGCGGGCTGCAGTGTGTTCTGGGTTGACATTTTCCATCTTCACGAACAGACTGTCCGCCTCTTTCTTCGTTTCGGCCTCGGGGGATGCGGAGGAGTCGTCAAGACAGATCACATCTGCAGCCGAGCCCATGATGTTACTCAAGCTGCCGTTGGGTTTTGTCGGTGTCTCGGGGATGTTTTCCCCAAAACCTGGCTTTTGATTCTTCAACGCGGAGGACTGGTTGGATTTTGATTTCGACGCAGACGCAGAAGCTGGAGCTCTGCTTCGCAGCCCACGAGGCGTGCGCGGGACGCCGTTATTGATATTTACCCCTCGGGCCTGTGCCTCTGCGCGCAGGTCGTCTGCCATTTTTCTGTACCGGCGGAAACGGCCCTCGATGGCGTCGTAGGTGGCTCCTTGGCCGTAGATGGCTGCCATGTTGTGGTAGTCCAGCTAAATAGACAGACGAAGATGCTGGGTTAGTATGGTTGTGGTATTTGAGATTGGAGGGTTAAGGACATACTTTGAGGCCTGGGTTGCCGGCGATGAGGGATGCGAACAGACGGTCTGTCGCATCGGCTGTTTTCCTGTTGACCATCTTGTATTTTTATTTTTATTTTTATTTTTTTGGGTTGATGTGTTTTAGTGGTGAGGGAAAGTCAGCAGATAAAGACAAGTCAAAGAGGGACGAAGAGGGCCATTGAAGAGAGGAGGGTTGTGTTGAGGTTGTTATGGCAAACATCACAGTGAATGATGGAATTTGCCGTGTATTCACTAGGGTTGGCAATACCACACTCTTCCTGTTCTTTTCCCTTCACTTTCTTCCTTTCTCTTTTTTAACCTCTGTTTTTCTCAACTACCCTCTATTTCCCACTGAACCATCCACTGTCAAAATGCCTGTGAAGTGGACACCTGGAAATGACCAGCTGGTACGTCTCCCCTCTTCATACTTAGTCTCAACTAACAGCACCAGCTCCTCCTCAAAATCCTGGAGACCCACGACCTCTCCGTCGACACCAAGAAAGTAGCTGAAGCATGGCGTAAGTCCCTCACCTACTCACTACATAACCCTTTTTTCACAATGATAACGATACAGCCGCCACCGACGCAAAAGACAAACCCACTCCCCGCGCCATAACTGAACGCCTCGTGCGCATGCGCCAGACAGCCCGAGCCTCCTCCGGAAACGCCGGCGGCTTCGCTATCAAAAGCGCCCCTGCTACCCCCAAGAAACCTCATAACACTACTACATCCACCCCAGCCTCTGGCAAGACCAAAGCCCCCGACTCAACCAAGCGCGCTCGCACGCAGAATGCTGACGTTACCGAAGACGAGGACATGGCTGACGTCGAGACCCCCACCAAATCGAGCAAGAGCGTGAAGAAGGAGCCTGAGAGCAAGGCTGTTAAACTTGAACTTGCGGAGTTGGATGGTGTTCATGTTCCTGCTAAGCGGGTTAGGAAGAGTAGTGCGTTGCCGTTGGGGATGGTGGAGTATAGTGGTGATGGGGAGAAGTGGGAGGAGGATGAGACTGTTTATGATAGTTCTGCTTCGGAGTTTGTGCCGGAAGATGGTGTTAAGCGGGGGGATGAGAGCTAACTTGTGTACTTGGTTTTGTGGTTGGGTAGATGTCTGAGGGTTGAGTGGAGGATTGGGGTACGTTCTGTTATGCGTTTAGGAATGCTTTTAAGTGGCACTTGCTCAAAATATCCTTCTCAATACCTAGGAATAAAATCGCACGGGCTTGTCAAATCGTTCCCATCACTAGAAACACATAACCCCGATAACCGCTCGGTTCCCCTCGTACGACCAGAATAACACAACCAACAGACCAGACCTCAAACATCCTCCTCCTCATCCTCCATCTCTGCATCAACTTCACCAGCTTCCTCTTTCTCCTCACCATTGCCCTTATTCTTAGCCTTCTTCGCAGCCTTCTTGCCATCCTCCTTCCCCTTCCCAGCCTGCCTACCCCTCTTCTTCTTTGGCGAAACAGGCGCAGACGCAGACGATCCCTCTCCAGCAGCATCATCCGCACCAGAACCCGACGCAGACGCAGACGCAGAACCGATGATGTTCAAGTCTTTGTTCACTTGCTCGCGCAGGCGCTGGATGCGGCGTTGCACGGCGATTTTGGTGCATTCTACCACAGCACTACATGGTTAGCTTCTTTGAACAGAGTTGGGTGAGTGGGTGGTGTGAGCGTACCCGGTCCCATCCATTCGGCGAGGGCTTCGTAGTCGACTTTTTGGGTGCTTAGGTGGAGGATTCCGATGAGGAGCTTTTGAGGACTTTTGTTAGTTATTTGGATGGAGGGTTGGTGTTGTGCTAGGCTGGCTTACTTTGGCGTCCGCCTGGTCAGTCCAAGTCATAGGCATGATGACGGTTGAGATGAGCGCAGATTTTAGTAACGGTATATTTGGAATGAAGGTAGAGTAGAGAGTTGGAGAAGAGAGGAATATTAGATAGAAAATAAGTATGGCGGAGAAGAGGGGTGTAATTGCATTCACTCTTTATGTTATCTGCATCTCAGTAGACAATGAATAATAGATCTTTGTCCAATCAAAGCATGTCTCAATACAAAACACCGAGCCTATCGTTATCCTGACTAGTAGAAGATCAAAAACAAGTAAAATTTATCTGCTCACACCAATTCCTAGCCCAGCCCCAACAGCGCATTCTAACCACTCTCCTCAGTCTCAGTCCCCATAGCCTCCTCATCCTCCCCTCTCTTAACCTTCTTCGCCGGCCTCTTTTTCACACCTCCCTCATTGTTCTTGGAGCCCGCCTTAGCACCCTTCTTCCTCTTCTCGGGGGTCGCCGGCGCAGAACCCTCATCACTAGCAGCGACGGCAGCAGTAGGGTTGGAAGCGTCGTGGACCTGCTTCTTGAGACGGGTGATGCGGATTTGGACAGCAACTTTGGTGCATTCTGTAGTAAACGGTGTATTAGTTTCGGTTTGTGAGGGTAGGGCTCGAGGTGAGGACTACCTGGTCCCATGTATTCCGCGATGGCGGCGTAGTCGAGTTTCGCGCTGGTAGTATGCAGGATCGCGACGAGGAGCTGATTTGAGATTGTTAGGAATGCGCTTATATTTGGAGATGCGAGTCGGCTTACCTTTGCGTCGCTCTGGTCATTCCATGTCATCGGCATGGTGGCGGTTGGGGTGATACGCGAGGGTAGTGTGGGTGTGGAGGTATATTATTTGAATTGAAGCAGGTATGGAGAGAAGAAAACTTCAATCTAGGAAGAAGATGACATTGAGGGCGTTGCTGGGAGAAGGGACATGGTAGAAGGAAAGGAAGAAGAGACGCTGGAGGAAGTGCTATTGCATTCACTCATTCTGTAGTGTATTGAGGTGAATGAAACTTTGTATACAGTCATGTCTCAACACAACACCGACAATTGTCTTTCATTCTCTATCTCCGCCATTGTCTTATTATACCGCTTTCTCAAAAACAAAACCGGCATACTCTACAGGATGGTATCCTGAGAAATAATCATTCAAGACAAGCTCTTCCGGACTCTTCTTCCTCGTCTTCAAGTCACCGAATTGGCGAAACACTCTTCCCAGCGTGACGTACAGTTCACAGTATGCAAGACTACATAGTTAGCTATTTGCAACACAATGAGAGAGGTCCGAACATACGGCATTCCGACACACTGTCTAGATCCCTTTCCAAAAGCGAACAGGTATTTCTCCAAAGCCTTGCAGACGTCTGGATTAGTCCAGCGGTTCGGATCGAACTTGTAGGAGTCTGGGAAGATTTCTTCGTTGTGGTGCATGATCCATGTACTCATACTAATGACGGTCTGCTATGTTTAATATGTTGTCTCGCGGGGCTGTAGGGAAACTTACACCCTCTGGAACTGTGTGTCCGTTGAATTGTGCACCACCTTTGGGAACAACTCGTGGGAGTCGACCGGGGACACCAAAGGAGAGACTAATTTGGTTAGATACGCCTTTTAACTAAATGGTAAGGGGCAACTACCGTAACGCTTCCTTGATGACACCCGTCTAGTGATCGTTAGCACTGCTCGCCATGTTGGGATTGCTTGACCTACCAAGTACGGTAACTTCTCGAGTGATGTGAGATTTATATCGGCATCTGGATCAGGAAATGCCTCCGTCAACTCGGCCGTCAACTGTTTGTAAATGTCCGGATTGATCACAGTATTGTAAGTCGCAATCGTAAGCGCATTCCCAGTGGTATCCGCCGCAGCCCCAAGGACAATATATGCCTCGTCCGCGAGATAGTCCACTGATGGCTCGTAGCCTTCCACATCATCGAGCTGAAGAAGGTGGTGGAATATAGTCCGGTTCGACTTCTCTCCCTTGTCCACGGCATCCTTGACGCGGAGGACCTGGTTGCGAGCATTCTATATTCATTAGCTATATCCTGCATCAAAAGCTTGGATGGCACACCTGTTGATGCTGCAGCATGCTACCCCAGGGCTTCTTTAGCAACATGGCTAGCCAGCTAGGCACTCGCAAAGCAACATAGCGAATGGTTGGGAAGGTCTGAAAGAACAACGTTGCCGGACCAAAGTCACGGATCACATCGAAGAATTCCTTCCCAAAGTCTGGCGCATCCAGCAACTTGTACGACTCGTCAAAGGCATAGTCGGTGATGACATCCACAGACACTGCCCGAAAGGCATAATGGAGATCAAGACGTCCTAAGGTCTCAAAGGCCGACTGCATGCGCGAGACTATTTTTTTGGCTGCGTCTTGTACTATCTCTTCCAGGGACAAGACCTTTCTGCGCGAGAAGAATGGGTTTATGGCTGATCGTTTGATCCGGTGGGCTTCGGGACTCTCTGTTGCTAGTGATGGTCTCTCTGGACCAACGGCGCGATAGAAGTCGCCATGCTTTCCGTATCGTGAGCCGATGCTGTAGATCTTCTCTAGGTTGTTTGGATCGCTCAGATGGACTTCGTTTGGAGTGATGCGAACGACGGGTCCTGATTGTGTGAGTTTCTAGATTCTAGAAAGTTATTCTTGTGTTGGTTGGCAACGTACCATATTGTTCGTGTAGCCTCTGTATCTGCAAGTAAAATCGTCCACCGCGAGCATTATACCAGTAGCAATAAAGAGAAGTCACTCCCGCTAATAGAGGCCCGGGGATATGAGCCAGCGGATGAAAAAAGATACGATACACGGCAACACCAATGACATTTACAGCAGCACAGAGCAACACACTGATGAACAGTTGCGGGCTCTCAGAGGTGAAGGTCCAATTGTCAATCAACATGGTGTCTTTGGGGAGTTATGAAATGCATCTCCTCATCCCCTCAAAGAGGGGCAGTCCTGATAGAAATAAGTCCGGCGATTTTCAACCGCCAGCTTATCTAGTTGACATCCCGGCCTATGTGACGCGACGTTGCATGTTTCACGGTGCATGGCTCATACTAATTGCATTTGGGATTGATTCTATTGGATCGCGGTTAGAATAGTCTAGACGTACTTCGTACAAGCGGGTAGGACTTGCCATTTACTCCTCTTTTGCAGATCAGATCGGCTACGGGGGCTTCGACAATATACGAGCGACTTATTAAGACACTGTAAAGCAGAGCATGAAGCCAATAAGGAAGAGTAGTCTAGTTGCATGCCGATACACTGCAAGGGAGATGAATGCCAGAAAAGGAAGTGGGATGGGTTACGGGACTTGGTCCTCTCGACTTCAATCCCATCAATGTTTATTTCTTTCTTCTTGGTATCTACTATGTACAGCGTTACTCCTCCATGCCCCTCGGTAAAATGGTCAAAGGAGGGGGTGTTCATCATGAGCCGTCCAGGGTGCATATAAATACGTGAGCCGTCCAGCTATGAGCGAAAACAGTCAAACCACAACTTAATTCCAGACAAACCTCTCCCCACAACCTCACAGTGAGCTGAGTGACGGCTAACGGGTTCAGTACTACGATAGATGGTGATGGCCCCAGGGGGTTGTGTGTATTTTTATGATAAGCGAAACGCATGCTTGTTAGTGTGGATAAAGCGTCCTCATGCAAGTCCACTATCTGTACATAGACATAGCACAAGGCAATGCATAACGAAGCAATGTGCGGAATAGCCATCAAAACTGGCCGAGGCGCAGGTTGGGGTTCATTCCTGACACATGCGTCCCAGACGAATGGTAGGAAGCTAAAAATGTCCTTTTCTACTCTGGGAAGGTGGGATGTTGGTGACCCGTCGAGTTTGATATGCCGCTCCGATTGACTGTCGGTTCTGGCCCGCACAGATTTTGACTGATGCGTGCAGCTTGCAGGTCTGAGAACGAGAGAAGTCCTACGCGGCTCAAAAGGCTATCTACATTAGAAGGGGAAATACGGAGTACATCAGGCCAGTTTAGTTCCGGCCCCACGCAGCTGGGGTCATAACAGATGGCAAGACGCCGTCTGGCTGGTAGGGGGAACACATTCTCTCTTCATAGGTATAGCGAGCTTCTACTTCTGCCCGTTACGTCCATGTCGGCGGGGGTTCATGATCTGAACACCATGATCGGAAACAACAACGGCATGACAGTTCTACGGAGAGCATAGTATTATATACCATTACTTAGAATGCGTTCGTTATACGAGGAATTTTGAATGGAGCGCTACAAACTTCAGCGAGACCGCCAAGGAAATTGATTTCTACTCTGAGGACGATGATATTCCCGCTCGTTCGACAGAGCTCGAACTGAGGATGGTAGCTGGTGTGAGGCTAGTACTGACCTGGCCGAGCATATTGTGAACATCGGTGGTCAATTCGTGTTTGTTGGGGTATGTCTTATATGCGATGTCGGAATTGTGGGATGGCAGCTGATGACCCACAGTGAATGTGTACATAAACAGATATTGCATAATAATCGGGAGTCACGGAAGAATGACAGAATCAACGGACCTTACACAGTATCCCACAGACAAGGCTTCCACGCGCAATGCAATCATCGTGCATAACCCCTCCATGGCCCACTGCCAAGCGCCGCAGGGCACCTCCATAAGTAGGGTCCTGTTTACTTTTTATGCAGTTGCCTGGCAAGGCTGTGTCCCTGATTGCCCTGGGGGGATTCGAAGGAATATGCCGAGATACCCACTGGTTTGGACAGGCAAATGAACAAGTGCCAAGTGGTGGGCTGCTGTTGAGGTGGTCATCAGGAAGGAGGGGAAAATGCATATGGCTTTGACAGCCGGCTGAGGCCCGGAAGACATATAAAGTAGAGGCACCGCGCAGCTTAGAGACGACAGACAGAACACAATCAACCGATTCAATTATACGACGACGCGTTATCTTTCCACACAAACACACAGTCCACCATGAGCTTCCACCTTACCGCTGAGGACATTGTCATTGAAGACAACCACATCCTCAAGGCCCAGCTCCGGAACGGAGACGATGAGCTTGTCGAATCAACTATCGACCTGAATGAACATCTTGGGAACAACGGTGGTACGCACTTTCACAGAGCACGGAGTACTCCGTACCCGGGACCGAAACTGTAGTGTCGTCCATGGATGCTAACGGTAATTCTTTTGCTTCATGAATAGGCGTTTTCGAATGGGACGGCGAGAACTTCAGCGAATCTGCCGAAAATGTCGAGTTTTCCATCGAGGGTGATGGCGAGGTTCCTGTTCTCCGTGCATTGCTGGGTAATGGAAATGATGGTGAAACGGTTGAAGCTGATATCAACCTCTCGGAGCGCATTGTAAACGAGAATGGTGAATTTGTGTACCAGTAAATGGCACGTGGGATTTTCTTTTCTAGTGTGTTCAATAATGAGAGCGGACAGGTTGTCATATTCTCGGAGCCCCGTGTTGGTCGATCATCTTCCGAAGTAAAACTGATGCCACCGGTATTGCATGATAACCGGCGAAGATCACGGAATGCAAAAGAAGGTCAGCGGATTGACGGCCCCCAAGTTACCTAGCATACGGGCAAGGCGTTTCTCGTACAATTACTCCGTACATACCAATAATGTAGGAGTGATGCGACATCTGCCCCTCCAAGATCCACTCTGTAAAGTGGCCGCCAAGCGCTGCAGGTCACCGCTATAAGCAACACCACCATAACACCCGCCGTATATGCGCCGGGATTCAATTAATCTGCCTGGCGAGGCCGACACCCTGATTGCTCGGGTGGGTTTCGTTTCAAACCGGGGACAAATAATCGGGGGACATGTGGTACTCGGCGGTTGTTCTATTGAAACTGGTCGACAATCGAAGGAGTGGGAAGTTCCACATGGCGGTAAAGGAGAACATATATAAAGGTTGACAGTCTGCTGGGAAAAGGACAGACAGAGAGACATCCTCGATCAATCAATTCATTCAACTTTACCACACACCCTCCAAAGCACGTCACAATGAGCTTCCACCTTACCGGCCAGGAAATCCGTATCGAGAACGACCACATCCTCGTCGCTCTTCTTCAGAACGAGAATGGCGAGTATGTTGAGTCCGCTATTGACCTGAACCAGTTCGTTGGAAATGACGACGGTATGCTACAACAGACTATGTGGTCAGTGAAGACATGGAAGTTAACACTAAGCTGCGCTATAGGAAACTTCCACTGGGACGGCGAGAACTTCAGCGAGACCGCCCAGGGCGTCCACTTCGCCATTGAGGGTGATGCGGATGTCCCTGTTCTTCGCGGAAATTTGCTGGGCGTCGATGGCAACTGGGATTCCCGTGACCTTAACCTCGCCGAGCGTGTTGTGAACAACAACGGTCAATTCGAATTCCAGTAAAGTACGTTTGATATACATGACATGTCGGGTTAAAGGATGGACGGCTAACGGGCGGGCCGCAGCGCAGCGTACCGATGTTCGGAAATGATGGATGGGAGCCGATGGCATCTACTAAGTGTGATATTAACTGGCTCTGGATACCGGTTTAGCTATGATTGAATATAACCTTATGACGAAGATCTGTCCTTCCGAGCATAATTTGCCTTTCAAATACAGTAGTACTCCATCAAGTAGCCTCCAAACGCCTATCTCCGTCGCGGCTGAGCTGAATGCCTCCCAAACCCACTCGCATGGGCAAATGGCGCGAAGACAAATATGTAAATGTACTCCCGGAAGGAGGGGGATACCATTGACGGCGGAGACAGTTCCCGCTGTCCGGGATGAGCTGGTAGAGAATGAAGATGGCTGTCCAGCGTCATTGTTTTTAGCACTTCCCCTCGTCCCTGCAGTATGTAACTAAGTAACAAGCATACCTTCAGCCGCACAACCCACCATCATAGCGTCCACAATGGCCACCCCCTCTTTGGCGATCTCCGGGACAAGAATGGCAACTATAGAAGAACCTTCATTGACCTGGACATGTACATTCCAAACGATAACGGTATGCTTCGCTAAATAATGTATAGGGGATTGAGAGTGGTATGGTCATGGCTTCGCCGGGGGCGCTCGAGATATTCGGATTGAAGGTTGGAGCCGGCCGCGTGCTTCTCAAGGCAACTCTGCAACGTCCGGATGGATAATGGAGAGATGGTGAACTCAACCTGGGAGAAGAAATCTGGACTGATGACCATGGTGGATTCTCTTTCTGAATCCAACAAATACCTCTTGTGCAGCAAACACCATAACGCTATACAGGAACACATTGTCACCACTTCCATGTGGTACTGCGACCTGTTCTATTGAAAATACTCCACGCGGTACGGAGTACATGCATAGTACCAGTATTCCTCGAAAGAGGGGAGGTTACATGGCCGTACGAGGCTGATGAGGCCAGCTGAGGGCCAAATTGTCTATATAAGGGCAGAGAAAATGTACTAATCCATCAGTCCATCAGTCAATCCATCTATCTTTCCATACCCCATACCAACAGATACTATCTACTATCTCTACGATATCACCATGAGCTTCCACCTCACCGCCGAGAGCCTCCGTCTCGAGGAGAACCATATCCTCAGTGCTCAGCTCCGCAATGCGGATGGCGAGCTTGTCGACTCGTCCATTGACTTGAACACCATCATCGGAAATGTTGACGGTATGCCTCCCGCTCACTCAACTGTCCACTGGGCACGAGAAGACTGGAAGCTAACAGTGGCAGGCCGCTTGGAATGGGGTGGCCAGAACTTCAGCGAGAGTGCCGAGGAGGTCCAGTTCGGCATCGAGTCCGAAAATGATGTCCCTGTTCTTCGGGCTTTGCTGAAGAAGGCTGGCGAGGAGTGTGCTGCTGCGGATGTTAACCTGTCTGAGCGCATCGTCAACGAGAATGGTGCCTTTGTGTTTGTTTAGTGATGTGGTGCCATATTTTGATATACAACTGCTCCTGGCCAAGGTAGCTAGTATCGAATAAAGTCTTATGACGGGGATCTTCATTTTGAACATAAGTTGAGATTCATTATCGTAGTATGTAACATTACCGAATATCGAAGTAAACATTGTCAGTCCCGAACCCAGCCTTTCCGAACCAAACAAACTCCTTCCATGGAAGCGCCGTAGATCGCCATTAGTTGAGTTTAATCATCATAAAAAGGGTAACTACTAAAAGAAACAAGTGAGAAAATCACCAAGCATACCCCCCTTCGGCAACATCCCAATCATCCCCATCCCAATCCTCGTCCCCGCTAACCTCATCATCGAGAAAGTCCCCCTCGCTGAACTGCGTCTCCGTCGGACGTTGATTGTCAATTCGGACCATGACAACGTCGCACATGCCCTGAACCTGCATTGCACGAGGCTCCTGTTCGCCGAACCCCTCCATTGCAGTGCGACTTGGCGATGGACTACCTTCAACGTCGTCATCATCGTCGTCTTCGAGCTCCATGATTTTGCGCTGCGCGAGACGGGCACTTTTACGCTTCGATGGTGTTGACGGGCCGCTATTCGGTGTATCAGAGTGGGGACCAGCAGTGTCTTCTGCAGTGCCTTCAACTGGCTCGGGAGGTGGCGGGGAACCCCGAAGAGTGCGCAGATTGGGGTCCGGAGGTGCACTGCGTCGTAGGAAAACATGCTCCAGTCGTCCAATCCATTTTTCTCGGAATGTTGCACGGTCGCGCCAGCCAATTTTCAAGATTGCACTGATGACGAGCCGTCGCAGGTTGGGTAGCTCTGGTGCGGCATTAATCAAAGATGTGAAGAAGACCTCCGCAGCTGCGTCGTCCCATTTCCGAAGCTGGATCAACTCAATATCTTGCAGTGTAGACGGCCATGTTGGGACTTCCGACGAGCGAATGAGTTCCGGGAAGTGAGGTTCCACGTCGTGATAGCTGGACCAGTCGTGGATCGAAATGTCCATTTTGAACTTTTCAAGATTTTTACACGATCCACCAAGTCCGACAATGAAAGACATGCTCAGATGACGGTTGTGGCTCAAATTGAGTTCACGTAGATGCTGACCGTGAGAGGTGAGAAATGCGCCAAAGTTCGCCGTCGTTACTTCGTCACAGTTGTTGAGGGTCAGGGATGTGAGTGTCGTCGGGAGGTGGGGTAGGAGATGTTCGTTCACAATGGAACACTCTATAAACACCAATTGACGCAGTCCCGGCAGTTCCTTGAGGGCCGTCGCCATAACGACCTCCCGTTCGTTGGAGATATACCCGTCACCCTCCTCGTCCCACTCCTCTGACGCAACGTGCAACAAGCGCAGCTCTTCTATGCCCTGAAACGCAGACTGCAGATGCTTTGTCAGGGCATGCGGAGCCAGCTCTGGCGTTTCCATGAACCGACTGTTCCAGTCCCAACTGCGAAGTCGAATCGAGCTGTAGGCAATCGACTCAAAAAGACCCTCTGGGTACCCCCATTTCGAGCGCGCGCGTTGCCATGGAGGAATGCCCACGACGTAGTCCTCCGCGTGGTACAGTCGCATCTTTTTTACTTGCGGCGTGTTTTCAATCAACCTAGGCAATTCAAAATATCCTAAGGTCGGTCCGCTTTTGTATAAGAGTAAGGCTTCTACATCAACATGAAGTTCCTTGATCTTGTTGGTGTAATTAGTGGAAAGGGAGTCCTGAGGCTGAGACAGTAGGCTAAGCAGGCCATGGCACTTGGCAGCTGGTATCAACGGTGGAGAGTAGTAGAGAGCTGCCAGTGCAGGCTCACAAAACGCATGACATAGTAGAGCTACCTGGACAAGCCATTGCACAGAGCCCGTTCTAGTGACGCTCCTCTCATCGACCAGTGGCTGTGATGCATAGAAGAATATATCGAACAGTATGTGGTACGGCAAGTGCTGCCATGGAGGTATGACGCCTGAAGTGAGCAGAGGTGTCTCGTCCACTTCCACCTTCTTCCGCTTGCTCCGGGGTCTGCCCAACTCCATCCGCGAATTGTTCATAGGGCGTTTCGAACGTCTGGTCTGAGAGCGTGTCTTGACCGTCCTGTCACGACGAGGTCGAGAGGCGGTACCATTGCTGCTCGTTGGAGCGGGCAATGGATCAGTCGAGGCACCAGGCGCTTCCACTATATCATCATCACTTGCATTTCTTTCGAAGTTGTCATCCGATGACTCCTCCCTGTATGACGGTGGTATACGATTCGAACTGCGGGGCCGCAACGATAGCGATAAGCGACGCGAATCTCCCTCTTCGGAATCCCCATCACCATTGCCATCGGGCGATTCATCCGAGCTGCTGTCTTCATGATATGACTGGACTTTCAATCGACTGGAACGAAGCGGACGTGAAGGATCGGAGCGTCTCGAGGTTGCCATGACAGATGTCCGCCGTAGCGAGTACAGTTAGAAAGGGAGAGAGACAGTTAATCAAACATGGTCAGCAATGTCCGTCGAAGCAGGACGATAGCCAGGAATCAGAGAGGTCAGAATGAATGAGCCAGGAGAAGTGCAATGATCACTAGAAGAGAAAGAGAGTGAGAAAGGACCATGGGACGATGAGGTCAACTTCACTGTCGGCTTTATCGATAAGGCGAGGTGTTCCTGCCTGATACGGCCTATTCCCTGAGGCATAAACACCACCGGATGTGGCTAGCTTTCCACGTGATAGCTCAGCTATTCAGGCACCAACTCCCCCGCCCTGAGGCTTCAACGCTAATCCAAATAGGGAAACGCGGGGATTTCGTCCCAAAATAGCAGCGTCCAGCGGTCGATCAGCCAATCACCAGCCATGATTCAAGCGCCGGCCATCCTGCAGCCTCTGGCCCCAGCACACGACCGCCATGTCCAGATCCTCTCCTTCTCCTTCTTTTTCTTCCTCCTCCTCCTCTCTCTCTTGCCAGTATTGCTGGTGATGTGAGCAGAGCGGCGCTATCTTACTGGAATCGCGATTGTCTGTTTGTTGATGTATTCCCCGATTGAGGTGGCCCCTATTTACCGGTCTTTTTGCGCCATATACAAAGGGACCTGACCCTGTCTCATTGCGCCGGGTGATCCGGAGGCCTCCTTTTTGTGCATATATTCGTCGCATTTGGTTTGTGATTGGTTTTTTGAGCGCGCGTTGTATCAGGTCCGATTCTTTCGATCATCCCACGTGCCTGAGGGTCCGTTATATCGGTCTGTCTTCGGTAATGGAGGGCTCGTTTTCCGGCGTGATGAATCAACCAGATCGGGGGGAATTGGGGGGGAATCCGATGGTTGTTCAGCAGTACGCGAGATATCCGCCAACGATGGAGCCCGCGTTGCCCAGTGCCTCGTCCATTGATAGCTCTCGCAGTCGAGTGGCTGCCTCCAAATCACCTTCACTTCAGCATAAAGAGACCCCGCGCAGTCTACAGACGTCCCCGACAGTCCAGCGATCAATGATTCATCGACCGCCCTCGGTGCGGTCAGGGCCGTCAATGTCCCCTCCAGTGTTTGATTCAATGCGCCAGAGACAATCGAGAGAGTCAATGGACCAAGCAGAGGCCCGGACACTGCCTTCACGAAATATTACGGATCAAAATATTGACGATGCATATGTGGCGTTTATTTTCTACTGCAACCCCAATGTTCCCAGTTCCGTGGACACGTCTGAGCTACGGAAGACATTTCGATCGCCTCCTCGCAGTGATGGAAAGAGTTTTAGCATCTTCAGCTTGTGGGAGCTGATTCAAAAGTTTGATGCCAAGGAAGTGAAAACGTGGATCCAATTGGCCATTGAGCTGGGGGTTGAGCCTCCGTCTGTTGAGAAGAAGCAGAGCACACAAAAGGTGCAGCAATATGCTGTTCGACTTAAGGTTGGTGCTTTTGTTTAGTGCTTTCTGGTCTGACTTGGCTAACTATTACAGCGCTGGATGAGAGCAATGCATGTTGATGCTTTTTTCGAGTTTTGTCTTGGCCATCCTCATCCATACTACACACAGCGTCCCGCCGCCAATGCATTGGTCAGCGATAGTCGTGACGGGGTTCCTTTGGAGGAAGATCTTGCTCTGCGAGCACTTGTCCCACAATGGAAGCCAAAGCGAGGCAGGAAGAGGGCAGAAGACAAGGAAGACGACGAAAAACCAGCTAAACGGCCTCAGTTGGATACTTCCGTCGGGATCTTACATGGTGGCCCTTTTCAGCCACATTCTGCTGCCTTTCCCCAGAGTGCAATTCCTTTTAGCGCTTTTCCAGACGAAGTGGAGACCCACGACCCGTGGATGACAGCAACGTCTGCATTCCCGGCAGATGCACCGCACACTCAACAGGGACAGGATTTAAGATGGCGCGCCCTTGAGCGCGATGCGTCTCCCGCCAATTACCCGCAATCAGCCATTATTCCTCGAGGGCATCATCCCTCAGATGTCTTCCTCGCTGCTGAGCCACGATCAGCAATCACGCCGCCCCCTGGAGACAAGGCACGATCTCGCAGACGTCATGGGCCAGCTGTGTCATCCGCTTGGCCTAGCAGCAACGTTTCGTCCACTGGGAAAGCTCGAGGCCGGCCACCAAACCGTGGGACTGTTTCGGGACCATTTTCTTCGTTTCCTGTGAATCCGGCGCGTGATGAGTCATCTCATGGGGAGAATTCTGCTCGACCGGTCTCTGCAGTGGGAATGGACCAGAATTCTTTTGGTCAATTTCAATCACCTACTCCTTTCCAGCAGGGTGCTAAACCAGGCAAACTTCAACTACAAGTTCCGCAGAACACAGGCGCACCTGTACGTCTAGCAACGCCGCCTACAGTCATGGTGAACGGAACCGATCCGTCAAGGGCCGAGCCGATGCCTGATACTTCAGGTGCACGGCCAATCGATACTAAACCTGATAACATGTATGAGGAGCTCGTGCGGGTGTTAGCAGATGAAATCCGGCGTGCAGACATGGAAGGCAGACGTCCCCCATTTAGACCCGATGAGGCACGCGGTCTAGCAAGGGCTGTTATCAAGCAAGTCACGTCTTCGTTGCCAAATCTGTCTCGAGCAAGCTCGACGCGCTTGGTCGCGTTTCACCTTGGATTCGGGTCACTCGCTGGTTACCAGGGGCCCATTTCCGGGTCCACGGTGGTGCACGGGCATTCATCAGCTATAATACTTGGTGCAAACTTACCTCCCGAGTTTATATACGGAGTCGAACGCGAATACACTTATGGCTCTGGCGTGGTAACAAAAGTCACCTATCGCGGGCTGCGCATCGAGCCCGAGGATAAAATAGATACTGCATCGCGAACTACTGAGGAACCCAATAACATCGATGAACTGGATGGTCTGAGTGACGCAGAATTCGAAGTCGACGGTCCCGAGAACGGCGTATCAGACGCTACGTGGAAACAGCGGTATATGCGTCTTCGTGCGCAGATGCAGAAGAAAGAGAAATCCTTGTCGCAGTATAAGCGCAAGATCATGGAGTCCGTTATGGCGGAAATTTAGCCTTAGTGGTGGATATAGTATTTGCTTGTACATATGGGTTGTTTTGTTTATTGTACAGTTGGCTTTCAGATACCCCTATCGCGTTTGGAATTAGGACATCATAATGGATACAATAACCTTCAAACCAATTCTCAGAACAAAGTACACAACTACTCAGAATCCTCACTCTCGCCCTTAACCTTCTCAAAAGTCTCCCCCCTCCACATCTTCATCTTCATCCTCCTTCTCCTTAACAGTATCAAGACCAGCTTTCTTCACCACCTTCTCCGCGCTCTCAACAGCCTTATCCTTCTTTCCTTTCTTCGACGCCTTGCTCTTGCCGTTGCTCTCGGTATCGGTCTCGGAGTCTGTGGTTTTGCGTTTGCCGTTCGTCGTCTTCTTGGGAGTGGTGTTCGTGCTGCCGGTAGGGGTGGAGGTGGAGGTGGAAGTGGTGTTGGTGTCGCCGCCGGTGTTGATTCTATGGGCCTTCATGAGTCTGGAGTATCGCTTGACACTGTATTTATCAGCTTTATTCTGTGCAGACAACCGTTGAGAGGGAAGTGTAGGTGGTGGAGGGGAGGAAGGAGGACGTACGCCGCGCCACGAGAAACGATGGAACATTCTTTGGCCACTTCGGTGTAGTCGATCTGCGTAGGTACTGTTACTATACCACATTGGATTGTCACGGCAGGCGAGGTGGACAGGATGAGTACCTTTCCGTTGTTTGAGTGCCGGATGCAGCTTATGAGGAACTGGAACTGGTCGTCGTTGGTGATGCGGGACATTTTGCGTTGCTGTATGCGAGATTGTAGAAACTGTAGAATAAGTCTTTGGAGTAGAGGAGTGTGTGCTGTCTGAGAGAGGACGATAGAGGGGATGGTAGAGGGATGATAAGAGGTTGACCTGTAGTGTGAGAGAGGAGGTCGGACGCCTGTGTTGTTGATTCACTGGGTTATTGTTATATGACAAGGACTTTGATTTACTTGAATGAAAGACGAGCAGAAAGGACCTCTATTGAAGCCATAGATAATGGACATTCAATGTCTTTGATGAAGGACTAAAGCATTACGTATGTACCATGGCATCAAAATACAAAGAATATCAACCCAGTAGCAACGCATCCTCCTAGATATAACTCAACATAAATACGTAGTCGCAGCACTATCCAGTCAGTCAGTCAATCGTAGAAATAACCACCACAGGGAGAAAACATACTCAAACCTGCAACTTGAAAACCAACTTCAACCCCGACCTCATCGTCTCCCCATTCAATAACCTCCGTCGTTCCGACCTCGCCCTTCCAATTGTCTGTGCTGCGATGCGGAAGATCCGTCTACTCGGCGTATCCAGCTTCCTCCTGTCCGCTGTTGTTGTTGTCGTCATTTCCGCCTGCTTTTTGCGCTTCTTAGATGGTGTTGGGAAACGTGGGAAATGGACTGCGCGGAAAGTGGTGGTTTTACCTGGACCGTGGACGTGACCGAGACCGTTGGTGGTAGCTTCACTTTCAGCGGTAGTGGTAGCAGTAGAGGCGGGTTTGCGGCGACGATGGGAGGGTTTCTTGGGGGCGCCACCGTTGTTCTCCTCGTTGTTATTGTTGTTGTTGTTGTTGTTGCTGTCATCGTCGCGCTTACGCTTGTTGGTAACCTCGACAGCGATATCGCCCTTAGGAGCAACGTTCTTCACACGAGGACGACCCCTTTTCTTTTCCGGAGCTGGGGCCGGGGCTGGGATTCCCGCTCCCTCGCCAGCAACAGCCTTACCGGTGATCGTTTTGCCCTCGAAGTTGGCGAAGCCATAGCGGTTGCGTAGGCTGCGGAGACGGTTGCCGGCGGAGAAGATGTTGCTGTAGCCCAGAGTTTCGGCGACTTTGTTGAGGTTGATCTGCGGCCATTATATTAGTTAGTATCGGTTGTGTGCTTGTAGATGAGAGCTGGAAAGGGAAGGAGGGGAAGGGGAATGGTACCAGCCTGTCTTCGTCAAGGTTCTTGAGACATTCGATGATGAATTGGTTGTCGTTGGTGGAGATTTCGTCGGTGGAGGACATGGTCTTGGTTGTTAGTATTAGTCTCTGAGGAGAGTTGTGGTTCTTACTGGGAGAGAGTTGGTGGGTGTGTTGTTGTGGTGTACAATAGAGAAAATTGAAGAGGCAACGAGGGAATAGGAGATGTGTTCAAGTATAGAAAACAGAGAGAAAAGAGTGAGAAGAGAAATTGTATTAATGTGAGAAACGAGAGCGGGATAGCGAGAGGTTGGTGGGACATTCACAGCAAGACAAGTAGTGGGCCAAGATGCGAGAAAGATGGCCTGAGCAGAAATAATATATTCTAACGACAGATTCTAAATAACAGCAACCCAATATAATTCAACATACGCCATAGCAACCAAAACCAGACATATCCAAATAAATGCCGATTTCTCGTGGCTAAGTCTCCTGTCTTTCCTCCAACTTGACCGGCTCATTCGACCCTCCATCCTCCCCTTCACTCTTCACTGTCCACGAGGAAGACGCACTTGACGGCATCTCAAATCCTATCGACATTGGCGAAGAAAACGGTGACATGCTCGCGGACATAGTCAAGTCCGTCGGAGCAACTGTAATTGGCGGATACGGGTTGTATGTGGTGTACGGGGAATATGCGTAGGATGGGTATTGCTGTTGATAGAATTGCTGCTGTGGACGATACGGCTGCAACGGCCTCGTATACAACGTGGTTGGCACAGAAGGATCCTCCAATGTTGGGATCCTCTGCAGATGTGGCTCCGACTCCGTCTTGATATACGGACTCTGGCCCGGGTCGTACGCCGTCTCTGTCCCCGTCTCCTGCTTGACTGGTGGCGCAGGTGGAGGTGAAACCACCCCTTTCTCCAGACCAGGCTTGCTTCCCTTCTCGCTACCGGTTTTGGTTGTTTTCTTCGGTTTTGAGGCGCGCGGTGTTGAGGTGAGGCCTTCCATTTGCTGTTTGAAACGGGAGAAGCGCATTCGGGCGGCATGGCCGTTGGAGATTTCGAGTTGCGAGGCTACTAAGTTCCAGTCAATCTAAATATTTAGCTTCTGCTCTTGGGCTTGTGGGAGAGAATACCTACCGACTTCAGGTCTAGCTGCTTGATAATGGTGTAGAGAAATTTGGCCGTCGGGCCGTCGGTGGGCATCGCCTTGCTGCGACGAACGGACATTGCGTAGACAGAAATCAGAAAACAGATAGCTTCAAACAGAGAAATAGACTCGTAGAGAAGAGGAAGACTGCCTGTGCTGGAATGAGAATGTGAGGTGGTGAAGTGCACCACTGGACAAGGGAATGGTATATATATCTTCATGTCCAGCTGTTGTTCTCAGAACAGTTGCCACTGCATCTACCACACCATAGCATCTGGACAAAGAATGAAGCTGAAAAGGATTAAAGAATGCAACATGCAGTCTTCCTTCTGTCTGTACTTGTATACAGAGACCTGCATCGGATGCATGGATTCCTGCAGCAACAATGACCGAACACCTTTCAGTCTACTTTCTACTTTACTTTTGCTGCCACTTTTCTTTTATTATTCTTATTATACTACCAAAAGGCTTATATTTGTGCCTTTTAACAGACTGAAACAGATCTGTTTCTGTTTTCCTGTTTTCCTGTTTTCCATGCCCTGGTTCATGCAGAGAACTGACAGAAAGACAACCAGGCAAAGAAGCATTGTATCTGAAGAGATATTAAAGTATTATTATTATCCTGGCTAAACTCTCTACGTGCCCATACAGTCCTACGCCCTGTTATTGTCTACTCTCGTACCGAAAGACTTCCGGCTACGATCCCGACAGTTGATTCTCGGGGCATCTGCCTTCAGGTAAGCTCCCCTCTCCAGACTTGACGAATTATTGCTAATTAGACTTTGCATTAGAGACCCTTGATGACGCCCTCGACACGAATCAACAGCCCAAAACGAGATCGAAACAATCTAGACGTTCTACCGCGCCCGATCGATTACCGACGAAGCTCCAACAACTCGCAACGCGATGAAAACCATACACAGACACCAGAGCGACGCATGCTCCATACATTGGGGATTGCGTGTCGCTCGATCTGAACGTTAATCACTACATGTGCCATACGGGTTCTTGCGGACGCTACGAGGACATGGTCGGAGTCGACAACCAGTCGAGCTACGCGCCTTTGCATGTTATCTCAGAGCTCTCTTGCTACTCGACGATCGCATGTATGGGAGGAGACAATGACTGGAATAGGCTGCTCGGTCGGTCGGTCGCTGGCGCTCGTGGATACTTTGGGGATTGGAGGCTTTGCTTTTTTGCTGTGCTTGAGTAGTGTACATATGTGACAGCGAAGAGATATATGACAATGGGCTCTACTTCGATGCAATGATTGCGTATTGTTCCTAGACGGCTTTGAGTACTAGGTATCGTAGGTGCCAGCTCTACTCAGGCTCTGAAGCTCGCCTGATCGATACGGTCGCAAACATACCACTTTTTATCAAAGCTGACAGCGACACTGAATCTTCGAATACTCGTAGACTATTCTTTATTCTTAAATGCTAAGTGCACGTGCTCACAGAAAAGAATGTAGGGCTGGGTAGACGGAGGCAGTTTATCCGAGGCCGGTGATAAAAAGCATGTAAACCACCTCTTCCTCTTTCTGTTCTTTACACTTCGACTTCAAAGATATTGGACATGAAAGCACAGAAAGAGCTTCTAATAGACACTGTCTAAGGCTGTAATATAATAAAAGCTATAAGGTACGTCTATCTACAATGTTTATCGCTTCTATACTAACGACACCAGACTATCTCTCCGGCTACATCCCGTATAGCGACGGGCCTACTCGAGCTTCCAGTTTGCCGTATTTTCTGCTATGCCTCCTTCAAATATTCCCTTCGAATGTTACCTAAGGTCATTCACCTCGAAAAAGCCCGTTTTTTTTTTTTTTTTTTTTTTTGCCGCTCAACGTAAAGAAACTGGCGACGACAAAGGCTCAGTAGAGGATGATTGGGTTTCATATCCCAAGAGACCCGCGTGCAAAGTCATTTTTCAGGTCTTGTGAGACAGACACGGGTCTGCATTCACCCTGAACTGGTAAAAAAGAGCAAAACAGGGCAGAATGAGCTGGAGTGGTGCTGTTTCCATGCAAGCCAGGCTCGGCGTTGGACCCTATAAAAACAAAGTGCTCACCTGGCATTCTCCTTCTTCCTTTCATTCTCCTCATCTATCTTTCTTCTTGATTTCCTTTTTGTCTGCTTTTATTTAACTGTAAACGTTCTCTCTTTTCACATTTCCCTCATTCTTAGCTTAAGCCTTCCTTTCTTGTGTGTCCCCTTTACTGATTATGACTGCACACCACATGTCCTCGGGCCATGGCCTTCCTGTCAATGGTATTCCGGCGGATACCTACGTTGACACCTCCGCGACTGACGCGTTCAACGAGTACGTCCATTCGGACAACCTTCTTGGGAGTTACGACTCCATGATGAATAACATCAATGGCGTCAACATGGAGTCTCCGTTCGTTGATCACGTGCTGGCTACCATGCACATGGCTGGCGCCCAGTTCCATATGGCTCCCCCTCCTTTGCCACAACCGTTCGCTCAGGGTCAGAACGTGTTGAACTCCGTTGAGCCGTTCGTTCCTCAGAACCACCAGCAGGCCTATCCTGAGCTTTCCCAGGACCAGCCCCAGACCAACGGTGACACTGCGAGAAACGCGGCTACTGCTGACGAAGCTAGCTCTGTCCAGGGTCCTCTCACTCCGGTTGATGACTCTGCCACCAACGACAGCGCGTCTCAAGGTAGCGAAGACTCCCAGGCCAACTACGAGGCCATGGTGCAGCTTGCTGCTGGAGGCTCTCGACGTGCTGAAGACAGAGAGTCCCGTGGTGGTGAACAAGCTGCCACTCAGCGCGAGCGCAGAACCATCTCCTGGACTCCTGAAACCCGCTTCGAGCTTCTGCTCCAGGTTGCCTACGAGCGTCGCCACGAGAGTGTCTCCGAAGGAGCGTGGCACCGCATCGCTGATGGCTCTCGCGGCGGATTGTGGAAGGGTGCGTCCTGGAACGGCGTGCGGTAAGTCTCTCATACCCTCCTCCACTTCCAACTGATACTAATCGGAGACAGTCTCGAATTCTCTCGCCTCATGTCCGAACGCTTCGGTGACTACGCTTCCACCGATAACGCCCGCGCCCGCCGCGCTCAACTCGATGCCGTTGCCCTCGCCCAGCGCGATGGCCAGCCGTCCACCGTGATTCCAGAACTCGTTCACCCTCTCCTGACCGACGCGGACTTTGAGCCGGCCCCGCGCCGTCGCCGTACAGCTGCAGAGTCTGCTGACGGCGATGACCAGGGTGCCGAGAATCGTGGCCGTGGTCGTGCTCGCACCTCGTCCACCCCGAGGACTACTCGTGGTCGTGGTCGTGGTCGTGGCCGTGCCGGCCGTACTCCGCGCACTCCACGTACTCCACGCACCCGTCGGGCTAACCGTGCCACTCCGACTGGCGACACTGATGCGGAGAATACCGAGATGCCCGACGCTGAGACCAGCAACGCTGAGTCTGAAAGTGTTGAGAGCCCTGCCGCTACCGCTGAGGCTGCTTGATTCTGGTGAGTACAGCCTCGTCTTGCATGTTTGCCTTCATCTTTTACGAATCAAGCTAAAGCGCTCACAGATGACTATTGTCTTGCGGACATCAGACTTCACTGTTTAAAGCGCTATTTCTTCTCCAACGACTTGGGAACTCGATATCGATTCAGGATCTGGATTAGGATATACATATCCACTGATAAACGGCAAACCGCAAGGACCAGAAAAAAGTTTGAATATTCAAAACAGGATAAAGCAACTGGATATGACGGATGTGGGTAATATGGAAAACACTGTACTTAATGAGATAGTCTAATAATATCTAATATGGTTCCCTCGATCCTGTCTCTATAAAATCGACGTCAACGTGGGGATGACTAATCCGCCCCTCATTGACTTCATCGATGGAGTGGCTCTCATCATTTTCTATATTGCATTGATTGATGTGTATCAATTGCCCTGAATAACTATAGAACACCCCAAAATGTCTCTCGTCGCAGTAGGAGCTTGCTATGCTGACACCATTCTAACGTGAGTCGATCCCGTTCATCACGGACACAACTAACATACCCAGAACACCCTACTACCCCGGCGAAGATGAAAAGCTACGAGCATCAAGCATCTCCCGAAGACGCGGAGGCAACTGTCCCAACACACTAGAGGTCATCCAACAACTGACATCAAGAACCACGGATGCCTCACTGAATCTCGTGGCCATCCTCCCGGCAAAGTCCTCGGTGGGATCGCAGCAGATCAAGACTGCGTTTGAGCCGGGCGTGAACTTGGATCGATGTATATATAGGGAGGAATTTAGTGAGCCGGCGTCGAGTTATATTATCAAGAGTTCTGGGACGGGGAGTCGGACGATTGTTAACTACAATGAGTTGCCGGAGATGAGTGTTGATGAGCTGAAGAGGGTTATTGATGAGGTTGGACCCAAGACTACTTGGTTTCATTTTGAGGTTAGTCTTCGTTTTACCTCTGTGGTCGTGAATGGTAGTGATATTGATGTCTCAGGGCCGCATACCCGATGTCATCCTGGCTGGTATCAAGTATCTCCGTCAACAGTTCTCGTCGGTGCGGGTTAGTGTCGAGGTCGAGAAACCTCAGCGGCCGGGGTTGCAGGAGTTGGCTGTTGAGGCTGATGTGGTTTTTTACTCGAAGAGTTGGGCTCTGGTTAGTACAGTCTCTTTGATGACTTGATGGCTCGCTAACGACTACAGGGAAATGGCTACAAATCGGCTGAAGAGTGTCTTCGCGAGCAAGCCAAGTTGACACAGAATGCGTATGTCCCCTCATGAAAACACACGAGGTGTTATAACTAACTCTCCAGGACCCTGCTCTGCTGCACATGGGGCCAAGACGGCGCCGTCGTTCTAGAAACCAAATCCACCATTCTAATCCACAACCTGGCTTATTCTGCACCTGACTTCGAAGTCGTCGAGTAAGTCCACTCCTCCTCTCCCGATTTATCCCCGCTGATTTTGTAGTACAATTGGCGCCGGAGACACGTTTATCGCTGGAATGCTGTACGGCCTGCTTTGGAAGGATGACTGGGATACGACGAAGAAACTGAGCTTTGCGAATCGGGTTGCTGGCATGAAAGTGGTGCAGGAGGGGTTTGCCGGTTTGGCGCGGGCGCTAGACGCGTAGCTTCTTCGACTGTATATTATCTTTAAACAATTTATATACTTGTAGGTGAGGAGCCTTAGATCGGAAAGCTCCATTCCCAATCGGGAAACAGAACCACGTGATAAGGCGGTGAAGATCGAAATATTCTGCCCGCAATTTTTGCGATTTTTCGGAGCGCATTCAGCATCGCAAATTCAACCACTCAATTAAACACAGCAAAATGGCAGCCGTTTACAAAACAGTCTCGAAGAAGAATGCCCGGCGCGCTGAGGCCGAGGAGGATTCGGAGGATCTTGAAATGGAGGACTTCATCGATGATGCCGACGATACTACCAGCGAGGAAGAGGAAGAGGATGAGGATGAGGATGAGCAGGAAGATGGACAGACCTTGAGCTCCGCACAGAAGCAGCTGGCTTCTGGGATGATGCCTAAGACTCGGGTTTTGATGTTGACTTCGAGGGGTGTCACATATCGGTATGTTTTCTTCGCAAAATGAGAGGAAGAAGAAAAAAAAAAAAGAAACTGACAGCAAAAGCCACCGGCATCTTCTGGCAGACCTCGCCGGCCTCCTCCCTCACACCTACAAAGAGACGAAGCTCGACAGCAAGAAGAAGCAAGCGGGCTACAATCTCCTCCTCAACTCGCTCGCAGACCTCCACTCCTGCAACGTCATTTTCTTCCTCGAAGCCCGCAAGCGCGGTCAAGACCTTTACCTCTGGCTCTCGCGTCCCCCGAACGGCCCTACGATTCGTTTCCACGTGAACAACCTGCACACCATGGGCGAGATCAACGCGGGCTTTAGCGGGAACTGTCTGAAGGGTGGTCGCGGACTTGTGGTGTTCGACCGCTCGTTCGATGAGCAAGGACCTGTTATGGACGGCCAGCCGGGGACGGAGTACCGTTCGCTGATCAAAGAGATGCTGCGCGGTGTGTTCTGTGTACCGAAGCGGGGCGTTAGGGGCATGAAGCCGTTCGTTGACCGGATTATCGGTATTTTCGGTGTGGACGGCAAGATCTGGATTCGCGTTTATGAGGTCCGTCAGGCAGAGGGTGACAACAAGAACAAGGAGGGTCCGGACGTTTCGCTCGTTGAGATTGGACCTCGCTTCGTCCTTACCCCGATTGTCATTCTCGAAGGCAGCTTCGGTGGTCCGGTTATCTACGAGAACAAGGAGTACGTCAGTCCCAACCAGGTTCGTCGCGAGGACCGCATGGACAAGGCTGCTCGGTACGGCCATCGTCGCGATACCACGACGGACCGGGTGACCAAGCGGACGACCCTGGGATTGAATGAGGAGGCGGGCGTCAAGCCGAGTGCGTTGGATACCAAGAAGGTTTTCTCATAATCTATTTTTACCTATTTTGTTTCATAGTTTATGGTTAGGCGTTGGTTGCATAAAAGTTATACCGTATTATTAAGCTGTGCAATAACCTTCGACTTGGCTCATCTTCTCTCCATCTTTCCATCTCCAACATTCACAACATCATGGCTTTAATATCGCAATCTGGCCCTTTGCGGCTGGACGCTCTTTCCTTGGAATGTTGTTTGGTTTTTACAGTGTTAGAGTCCGCATTCTCGAGTTAACAAGCATTATTACACATCCAACATCATTGGATATTACTCATCGCATACACAGCAAGCATAGTTACAATACGAAGTACGAAGCATATCACGAAACGAAATGCAATTCAAAACCCTCCCAACCGAACTCCTCATCCACATCTTCCTCTCATCCTCCTCAATAACTGACATCCTCGCCCTTGCCTCCACCTGCCGCCGTTTCCACCGCATCCTCAACGCAAACGCCTCCAACAAACTCCAAATCCTCTACACCGTCGCCTCTTATGAGTTCTCTCCGATAGACGATATAATCCAGCTGGTCACGCAGAACGAGTCCCAACCAGTACATATCCGGCGCGAAGCACCGCTCTCGTTCCCGCTACTCAGGCAGATCGCGGAGGTCGGGCAGGTGGCAAAGAAGTGGGAGGTTATCTACCCGTTCAAGAAATGGAAGGTTGACTATGAGAATCGGCGGTTATTGGGCGATGATGAGAAGTGGAGGGTACGGCGCGCGGTATATCGGTTGTGGTTGTATACTCGCGCATTCCATACTAGGACGTTCGACCGGTATACGCGGAATCTAAGGCCTGTAGTCCTTGAACGCGCGCGGTTACTGCATAACTGGTCGAATGAGGAGTTAGCGGAGATTGAAGATCTGCGGGGTGTTATGCATGATGTCGTCCGGAATCATATATGTCCCAGTAATGGGACGATTGAGAGGAAGTTTCGGAAGAGGTTTCCTGCTGGGAATGGGCAGTTGACGTTTAACTTTCTCCCGATGCCGGGGGAGGTTAAACCTGCGGGGTATTATTCTACAGATCATTATTTCTATACACATCCCACGGATCCGGTGAAATACCGCTCTCGCTTCCGGAACGACATCTTCCACGACCCTGGGTATGAAGGCTGGGGCGATGAGATACCGCATTACTACGTGGTCGAGGATATGATGAAACTGGACCCCGGACAGGTACTGTGGCTGCGGGAGCACGCGCCGTTGAAGGAGCAGGTGGAGGCGTATATTGAGTCGCTGGGGGAGTGGTTCCGGAATAACGGGGAGACGTTTGGGGAGACGTTGGCGTGGGTTATGCTTGAGAGGGGGGAGGATGTGGAGTATTTTAAAGCTGCTATTTATGATAGAGATATGGGAATTGTTTAGACTTGTTCTGGTATTGGCGTAGTAAGTCGTATGTTTGTCTTACACAGTGTCGAACGCAGACTCGAGACGGCCTCATTTTGCTCATTTCCTTCAGGTATTTATGTCAATATAGGCAAAGCCAGAGTCCTTATTCTGTCATATCCACTTTGTCGGCCGGGTTTGGAAATCGTCTCTCGGAAACTCTTTCGGAAATTCTGTCTCGGGTCCCGCATAATTCTGTTTCTTTCTCACCCTTTCGGCAAAGTAATTCCTGTCGATATCTTGTATTTTGATATCACGGCCATTTGATCCCAGAAACAGGTGTTAATTCCTTGCTGACTGTTGCCGGATTCCACGGCATGATGGACTATGCGGTTAAATTTGTGTACAAATCTAGTTCAAGATGGTTAGTATAAAGAATATTGACATTTCTGTCATTGATACACAACCTTAATACCCTTTCACTGCTTGTGTCTCGATCGAACGCACTTCGTGCGAAGTAGCGAATCTTGCATATTCTGGCTTCGCGAAGTATATGATAAGCTGCTTCTCATTTTGACGGCGTCCATGACTTTCGGGGTCATTCTCATTTTCCGTTCTCCTACCAGGTATAGATAATTTAGCCAATTAAGCAACGCGTCTTGTGGATGTTCTTCATATCCAGAGTGGCTTTTAATCCCACCATAGCGCGAGTTTTCTGCATTTCTTCCAGTTTCTCAAATCATCGAATGGCTGTCAAAGGTAGGGAAAATTTTCGTTTCGTGGCTCCCTTCGGTGCTGGACCGGCCACGGAAGAGCCATGCAGGTCGAAGGCATTGAAAAAGTTGGCCTCGCGATGTATATAGTGCCTCAGAATGAATGGCGACAATGACGTGGACAGAAGAATCTCATTTTTCCTTGCACAACGGCAATGGTCAATTAAATGTCTTGCCCATCTGACGTTCAGTGAAGCTCTTTGCAAACTTTGTGATGAGGGATATTATACAGCGCAAGATTGGCATCTTTCATCTTTTTATTGCCGGGATTCGTGAGAGAACCCTGGTTAGGATTTGGCTTGTGTTCCAGGTTTGCTTAACCTCAACACCTAAAAGATGTTTGTTTTTTTCTGCTTTGGAACAAAAAGAATTATCTGGAGGATAAAAAGGCTAAAGCAGTTGAATGTGGATAGGGCAGGAAAAGAGCCTGTACTCGGCAATCTATAACAATGAGGTCAACAAACAACCACGAGGTATTACATTCGAGAAGGACTCAGTCAACTGTCCTAGAAGCGGTCACCGCATGCGTATTCCATAATCCGGTGAGTCGACCTGGTAGGGTTGAGTGTACCCTGCACTTCTTCAATGTCATTTCAGTGCCAGACATTTAGCACCTTGGCGAGTCTTCAGGGAGCCCCCTTTTGGTTCCTATCCACACGCTGACAATGTGAACAGACACCGGCAGAGGATAAGTGCATGGAGAACCAGCACTTGCTACAGCGCAGGTAGGTTTCCATTGTGTGGTAGTGTAAAGTTTTGTACACAATCCCAATCAACATCCCTTGCAAGATAATGATTGCGTTGGAAGGATTATAGAGATAAATATCAACTTCAATATAGGGCGGGAAAGGATTCTGTGTTGGCTGATAGGTAGGGAATAAGAAGAGACGAAGAGGCAATGGGTAAAAGGATGAAGAGAGCTGCTAGAAAAGAACTATCAAAAAAATATACACAGTCTATTATTACTATACAGTCAGTCTATAATACAGTGAATCACCCCAAACTCTGCAAATTCACCAACTCGCAATACCTCCCACCCCTCCTCATCAACTCCTTATGCGTTCCCAACTCAACAATCTCCCCCTTTTCAAGAACATATATCACATCCGCGCGCTGAATGCTACTCAGCCGATGCGCAACGGCAATCGTCGTCCGTCCACGGGCAGCAGCGTCCAGCGCCGCCTGCACGACTTTCTCGGATTCAGAGTCGAGGGCTGAGGTGGCTTCGTCGAGGAGGAGGATTTTAGGGTCGCGGATGAGGGCGCGGGCGATGGCGAGGCGTTGCTTTTGGCCGCCGGAGAGCATCATGCCTTTGTTGCCGACGGGGGTGTCGAAGGATTGTCTGTTGACGTTGTCGTTAGTATTTAATATGAAGGTAGGGTATATGGGAGGGGACGTACGGAAGTGAGATGATAAAGTCGTAGATATTCGCGTCCTTGCACGCTTGGACTACCATTTTGTCTGATACATATTCGTCGCCGCATCGGCCCAAAAGAATGTTCTCTCGGATTGTGCCTTGGAACAATGCAGGCTCCTGACTGACCAGCGCTAGGAAGCTGCGGTATGATCCCAGGTCCAGACGGGTGATGTCCCGGCCATCAACGCAGACCTGCCCGGAGACCGCGTCATAGAATCGCTCGAGCATGGCAATGGTTGTGCTCTTCCCGCTACCACTTGCTCCGACCAGAGCGACATATTGGCCTGGTTTTACCGTCAAGTTCAAATTTCGCAAAATAGGTTGTTCAGGGCGGGTGGGGTAGGTAAATGAGACGTCGCGAAATTCAATAGCACCCTTCATAGATGTAACGGGCTGATCCTGCTTCTTCTCCTTCTGCTTCACAGTAACCGGTCTCGAGTCGAAGAGACGCTTGAACTCAGTCGCCGCGTTCTTCGCCTTGCCCATATCCGGAGCATGGGAGAATACAGTCCCCGCCGCTTGAGAACCGAAAATAACCTCGCTGAAGCAGACGTAAAAGGTGAATAGTGAGTACTCGTGGCGTCCCAACAGGCGTCCACCGTACCAGAACCCCAGCGCCATGCAGAAGAATGGCAATGCCTGGGATGCTCCGTACAACACTGACGATTTGATAATTGGGATGATATCCGCGCGGAGCTGAGCTTGCAGTTGTTTCCGGTAGGATGCCAGCACCTCCGTCTCCATGGTCAATGAGGCGACAGTGCGGATGGCCGAGGCAGCTTCGCAGGCTGAACTTGCAGAGGCCTGGTATGCCTTTTTCGCGCGGGTTTGCAGCTTGTCGAGTAGCCAGACTCGGAGAAATCCGCAAGCGAGGAGGACAGGGACGGCGGAGATGCAGACAAGAGCCAGTTTCCAGCCCATGATAAGTGCCACTGTTAGCGAGGCGATGAGGTTGATGGTCACGATCAGCAATGTACCCAACGTAACACCGCTGATACCAGTGAGGTGCTTGATCTCAGCTGATAGCGACGTGGTCAACGCCCCGGTAGAATTTTCCTCGCGGTCGAAGAAGGCAATGTCCTGTCTCAGCAGCGCGCGGAATGCCGCTGTGCGCGCGCGATAAATCATCTTCTCTGAAGAATACGCAAATGATGTCCCCTGGATACTGTACAAGAGGAATGTGGCAATACCAACAGCCAGGAACATAAGAGACCAGAAGTTGGCGTCGTGGCGCAGCTTGCCATATTCCGTCGACGGCAGAGTCAGGGTGGTAACGGCTTTGGCGAACAATACGGCTTGCGATGGCTGGATGCCGCCGGCTGCGATCGAGGCGAGGAGACCAATACTCATGATGGGCCATTCGGGGCGATTGAAGTTGGCGATGAACTTTATCAGTTCCGAAAGGGAGTAGCAGGGTAATTGCTTTGGCTCCGGGGTGGACGGTGGCGATGGTTCTGGGTATAGATCGGGGAGCATTGAATGTCGGACCCGCGGCTTCTTCTCATCAAGACTTGAATGGTAAGAATAGCAGTCCGAGTCAGATGAGCACATGTCTCTGACCGAATCCGCGTCGAAGAGGAAGGTCATTTTTTCGAGATGCATCGACTGCCGGATCTCTTCTATGCGCTGAGCTTGGACTAGATCGAGATAGACACCTTGTAAATCAACGAGTGCCTTGTGCGAGCCCTGCTCGACAATTTGCCCGTTTACAAGGACGGCGATGTTATGCGCATTTTTAATAGTCGACAATCGATGCGCAATGACAATTGTCGTACGGCCCTCAGCTGCACGATCCAGTGCCGCTTGCACAATACCTTCGGACTTGGTGTCGAGAGCTGAAGTAGCCTCATCTAGGAGCAAGATCTGCGGATCCTTGACCACAGCCCGAGCGATGGCAATACGCTGCTTTTGTCCACCAGACAACGAACAACCACCAGAACCAAGATTTGTCTGATACTGTTCCGGGAGGTTCATAATGAATTCATGCGCATTGGCCATACGAGCGGCATCCTCGATACGGTGTTGAATGTCTTCCTCGGATTCGTGCTCCCATTGCGATCCCAGTAGCCCGAAGCGGATATTATCGTAGATGGTTGTAGCAAAGAGGCGAGGTTCCTGGCCGACCAGAGAAATTTGCTGCCTTAGCCAGCGAAGATTCAGCGTCTGGATATCGTGGCCGTCGAGGAAGACCTTTCCGGAGATGGGACTGTAGAACCGCTCCAGCAATCCGATGATGGTACTCTTTCCGGATCCAGAGGGTCCAACGAAAGCTGTTGTTTGTCCGGCGGGAATGGAAAGTGTCATGTCGTCCATTACCAGGACTTCAGGACGGGAGGGATATACATGGCTGACGCGGTGCAGGAAAATATTCCCTTGAGCTTTGTCGAGTCTCTCGCCTTCATCAGAAGATGGATCGATGGGCGACTCGCGATCGATGGTGCTGTAGAGCTTCGAAGCAGCCGCGACGGCATTACCCAGCGCCTGACTGTTAGGCGCGACATTGCCCAGATTATAGGAACCGAGGATGATAGCCATGAGGATAGTGAGAATATCCCCGACCTGAACACCATCGTCATCATCGACCAGAAACTTTGACCCCATCCAAAATCCCAGACCGTAGTTGAGATACATAACGCAGAACAGGCCTCCCACCATCAGGGCGAAAGCAATCTGTGCCTTTTTGCCCGGATTCTCCGATTCCTTGAGCAAAGACTCGTATTTCTTCGCGAGTGTCTCCTGTGCATCGAACGCGACTACTGTCCGCATAGCATCGAGAATCTCCTCGGCCAAACTACCGCTGCGACCGGAGCTTTCGAGTGCGCGTTTTGTGAATATGAGCATACCGGTTGAACCTACACCCATGATAACCAGCAGTGCCAGGAGTGTAGCAGTACAGACGAGCGCCAGTTTCCAGTATTTGATGTATGCGATGATAAACGCAGTCACGAACGTAGACAACCCGGTCAACACCAGCGCGACCTTTTCCGAAATACCGTCTTGGATCAAGTTTGTATCAGCCGTAATTCGCGTGGTAATCTCTCCAGAACCGATCAAGTCGAAGAAAGCGATATTCTGGCGGAGGATAGCACGCAGGTATTCGATTCGGATCTTCTGCACGACATGGTCGCCGGTGTAGATAAACCCGATCGTAGCTATGGCAATTGTTGCGAGCTCGCCGGCTCCAAGGATGATAAAATAAAATACGTTATCTGTGAGTTCTTGGTTAAAGTGCTCAAAGGTGATTGCATTAATGGCGATTTTGCGAAAACTCGAGGTCAACTGTCCGAACAGTACGGTGAAAACAGGGAGTGCAGCACCGCCGACGATAGCGGCGAGACTGGCAATAGCCAGCACGACA
The DNA here is from genome assembly GCF_001890805.1 of Aspergillus glaucus CBS 516.65. NCBI lineage: Eukaryota > Fungi > Ascomycota > Eurotiomycetes > Eurotiales > Aspergillaceae > Aspergillus > Aspergillus glaucus. The sequence continues at coordinate 1,216,283 of NW_019170457.1, forward strand.
AGATCGCACTTTGAGGCATAACGATAGAGCGAAAAGAAGCCGATTTTCTGGGCAGGAGGGTTGGCGAGTTGGCGGGCGAGGATGTCCTTCTCGTGGTGGGAGAGGGATATTGCCATGATTAGGACATTGTTGGAGTCAGAATTAGAATATACAGGTAGAACGAGTAAATAGAAGCAATGTTAAAACAATGTTATACAGTGCGGAATATAGTCTGGAGGACTAGTTTGATGCAATATTAAGGGCGCCGCGGAAAGTGGACACCTGAAACGACCCAAAATTGAGACTCAGCCCTAACCTAAAAGCTCGCCGGCTGTCACATTTTTTGGTCAGAACGTAGGGAACTCCGAGCGCTTATTGTTTGACGTTCGGTAGTTAATAGTTCGTTTAAATTCATGTGCTTGACCGATCGGGTGGAATAAACTTAAGGAATAAACTTAGGAATAAAAAATAGGTGGGCTATCATTCTATCTGCCGGAGTATATACGCAATAGGTAACGATGTACAAGAAGAGGAAACAACACAAAAACAAGACAGAAAACTAAATACGCTATTCCAATAGTTACTCCCGTGTACTCATCTTGACCCGCAGGTCAGGAACCTCCCAGAAGGCATAGCACTCGCTCTGTCGCTGCCAATCCTTGACGCGGCCCACATACTGGCCATCAAACTCCAGGAAGAACGCACCCAGCGAAAACTGCATCATCTGCATCGCAAAATACTTGGCAACGCAAGACCGGCTACCGACCAGGAATGCCTGCACTCCTTCTTTGCGGTCAGTGTTGCTGGGGTCTGTCCAGCGCTCGGGGATGAACTCGTATGGGGCGTTGAAGTATTCGGGGTTGTGGTGAAGGGCGAACAGTGAGCTGCAGATTTCAGTCTGTCAAAGTTAGTAAGGGGTTTCGTTTCTGGAAATGTTGGGGGACTTACTCCGGCCGGGATGTAGGTGCCATCCACATATGCTCCGGGCGACACACGGGGTCCTCCCACCGGCACGGGTGGATACAACCGCATAGCCTCAGTGATTACCGCATTAAGGTACGGAAGCTTCTGCACCTGCCCATCAATGTCCTTCGGGGCGGAGTAGACACTGTCCAACTCTGCCTTCAATTTGGCATGGGCCTCGGGATGGGTCAGGACAAAGTAGATCGCCGCACAAAGCGCATTCTGGGTCGTGTGGAAGCCAGCCAACATAATTGCGGAAAAGTTTTCAGCAATTTCGGTCTCGGGCAAATCGGTGGTGGGTGCTCGTTCCATGATTTCGACCATCATGTCCCGCCTCGTGTGTTCGGCCCGGAGTTGTCTATTCCATTAGCAATTGTCACTAGCCTAAAGTTAAAAACAGAGAGAACATACTCGTTAATCAGACGCATGCGGGCATCTTCGGCCCTCGTTCGGATACCCTTGCGAAGAAATCTGCGCAGAAGCCACTTGATCACCGTGGGCACTCCTGAGCCCTGGAATTGGTCCCTTATAGTAGCCCAGAAGAAGATTCGCGGCAGTTGCTCAGTCCAGAAGTAGGGCCGTCCTCGGTTCAGACAGCCCAGCGATTTACCGAGAAGCACTTCGGAGACGGTATCCACCGCATGACAATAGTACAGGTCGTTCAGGACGAGCGTGTCATTGCGCTGGAGTCTAACTTTCAGGGCATCGTGCAAACGGAGCACGCAGTCTCGGATGACGCCGTCGTGCGCTTGGACGCTGCCCGGGCTCAAAGATGGACTGAACAACTTGCGCACGGTGGCGTGGTATGCTGGGTCTTGAGCTGTGAAGATGTTGCGGCGGGAGATGCCTTTGTAGAAGGGGGATTTGAGGAAGACGCTGCCTTTGCCGACGGAGGCGTAGATGTTTCGAAGGGCTTTGACGGTGTTTGTTGTCGCTTGACCGGGGGCGAAGCGGGCAATTTTTCCTACAAAATTAGTATACATTCTGATACTAAGCTCTTGGTGAACGGAACATACCGTATTTCAAGTGCAAGTCGTTGAACTTGTGGGCGCTGCGGCCGCGAAGGAAGGAGAATTTGGTACCGAACTGTTGAAATCAGTATGGCTCATGATGGAGGGACTTGAGTACTCACACCAGCAAGAAGAAGATCAGTCCAGCTACCAGGGACACCCTTCATAGTAGGGGCCTTTGGCGTGAGCGCACAGCCCAACAGGACCAAGCATGGGATCTACCGTAGCATGTTAGTATCACCAAGGCAGACGAACAAGGACAAGCATACCAAGATAATAGCAGCAATCATAGTGACACTTGTTTGACTCTTGATTCAATGCTGATGTCCATGCTGTACGAACGAATCTATTTATCACCTGGCATAGTTTAGAGGGCTCTGTTGAACTTCCGAGTTGGGATGCCGGAAATTAGCGCAGTTTCAACTGTCTCAAATTTGGCTCCGATGCATTTTTCAGATTCGATTCAGAGTTTGATTAAGCCAGTAGATCTATCTGAATTGTCTGAATTGTCGGGCGATTGTTTGATTGTCCTTGTCCATTTTTATGCCTCCGTGGTTGTCTACCGGAGTACTACATATAAGTCGTAGATTCTCCATCCTATGGATTAAACCATCTACTTCACGCACTATATACCTGAATAGGTGTTAATCCGCTCAATATGAAGAAAATCCTCTTCCTGGCCAACAGCGAACACGGCCAAACAAACATCATTCTTGCGCTATCTCATGAACTCCTCCTCCGAGGCAATATCGACATCCACATCGCCTCCTTCCCAGCCCTCGAACGTCGCGTGAACAAACTCCTCCACGACAACGCTCCTCTCTACGATAGCTCATTCGACTCTCGCATTCATTTCCATCCCATTCGTGGGCCCTCTAATACAGATGTGTTCCTCCGCACCGGCAAGCGCGGGGCATTTCATCCCCCGGGTGCCACAGGAGCTGTCCTGGGTTTCCAGTCCTTGATCGAGGATATCTGGGGATGGAATGAGGAAGAGTATATCGATGTCTATGAGGGCTGTGTGGAGGTCGTCAAGATCGTGCAACCAGATATTGTGGTGTGCGATTTTTTCTTCTTGCAGGGACGCGATGCGGCGTGCAACACTGGACATACCGCGGTGCTTATGAATACCACCTCGCTTAGCCATATTGTGCTCGGGTTGCAGAAATATTCGTCGCCCTTGTGGAAGTATCCTTTGTGAGTTCCCGTTTTCTTTGCTTCAGTTTCAAAAGACACATGCTAATGAGTTGGTAGACCCGGAACCGGCTTCCCATACCCCCTCCCCCTCCACCTCATCCCAGCAAACGCACATGCCCTCCTCAAAACAGCAAAAATGTACCACGGCAGCGGCCGTCGTCGCGAGATTCGCGAGTGGCGCATCAAGCACAAGATCAAAGGCCGCTTTCCATTCGCCGATGCATGGCGCCCAGACCGCATCCATCTCTCTCCGGCATTGAAAGAACTCGACTGGCCAATGGACGTGCCAGACAACGTAATTCCGTGCGGCCCCATCCTTCTCCCCGTTGCATCTGTCAAAGACCAAGATCCCGAAATGGACCGGTGGTTGCAGAAGGCACCGACTGTCCTCGTGAACCTCGGGACGTTGTACGCGCCAGACCCCAATGTGGCCCGCGAGCTCGCAACCGGTCTCAAGACATTCCTCGATCGCTGGTCCGATCCATCCACTCAGATCCTCTGGAAGCTTCCCAAGCATCCCTACGACCAAGGCGATGTGTACGCCTCCGCCATCGAACCGCTGAAGGCAGAATGCGACGCAGATCGCGTGCGCATCCGTGATTGGTTCCAGGTTGAGCCCATGGCTATGCTGGAAACGGGTAACATCGTCTGCTCTGTTCACCACGGTGGTGCGAACTCATGGTACGAGGCTATTCAGAACGGCGTCCCGCATGTGATTCTCCCGGCGTGGCAAGATTGTTATGAGAATGCTGCGCGTGCGGAGTGGATTGGGATCGGGGTTTATGGGAATAAAACCCGGGCGCCGGATGTCAGTGGTAAGGAGTTGAGTCAGGCGCTACTTAAAGTCATGGGGAATGACTCGTATTGGGAGAAGGCTGCTGTTCTCCAGGAGAAGTGTCGTATTCCTGGACGGGTTGTTGGTGCTGATAAGCTGGTTGAGTTGTTGGAGAATCCTGAGCGAATGAATATGAATATGCCTCAGTTCGAGGATAACGAGGTCGCTCAGATCAGCAATGGTGCTGGAAAGACGCTCGAAACGGTTCCGTCACAGGCGAAACCATCCAAGTAAGTATCCCGCCATCTTCACTCATCCTGTATCTTCCGTCTAACAAGAGCAGATCCTTCGCGAAAGGCATGGTAGAAACCCTCATGGTCTCCCTCCTCTGCAACGCCTTGTTTGTCCTCCCAACTCTTGCCTACGCCGCCCTTCTGATTCCCCGAATCCGACTCTTTGCTCTGCTGTACACCATATACATCAAATTCTTCGCCAAAGCCCACACAACCGGCACTCTCTCGCTCCGCAGTGACTCTTTCCGCACCTCTTGGGTGTGGGAGCTCTACAGCTCCTATTTCCCGCTTACCCTGTACCGCACTGCACCGCTGTCCCCGCAGAAAAAGTACATTTTCGGATATCATCCGCATGGTGTTGCTCTGCGCGGGGCCATTGGCGTGCTCGCGTCTGATGCAGCGGGCTTCTCGTACCTGTTCCCGGGAATCACGAATACATTGCTCATGAAGGATACGGCGTTTTTCACTCCGCTGCTTAGAGAGTATCTGCTTGCTTCTGGACTAGGTGGTGTTTCCCGCGGCTCCTGCGTGAAACATCTCATCCGCGGGGGTCACGACGGACGAGGCATGGGTCGCGCGATTACCATCACCGTCGGGGGAAGTCGAGAATATGCGATCGCCAAGCCAGGCACGATGGGAATCGTAATCCGCATTCGAAAGGGGTTCATCCGTGTCGCTGTTGAAACTGGTGCTGATCTAGTCCCCGTGATCGCATTCGGAGAGAATGAACTCTTTTCGCCCGTGGATGTCAACTCATCTCTGCTCAAAAAAGGGATCGCGAAGATTTGGGAGGGCTTTGTGGGGCATCCCGTGTCGTTCTCGACCGGACGGTTTGGGATGTTTATTCCGTATCGCAAGCCGGTAAGAGTTGTCGTTGGGGAAGCAATTCCGGTAGTGCAGCAGCGCTTTGAGCAGGACGAAAAATATGTCGACTCTCTGCAAGAAAAGTACATTGACGGATTGCGGGGGTTGTATGAGGATTGGAAAGGAGTGTTTGGGGATTCGGCGATCAAGTTTGAGATTGTAGAATAGGGTTTGGCACTGGAATACTTTTAATTGGAATAGGCTTCGGCCGTGTATTATAGTTTAATGTCATTTTCGGCCTTTTGCCCGTTGTTGATCTTAGATGGCGTGTTTTAAAATTGAAACAGCCCTAAACCCAATTTTGGGTCAAGATGCTTCCCGGTATATACTCCGTGGCTGCGGTATCTCGCGGTATATCAGCCCGGCATATAGCCCTTCAATCTTATTTTCACCTGCTACGGTTGTTGTATGGCAAGATGATCTTCCTCTTGGCCCTCGGGGTCGTCGTTTTTCTCCTCTTCAATCTCAAAGTCCTTCCTGGCGCATGGCACGCCCGCGTTCTCTGGGGTATCTACAAGCAGACCACTGCCCCGACCGTTCATAGCAGCAAGAATGATGCCAAGCCGCTGTTCAAATATCTAACCACCACCACCCGCGCCGCCCCTCTGGAATGCGACTATAACGGCCACAAGTCCAACAGCACCTACTTCACCGACCTCGACGTCAACCGTACCCAACTGCTCTGTCGATTATTCAAGCTCGTCCTATCAGCCTCGCATTATGACCGCTCGAAACGGAATAAACATCTCAATATCGCGTTGGGCAGTACCTGCTGCGTGTTCCGGAAGGAGATCCAGCCATTGCAGGAGGTTGAGATTTGGTCAAGAGTGTTAAGCTGGGATGAGAAATGGGTGTATGTTGTTAGTTATTTTGTCCGAAGAAAGTCCGGGAAGAGGGGCGGAGTGCCCCGGGAAGAGGATATCCTGGCTTCGGCAATTGGGCGGTATGTTTTGAAAGATGGACGGAAGACGGTGCAGCCGATTGAGGCATTGAGGGATTGTAGTCTCCTGCCGCTAGAGACTGATCCAGACTGGAAAGAGTATGAAGCCGAGCGCGTCAAGGGAATGCAAATCGGGGGTCTGTTGGCTGGATTGGGGGGTTTGCCCGAGGTGTTCTGTCCGGATTCTGGGTGTCTAAATTAGTGGTCGTTAGTTCAACAAGAGCCACCATTCTTGAGCATTCCATTTTCTATGAGGCTTTTGCATAGCGCCAAAAATGGTGTCAAAAGGCACCTCGGTCCTTCGCGTCATGTGATGCACGTGAATACAAATCTTGGTGTGAAACGGGGAAGCTTCGGGGCAGCGGTGCCGATTCTCCGGATTACCGTACGAGGCCATATGACAGCCGTGGGCCGTAGAGACAGTATCGCGCAGTAAGGAATGTACGTAGTATTGAGTCTGCCGTAGAGTGCTTACTAGAACTAACTAAGAGTGTTCCATCGCCGTATGGTGTTAAGGAATAACGTTGGACCGATTAGGCAAGTTCCGCCGGCCCGATGATATAGGCCAGCGTGTACGCACGTTTAAATAGACAAGCACTTAATCAACTGCGTATACGCACATACGTTCGTTAGGCAATATACCTCTTCGTTAAAACTAGTTCTCTCCATATAGACGTCGTTTAGTCCGGAATAATCGACTCCCGAATTCCCCTCTGAGCTACGATCCGAGAGACCCCGCTTCACTTGGCATTTTCCATTTGGGACGTCACGTGCCAGATTTGTAGATAGCTTCACTCCTTCCTCATTCGTCAGTCATCTACTCTCATCCGATTTTCATTATATCTTACGGTCTCAGATGCACCGGGAGCTGCAAGGTCACTATGCTCATCCTGACAACTCATCATACACCGTTTCGACACATGCTCTGTGACCAGGAACACAACAACGGCGGCATTGCCAGAGTCTTTGGTCGCCCCAAGATTCTGAAAGTGGTTTTCGAGGAAAATTCTCGCGATGGAGAGTTCTACGACACCTACGAAGGCACCAAGAGAATCGCGGCCAAGTCGGGAATCTACACATTCCGCGAACATTTGAATAAGAAGAAAGTGTGGGAAGAGCATCGCCCGATTTCATGGGCCTCGCATTAGTATGAAGACATGAAAACCGTGAAAGAATCCTTGGGGAGATCTAGGGATGCGGAAACCAGTCATACAGACAACGACTCGGAGGGTTTTGCACCAAACCCAAATCTCTCTCTCAACGTTGGGATCAAGCATCCTCCCCCCTGGATGTTCAAGTTCGTCGCGCTATTTGGCTTGCTCGTCCAGTGTGGCGTACTTGCTTACGCTGGCTTGGTCACCTATTGCTTGCGATGGGATAAGGACGGGTTGGTAGTTCCTGGATACGGATTCCCTGTTTACACTAGTGGGACACTACTCCTCTCCATAGGAATGTTTCTTTGCGCATGTCTGATTGAAATGAGCACGAAAGAGCGCATCTTCAGGAAGCGCCCGGATAGCAATCGGATGTTTTTTTACTGGATTCAGCCTGGCAACCAAGTTATCGGCGACCAGGTCTTTGGCTCATTCGCTCACTGTGATAAGAGAGCGCCTTTGACGCATTACATCACGTCGTAAAAGTCAGGCGATTCGACCCATACACTGAGCGTGTGGCTCACTGTCGTGTTGAGTATGGCCGGATTTCTCTTGCAGTTCATTGGCTCCCGAGCTTCGCATTCATCCATTGCCGTTGTCCAGCTCGGGGTCACACTGGTTATGTCCGGGATTCGGGCATCACTCCGTTCCAGGCGTCTACACAAACATGACAATCTCATGGGTTTTGATCCGGATAGATATGAAGGGTATGAGTTGGATTGGCTCGCCTCCACCATGGCGATCAACTCTTTTGAAGTTCTCATTGCCGGCCGATCCCTTGACAGTGATATGGAAGATATCATCGAAAAGCTGTCCGAATTGGGTCTTTCTATTATCAAGAAGCGTCCGACGGGTCAGACCAGTGAGAATGTGCCTGTTATGTGGGGAGTCATCCAGGATCTCTGCCATCAAGAACGAAAATGAGACGATTCGTCCGCCGCTGCGCTCCGCGTACTAGAAAAATGGCGCTTTTACAGGGAGTGCTATGGTGATAGAATGAAAGATAAGAGACTTGTAACTATGAGATGTATGGGAATAAGGTTCAAGTACCGAGCTCGACCCTCCCATCGAACCAACCCAGAGAAGCAGCATATGGGAACTCAAATATGTTCGGGTACGAGAGCAGGCCCTAATCTTGGCTGACGGGATCGAGAAGACCGCAAAAGTCCTATATGCGAAGGCAGACAATGCCGTGATGATTGCAGAACTTTGGCAAAAAGTGCGGGCCATTTGCTGGCCAGTATGTTGTGTTGCTTTCAATGGCGAGAAAACGGTGCCCGGTGAGTTGGACGATGAGGTGGTAATGAACCAAATACACTTGACACTGATGCGTCAAACTGGCCCTGATCGTACGGCTGGGCAGTCGTGGACTGCTATGCCATGCCTTCACGGAAAGCGGGCTCGGATCCACCGAGGATGCGATGCAGTGCATCATACCTGCTCTTAGGAGTCTAGGAAAGCTATCTCCTCATTGAGAAGGGGTTACCCAAAGTGATAGAGATGGCTGACAGATTGAGAAAGAATCGGAAATGGCAAAGAGCTAAAGGACTTCTTCAGTGGACCTGGCAGATATCGCTGGAGCTTGCACGCGCATCTGCTAGCTCAGAAGGTTCTGAGAAGCCACAACCCGATTTGCGAACGCTGGACTCCGATCAAGCCTCGGGGAGCAGTACAATGCAAGAGCACGAACAAGTACTAGAAACATTATGCGAGCTTTATCGATGGGCGCTGTTCACTGGTATTGCTGAGAATCGCATCTTGGCTTGCAAGGGCATATCATGGGCGATTCGTCAGTATACTAACCTCAAGCTACCAAAATTTATTGAAGTCGCAAAGACTTACGGCCATGTGGCCTTGAGGTTGACCCTTGATACAGACAGCCGGTCACTCCTGCTCAACAGCGGTAATACTGTGCAACTTGACACAGTCCTGCAGACAGTACAAGCTGCCATCAAAGAGGGCGATTTGGTTTCCACCCTTGTGATGTTGCGAGACATTAAAGTTACACAACCCAACGACATAAACGAGCACCTAGTTGACCTTGCTGCCGCGAGGGGTTGGCAAACCGTGGCCAAGACCTTGATTAAGCTACAAGCGCTGCTGGAAGATGAAGGCCATGGTCGCGAAGCCATTTTTTATGCCACGGAGAGTGGAGACATGTATACTCTCCTCCTGGTGTTAAACAAGGGTTGCTATCCGAATTTTGCAGACGCGAAGAAGCGTACTCCTCTCTCTTACGCTGCCGAATGTGGCAATGTGGAAATCTTGAAGCACTTGCTCAGCGACCCGAGAGTTGGCCATGACCCCGTGGGCATTGATGGTTACACGCCTCTTTTCAGAGCTATCATGGCAGGCCAAGCTGCTGTCGTATCGACATTGATCAATGAGGGCAGAGTCGACGCCAATCCTACGGATAAGAACGGTCTGACGCCGCTTTTATACGCGGCTAGGGCGGGACACGCACACATGGTCAAAGTACTGCTCGAGACCGGGAGAGTGGATCCACACTCAGGAGATGACACAGGATGGACCCCATTATTCTATGCAGTTCGGTATGGGCATGTTTCTGTAGCCAACTTACTTATTGAGGGTGGAGCGGACCCAGATGCAGAAGACGATTCCAAACGCACTCCGTTATACTATGCAGCCAAAACCCACGAGACACAGATGATCAAACTATTGCTTGACACCGGAAAGGTGGATCCCCGGGTGATTGCTGATGCAGATAGCAGAAGGTATGGACATAAGCCCCCAAGAATCTATAAACGTGCCGAGATCGTGAGCCAACTGAGATGGAATAAGGAAGTTGGACTTCATTTGGGTGCCTGAAGGAATAGGACAGGCCTCAGTGAAGGATATATCCAAATATGACGAACCACTACAGGGGTATAAACTAATCATAATAAACTAAAATACGATTCAATGATCCATAACCGGTACCACATAACATACATGAGCCATCAAGAGCTAATCATAAAACCGAAAGCAGAGGCCACGAACACAAGAAAAGAAAATAGTCCATTTAATAAAAGGATTTGATGGCGAATGACGAGTAAACCTCATAAAGTGTGCGAGTCTGTCATCCGGAGGCTAAGACAGACCAAAATAAGACCATTCAATTATCACATAGCAAGAAGGGGATAAAAAAAAAAAAAAAAAAGACAAAGGGAGAAAGGAAGAAAAGTCGTTTAACAGCAGCCCTGCTTCTGCTCCGAATCCTGCGACTCGCTAATGTTGATGACCTGGCGACGTTCCCCGAGCGGGTTCTGGGGCGAGTCACCCTCGAGCGCCTTGCTGGAGACGATACGGTAGATTTCTGGAATTGTTGCGTCAGCCATGTGCGACTCGAGCGAAGTGCAGCGGGAATACAAACCTGTCAGAATGTTCTGGAAGGCAAGTTCGACGTTGCTGGCGTCAAGGGCAGAGGTCTCAATGAACGACAAGTTGTTCTCGCCTATGTTGCGGTCAGCGCGACCCACTTCTCACCCCCCTGGGGAACACAAAGAAAACATACTCGCAAACTGCTTGGCCTCTTCCGTGGGCACAGCCCGCAGGTGTCTCAAATCGCTCTTGTTTCCGACCAACATGATGACGATGTTGGAATCAGCGTGATCCCGCAACTCTTTCAACCACCGGTTGACGTTTTCGTAGGTCTGATGTTTGCTAATATCGTAAACGAGGAGAGCGCCGACCGCGCCACGGTAGTAAGCCGAGGTAATCGCCCGGTAACGTTCCTGGCCAGCAGTATCCCAAATCTGAGCCTTGATCGTCTTGGAATCGACCTGGATGGAGCGGGTTGCGAATTCGACACCGATAGTCGACTTGGAGTCCAGATTGAACTCGTTGCGGGTGAAACGACTCAACAGGTTGGACTTTCCGACACCCGAATCACCGATCAGCACCACTGCGCGTTGTCTCTGGTCAGTTAAGTCCTGATAGGTGCGAGATAGGAAGTGCGAAAGAGGCAAGGGGCGAAAAAAGGAGGGACATGATCACACGAGTGACAACGTACCCTTGAAGAGAAACTAGCATCCCAACGCTGTTAGCTGTCATCTTTCTTGCAGAAAAAGGATTAGAATAGAAACTCACATCATATTCGTCGTTAGCCATGAGGGGTAGTCGTGGGAGTTAGACCAGCACTCTTTTAGATAAAAAAAAGGGTAAGAAATTCGACGTGGCTTCGAGCCGTCACGAGGGAGATAATAGAAAGAAAGAAACTGGAAGAAGACAAAGCCGTTAGCAGCGAAATCGCGAAATATCAAGGAGAATAACGATGGGTCAGGGGGTACACATACAAGCACAGACACGGAGCAGATGCCAGACTGGTCCGTAGCAAAAGGGAAGTTGAGATAGTTGTATTCATTCGAGGCCCGGAGGTGGAGCGGCTTCTCCCTGGCCCGCCCGTCGACGCTGAAAACGGTTTAGTGTGTTCACGTGGGCGGTCAGACATTTTTCCAGTAGACCGCGACACTGTCTACTGTTTACACTCCTACTACTACTGTCTATCGGGGCATATACTGTTACTGCGTACTGTTCTTGCTCTTGACAGGATGCTCTACTGGCAGCCGTCTTGAGTGCTGTATCATCCATCAGCATGTAATCTCCGCTCTGATTGATATGTACACCTGCCGGATAACTGCATCCAGAATACACCAATCACTTCTACTTCACCAATAAAACCAGATTGATCAAATTACTCCATTGCTCAGGCACAATGACTGACGTGGAAATGCGCGACGTGGATGATGATGACATCTCGGTCACGTCCACCGTGCCCAGTGAGCAAGAATCGGAATATGAAGTCGAGGCCATCTTGGCAGAACGGACTCAAGATGATCAGCCCATGTACCTGGTCAAGTGGGCGGGATATTCCATTGAACGCGCCACCTGGGAACCCGCGGAGTCTTTCTTTAACGATGAGAGCTTTTTGGACTGGAAAAGGAAAAGAAAGGCCATCGCAGAGGGGAAGCAACCTGAGTTTGATCTGGTCAGCTTCGAAAACCATCTGATTGCCTTGGAGGATGCGCAGGAGAAGCGGAGTCGCAGGCGCGAGGCCAAGAGGAGACGGTTAGGCCTGTCCCGCGAGCAAACAGATGCTGGGAAAAAGCAACGCGTCGACGGCGCAGCCTCGCCTGCTTCCTCAAATCATCCTTCTTTCAACAACTCAGACTCAGGAAACGCAAGAATGAATCCTCCATCTCGTCCTACTGCCATGAGACACATCCCCCCGAAACCTCCGATGGTTCTATTTGGAAGTGGTCAGAACCGGCATGGACCATGGATGGCAGCTCGCAACAAGAACAGAAAGCCTGATGAGCCGGATAAGCAATTTAGTAACCTCTCAACCAAATGGCGATTTGAAAAGGCCAAAGGCTACGAACCACCTCCCAACATCAACCAACTCGAGCTCATTCGTCCGTCAGATTGGCCTGCGCGAACAGGTGCCCCTGTTGCTACCCTCAAGGTTGCGGACCATCTAGTCGACTCTCCCATAGGGGGCTCTCCTGTGGCTTCGCCAGTAGAAAGAAACAACCCTTTCTCGGATAGCTATCGTCCATCCAGTCCGGCACCAGGCCTTCGCCGTCAGCTTACGTCGGACTCGTGGAGACCAGAATCATCTCCGCCAAGGGCTCCACGTGTACCTGAAAGACAGGCATTCCGTGACTCATGGAGGTCGGAATCCCCTCGCACACGGCGTCCGCCTTTACCGGAAAGACAAGGTTCACGAGATTCGTGGAGAACCAGTTCATTTCACGCGCGAGATGCCTTCAGCCCCGAAAGACCGGCACCCGATTCACGGAGGCCAGAATCTACCTTCTCACGAGACCGCCCTGGCACTCCTGATGAACGAAATTTTTCTCAATTGCAAATAGAAAATGACGGTGCTCGCAGTCAATGGCTCAGTGAAGAACCAATACCACCACTCCCTCCAAGACGGCCCATGACAATCAAAGGTGCCAACTTCCGTCGGGCCAGGGATGAAAACTCTCAAACCAGATTTTGGAACCATGGCGAGGTTTTCGTCAACATGTATCTTGGACCAGAGAAAAGGTTTATAGGACCGGTTCGACTGTGCGGGTTGAGTTCCATGTCAAGGTCCAGGGTTATACAATCAAAGAAGGACAGCAAGATAGATGTCTGGTTCCAACAGATCTGCACACTCGATGAATACAGAGAGCTGTGCAATAGAGTAAGTGTGCCTGTATCAACTATCCATAACAAACGAACAAGCAAGTCTGACAACTGCCTCATAGTCAAAAACCAATTTCCGGTACGATAACGGTTGGATCGAGGGGTACGACGATACGGAACCGGATGTTTACAGGACAGGACAGGCACTCCAACGGGGTAATTTTCTCGCGATCGCGTACCCCGACGAACCGACCTGGGGTAAAAACGTGCTACTTGCGTACTCGCCTTCTTCGTTAGATTTCGACTTCCTTCGCAATGACTTCAATTTTTCTCCGGACACGTTTCTTCATTTAACTGTTCGAAACCCCTTGGCATACCTGGACAGACCGACAGCTTCAAACAGGATTTTCCGGGCAATCCCTGCACGAATGACGGAACTGCAGGACAACCTCCCGACTCCGACGGAACAGAGGGTTGAGAAAGACCTGCTGGAAGCTCAGATTGCCCAAGAACTGCAACTGCAGCTTCCCGCGGATGCCAGCAATCGCGTCGAAACTCCAGTGCTTCCTCAGGAACAGCCCATGGAAAGTGACGAGCCAGCACTTGTTCAGGAGAAACCTTCGGCCCAGCAACAACTCCAACAGCAGCAACTGTCCGTGGCGAACTTCGACGTAGATGACTACTTCAGAAATGTGTTCAAAATGACATTCGACGTGCTTGCTACGAATAATGGCGTTGAGAAAGGCCGTGCTCAGGTTTTCTACCTGATGTGCCCGCCTGAGAATACATTAGCCCAAGACGAATGCGGAATCATCGTTGAGTTTCTGAAAAAGCATGAAGCCGTCATATTTTCCAGCCGCCTTGAGGAGGATTGGGAGCGGTTTGTTCGGACCATCAACCGTGGTGTTGTGCTGGTATGTTGCGCACTAAGCAGTCTCTTTTATATCACTAACGTTCGAACAGTTCCATGACAGCTTTGTCAATTACGATACCATGTTTAGCCTCCGCGGCCTCATCCACAAATCATTCACATTCTGGTCCTTTTCCCTAACTGGAATAGGAGAGGGCGACAACAAGACTTATTTCCAGCGGCTCTTCCCCCATGGCGGGGTCATTCTCTTGACAGAAGACTTTATGGTCCGTGAACCAGATGCCACAGTCATCATCCTGGCCTGGTTCTACGACTGGACGAAGAAGAAGTTCCCAGGCAGTTGGAAGATGATGCTACGCCCGAATGTTCTTGAATGGCTCTTGAAGCAGCCAGAGCCTGCGGAAAAGCAGCGGCAGGGAGTGTAAGTGCACCAGCCCCTTTATTTATACCACAGTGAACTAACTGGGATACAGCTGGCTCGCAATGTACAGCCTAATCGCCCAACTCAGCACCACCGACAACGGCACCTTACTCACCCACTCCGAACCCCTCGACGGCATCCACGACGACTGCCCCGAAAACCGCGTCATCTCCCCACCCACCATCCCCCTCTACGGCTCCCGCACCGAAGCAGACACCAGGGGTCTGGTCACGCAAGAACAACGCGACACAGACCATCTAGCTGAATTCTTCGCTGGCTGGGCACTCGTCAACAGCCATCGCTTTAGACGGTTTACGATTCTCACGACGAAGCCGCTGAAGAGTTGGAATTTGTGGAATCATGTTGATGTTAAGGAGACGGCAATGGACTTTTTCAAGGCGTATGGGGTTGATTATCGGACGTATTGGAGTCGGTTGAAGGGGAAGGCGTCGTCGTCGTCTTCATCTTCGAAGGACAACAAGCAGGGTGCGGATTCGCCGAGCAAATCCGATGCGGTTAAGATGGGGTCTGCGCAGGGTCCGGCGCGGTTGTAGATATGCTGTCTGTGTACTAACTAGTGTGGGCTCGATGTGATGGAAGTTGGATCTATTATGTTCATTTTCGATTTGTTTAAATATACCCTGTTTTGGTTCTGGCTTTTTTCGGCTGTTTACTTCTGTTTATTTTGTCTCGTTTTACACATGGTGCTGATGTGGATAGAATACTATCTATACCCTGGACTTGAAAATAACCACTGTATTCGTATGCTATTTAGCAGTTCTGCAACGAACTTATCGACGATAAATGACCACAACAATAGACAAGAATGTAAGTAACCTGTGGACGCCTAGACTATACCCAAATGTGCCACCATTATAAATACCTGAATGTTAAATGCTATGAATGACGGGGGTCATTCCAATGCCAATATAATATTATACGCATCAAACCAGTTTACGAGCCATCGAGGCTCTCTGTGATCCCAATGGTAGACGCAATTCTAGGCCAAGGGTGAAGATCAGGATCCCGAAGCATGAGATCGTTCTTGGTAATTCGACGTAAAGTTGATCCCTTCCTTCGATTGAGCCTTTGCCTTGGACTCCTTGTCCTTCTTCTCTCGCTGAACCTTCTCTTCCCACTGGCTCTCCTCTGTTGCAATCATCGAATGGAACTTTCCACCCTGGCCACGCGCTAGGTAAATGGGCTTCTCTTTGCGGTCTGCGACGGCTTCCGTAACAAGGACGAATTTCACGCTAGAGCCCGGCGCTTCGAACATCGCGTCGCTGAGGATCGTCTCCATTTCCGTGCGGAGAGCGCGCGCCCCGGTTCCCATTTGGAAGGCGTTGGCGGCGACCTTGTGCAAAGCCAGGGTGGTGAAGCGGAGTTCGATGCCGGATAGCGAGAAGAGGGTGGTGTATTGTGCCAATAAAGAGTTGCGGGGTTCGGTCAGGATGCGGACGAGGAGGGCTTGTGTTAGGGTGGCGAGGGCGGCTGTAACAGGTACACGGCCTACTAATTCGGGGATGAAGCCGTAGTTCTGTAGGTCGGTAGGGGTGACAAGGTCTAGCGAGTTGAAATAGCTTGGTTCGCTATCAGGCGATGCGATTGAAGGTGGCGTGAAGAACGGCAGATGTTTCTTGTATAACTCTTCCTCCTCTGAGCCCGGTAGGATGGGAATGGGCTGGTTATTCCCTGCACCTGCTTCCCCAGGACGATCGCCCGTGCTGGTTGCTGATCGAACGGGCTGCCCGAAACCAATCGAGCCGCGTGATATCCGATCCATGATCACCTTGTGCAGACCAACGAACGCACCGGAGAATACGAACAGGATGTTATCCGTACGTACATTGTAAACCTCTCCCTTTGCTGGTTGACTGCCCGAATTCGGAGGATTCCCCAGTGGACTGTTGGATGGGTAGGTGTTGGGTGTGCCACCAGCATGAGGAGAATTGCGCTCTTGCTTCGCCTGGACCTGTACTGTTGTACCTTCGATGATCTTCAAAAGGGCTTGCTGCGCACCCTCTCCACTTACATCCTTGCCATGGCTGACCTTGGCTGCTGCAAGTTTGTCCACCTCGTCTAGTACAATTATACCACGCTCTGCTTGCTCAACATTATAGTTGGAGGCCGCTAATAGCCTGTGGACGCACGCCTCGGCGTCCTCTCCGATATAACCGGCTTGGGTGATCGACGTGCAGTCGGAGATGCTAAACGGGACGGAAAGCACTCTAGCCAGCGTCTTTGCCATCAATGTCTTTCCCACACCAGACGGGCCCATGAGAAGGATATTGGACTTTTCGAGTTGTAGCGGTGCCGTATCGACGAGCTCCGGTAGGTCCGACGGAGAAGGCGATTGATTTCGGTTCGTAGACACGCGAACTGTCCGGTTTTGACCGGGAAATTCATCTGATCAAAATTGCAGAAGTTAGCCATGCACTTGCTGGTCTCGATCTCACTCAGGCAAACACACCCTCTACCGGGTGGCCCTCAAGAGCTTCTTTCCGCTCACGTTTGGCTTGTTCCTCCTCAGCTTCCTCTCCCCGTCGTTGCAATTCTTGCACGCGCTGGTAGTGATTGTATACAGCAACACTGAGAATCTTCTTTGCCCGATCCTGTCCAACAACAAACTGGTCGAGATACTGCTTCAGTACTCGCGGCGTGATTCGGGGAGCTCCGAAAGCCGGAGTCGCGCCTAGAGGGCCAGCTGTGGGAAGCCCAGGCTCATAGCTGCTAGACCATGATTGATTTCCAAAATCTGACCGGTTAAACTGCGAGAATCTAGGAAAAGAGGTAGAACAGCTGGTGAAATCCCGTCGAGCTGCGCTGTATACTGCAGGCCGATAGCGGAGGACGCTATCGCAGCGCACCTTGAGGAAGTGCGAAGAAGCACTGGTTCGTAGGGGCAGCCGCAGCATGGCCGGGCGCCTGTACTATCGATATACTAAAAGAAAAGAAGGTGAAAAGCGTTAAGAATGAAGGAACGTGGTGAGACAAGGAATGAAGTCAGAGTAGCGGCTCCGATCCGATTGTTGTCATCTGATGAGATAAGATGGGACAGCTTTCCCCGCAGCACGTGACATCTTATCACGAGAATCTTCTCCTCATATTTCTTCTATGTAGACGATAGCATCGAAGACGCTGATAGTTGTGTGGTTTTCATTTTTGTCGGTTATGATCATGACCCTTTGGTCAGATACAGTAGTCAGGAGTCATTGACATTTATTCTCTCCAGTCTCCAACCGGTAGTCTCTCAGGAGTGAAAGCATTGCGCCGATGAGTTTCAAACACGCTGTTCTGCAGTGTGGATTGAATTGAGTCGACGATGCTGCATCCCTCTGCCTGTTCGTTAGAATTGATATTGTGTTTGCCCCATGTGTGTCGCTTGCGTTGCTGGCATTGCTCGTATTGCTTCAAGGCATCGGAGGCGAGCAATATATATCTGCGTGCGAAGTACCATAGTACGCAGTACCCGAAGCCATGTTATGGCCTTTGCATGCGAAACTACTACAATAAATAGCGTAGTAATATCTTCCTCAAATATATGGCAAGTTGATAATTGGTCGTTTTTGACCCCAATACGATGTGCAACCACGAGCCGGCATTTGCCTCCCGGTCTCCAGACAGTGCGATATTTTTGATATTGCGATCTTCCTGCATTACCCGGTGTACCTCGCAGGATAAGTACATACTCGTGAGGAGTAAATGCAAAGCAAGCGTATTATTTTGTACATGAAATGCATCCTGAGCGGAGACCCCGCGGCCGTACGGATGACCAAATGAAACAGAAGCAGACCCGCCGATTGTTTGCTGTAAGGAGAAGGTGGGTAAAACGGGGAGAATGGGTCAATGCCCGGTAAAGTCTCGGAGAAATAATCATAGACATGCATTGCATGATGGCTCTGGCATTTCTCATTTCAAATCATTCACTATGGATCGTATGATATTGGTATTGGTATAGACAATCAATTCGACATGATTGATGTTTCACTATCCTTCTGACTCGAGGCGTGAGACGTAGGCCGGTATTCAATCCTCATAGCCTGAGACTATGGCTCAGTGGTCCGGGAATAGCCCGACAACTATAGACACTGAATGGCTGTCACACATGCCGAGGTGCCCAAGGCATGGCTGAGGGCGCATGACAGCATAGCCCTTGCAACTATACGAGATGCCCAGGCAGCCTGATATAACACACAGGCATACCATGGGAAAACCTAAACTATTATGGCGACTTGCAGGAATACATCTCACCAGCACCGCCGCCAGTTGTTCATTTGTTTGCTTTGAACACGGGCTGCTGCTCCATGGTCTGCGAGATAAAACTGCGCAGAGCTGCCCATCTGTTCGCGGACCCGTTTGTCTCCTCTGTAGCCGTACTACTAGCTCCCTCTGTTGTGGTTGGCGCTGCCGCTTCCTGGGTAGTGTCCATGGCCGTCATTTGTGCCATGTTTCTGGCAAACCGATCGCGTTCCAACTTCTCCAGGTTCTGTCTGCGCTTCTCGGCCCCTGGCTTATGCTTCAACGTCTTCTGCTTGATGATGTTCACTTGACTATTGGGACCCTGCTGCTGTTCTTCGGTATCTGCGTCGGGAAGCGCGTCGGCCAGAGAATCCAAGGTCGCAAGTTTCTTCGACGCGCGTCGCTTTTGGGGGGGCTTCTTCGAATTCTTTTCGATCTTGGAGATGAAACTGGAATGCTTGATGGTGCGCTTGTCTTTTTTCGAGGTGCGAAAGTCGTCGCCAAAGAGACCGTCGTTGGTCTTGGTTGAGGGAACTGCCCCTCGACCACTGGTCTGCTTCTTCATTATACTAGGCGCCTTTTTGATGCGACAATCATTAGCAACGTCCTCAATGCGACAAGACCATCACGGCGAAATTTACCATATTATGCGTACCAGCCGCCTTCCGATTCAGAGAGACTTTGAATTGTTACGGACCAGAGTGAACCGACAGATTTCGCAGCGAGTCCCGAACGAGTAATTTTAGCGAAGCATTCCCACTTACCGAAAACAGCATGATCCGGAATTCTGCCACTCCTAATGGCCACATTAGTCCCTAAACAGCCTAGTGGCCGTCCGCTTATGGAGCCGCTTACCTTACCGCCTGCATCCGGGCGTTTTCGTCATGTTTTCGTGGTTGGAGAAGGAGGGAAGAGGTGGGGAGAGTCCATACAGTAGTTTATGAGGGAAATGGGCCAACAACGGGGAGTCGCCCGTCGAATTGACGTTATCAGCATCATCGGTGTCTGGTTTAGCTTTGATTACTGTGGTTCCGGCTAACCTGTGAGGACTCCGGTGTATCTTGGGATAACTACAGGTCCACATTCACGGGTATCAAACCCGCTACGGGCACTCTTGTTACATCATTGGGAGGGCTTTTCCCTCAATTCCTTCCAGGAATCCCCTACTCCGGATACTTTGTTCGATATTGTCGTCCCTCTCATTTGTCAGAGTGGATGCGGTGCGCAATTAACCGGACAGGCATTCCTCTGTCGTGTGCCACCTTCAGCGCTGGCGGCGTTATTTTTCAACTGCCTCGGTCCCCCGTCTTTTCGTCCTCTCCACGTTCCCTAACTACTACCTCTGTAGCTTTCTCTCGGATCAATACTCGATCGTCCTCCCAAACTCTCCCGCTACGATTTTCGCCGAAGCCAATCCTTCCGGGCCCGTTTAAATTACCTCGCCCTGTCGCTCCGGCTCCATTCTCTTCCTCCAACAACTCGTCCTTATCTCTTGATTCTGCATATACGTCGACCTTCAATATGAGTTCTGTTTCCCACTACCAGCGCAAGCACAAGGTGACCGTGGTCGGTTCCGGTAACTGGTATGCTCACTATAATAACTGAGACGGATCAATAAAAAGAGAGTGGAATGTTAACTGAATTGTAGGGGCTGTGCCATCGCCAAGATCGTCGCTGA
The DNA here is from genome assembly GCF_001890805.1 of Aspergillus glaucus CBS 516.65. NCBI lineage: Eukaryota > Fungi > Ascomycota > Eurotiomycetes > Eurotiales > Aspergillaceae > Aspergillus > Aspergillus glaucus. The sequence continues at coordinate 1,236,799 of NW_019170457.1, forward strand.
AAACACTGCTAGCAGCCCCTCGCTCTTTGAGCAGGATGTCCAGATGTGGGTGTTCGAGGAGAAGGTTGAGATCCCTAAGGACTCTCGTCACTATGACCCTTCGTCGCCGTTGTGCCAGGGCCAGCAGAACTTGACCGATGTGATCAACCAGACCCACGAGAACATCAAGTATCTCCCTGGTGTCAGTCTGCCGCACAACCTGAAGGCCAACCCCTCGATTGTGGATGCCGTCCAGGATAGTACTATCCTGGTCTTCAACCTGCCTCACCAGTTCATCGTCAGGACCTGCGAGCAGATCAAGGGCAAGATCCTGCCCTACGCCCGTGGTATCTCGTGTATCAAGGGTGTTGACGTGAACGAGGAGGGTGCTCACCTCTTCTCCGAGACCATTGGCAACACCCTGGGTATCTACTGCGGTGCCCTTTCGGGTGCCAACATTGCCAACGAGGTTGCTCGTGAGAAGTGGTCCGAGTCGACCATTGGCTACGATACCCCGCATCTGGACTCCAAGGCTCCCAACGCGGACGCTGTGCACTTTGAGCACAAGGATGTCTCCGGTCAATACTCCAAGACCAAGCTCCAGCCCTTGCCCAACGAGTTCCCCCCAGTTGACCACGAGACTCTCAAGACTCTCTTCCACCGTCCCTACTTCCACATCCGTGTGAACAGCGATGTTGCCGGTGTTTCTCTCGCAGGTGCTCTGAAGAACATCGTTGCTCTTGCTGCCGGATGGGTTGACGGTCTGGGCTGGGGTGACAACGCCAAGGCTGCCATCATGCGTGTTGGTCTTTTGGAGATGGTCAAGTTCGGTGAGCGGTTCTTCGGTGCCACCATCGACAACCGGACGTTTACCGACGAGAGCGCGGGTGTTGCCGATCTCATCACCAGCTGCAGCTCTGGCCGTAACTTCCGTTGCGCCAAGCTCAGCGTGCAGAGAAAGCAGCACATCAGCGAGATCGAGAAGACCGAGCTCAATGGCCAGTCGCTCCAGGGAACCCTGACTGCCATCGAGGTCAACCATTTCCTCAAGAAGCAGGGCACGGAGTCTGACTTCCCCTTGTTCACAGCCTGCTACCGTAAGTCACCTAATGCACTTTCGCCAAGTACGACACATGCTAACTACTTGTAGACATCCTCCAGGGTACTATGCAGCCGGAGGTTATTCCTTCGTACATTGAGCGGTAAATTGACATTCCAGCCATTTCTTTTTCTCTCTTTTTTTTTTTTTTTTGTTTTTGCTTTTGTTAATTCAGGCGACCTTTTCCTTCCGTTTTCGTTTTCTACAGCAAACCTCAAGCGGAATCACAAAAGCCGAACGGAACCAGCGGGTTGAACTCCAGACTATAGAGCGGTTCGCAGTTATCATCATGATGTCGAAATGTCGTATTCCCTTTTTCCATTTTTGTCATTTCTAGAACGTGTCGGCAGGCTTTGGGACCGGACATGGATCACGTTACGTACATAAACAACAATAGATGGATGAAATGGTTATGGACGCGCAGAACATGGGTTTCTCGTGTGGTCTACCATGGTTACTTTGAGCAAGATTTCGATACGGCAATTGTTTCCTCGGTCTCGGATATTTCGCCCCAATGAATCATAGAACTATCCTCCAGTTTCATGCGGTCTGCTGGCCATCCATACCATTGTTATCGCATGGTCATCTTGAGAACCGGACAGACGGCAGCGTAATTACCTGGTAAGCTATCACCAGCATCTACTAACCTGCCTCGTAGGACCGCTTGCAGGATTACCGGAGCTCTACAGAACCAAGCAGTTATGGAAGATGGAATCTTGGCACGAGGCAATCATTTCTCCAATCCCCACTTGAGTCCAGTTATGGAGATAGCTTTGGACACCCCACGTTTGTGTATTGTAAGAGAAGATCTATAGATAGCGCAGTGAGCGTTATGGAAGGTGTATGCGTAGTATTCACGGTACTAATCGCTGATGTCCTGTCTCCGGCCATCAGCGGGGTTAAGCCTTTATGTCGCGGTCATGTGACGTGCGGGTGCTTAGTAACCGCACGTGCGCGTTATGTACATGCATAAGTCCGCTATGCGGCTTTGTATCCTAACATGTATTCCGGATCTTATCATATTTTCGTCTCCGGCTACCAGAGGTTTTGGGGTTTCAATCGGCTGGCGAAAGACTTAACCCGACTCTACTGCAGCACTCAAAACTGAAAGCGACCCGGGAGATCCCTTTTTGAACCTGCATTCCATTTGCCGCCGTCCGGAAAAGCGTATTCCCAGCTGTGCGAAGAATTCGGAGGCCGATACACATAAGTACGTGCTTCGACCGTGTCCATCGCCTGAGGAGTGGACGAAACTGGTGGCGGGGATTTGGGTTGTGGAATATGTAGTTATCGGTTGAAGGTTGTACTGATGTAGTCAATTCAACTCAGAATATGTGGCACTGTACCGTGTAGTATGTAGTACATGGCCATCTGTACTCTGTACAATTCAGGGTACAAGTGATTCAGGGATAATTTGTACCGTGAAGACAGACAGGATGCAATATGACCGCATGATGCAGCTATATTACTCTCCCAGGCACAGTACAGAGTACATTTTTCTAAGTACCACGCTCGCCGTTCGTACTTCTGCTCCCCCAGATATGTATGTAAAAGCTTAGTCCCATAAAGAATGCAATTCAAGTGCTTCATGATCTATCTCCAGGTTAACTCTTAGAATGCTGAAACAACCACACCGTTTCTCTGCTGACTCAGCAATGCACAACTCATCGCGTCTTAACTTTTTGGGATCAGGTGGACGAAGAAATTCTCGCAGTATGTACCTCATCTGCCTCACTTTACCAGGGCAGCAGTTGTTATTGCATTCTCATTGTGTCTAATCCCTTAAGACACCGACATTCACTACTCTGTACAACATACTCTCAGCTGCCATCCGCCCCTGACGTCAGTTCTGTTATTGACCCAAGCCCAATCCTACTCTCTCTGGAAGAGATCGTACCGCCTCTCATGCTGTGATAAAGAAAAAAGGCAGCACCGCGATAAGGAGAATTATCCCATTGCGAACTCCGAAGAACCGGTTCACGTCGTGCGTGATACCTGATGTCCCTCGCCGAAACCGCCGCGACGGCGGTGCATGTTATCGCGTCGAGTACGGCCACCAACCAGCCGGGGGGTGTGCATGAGCCGTGGCAGGATCAGATGAAGAGCCAGCGGGATCTGTATACGCAATTGGTGATAAGCAGTGTGTTGGGATTGGGTGCTTTTTTGGCGTTTTGTGTATGTTGGTTCTTTTGAAAGGAGAGGATGATAAGATGCTAATGGATTAGGTACTACGGCCAAGATGGACGGAATTGTATGCGGCCCGGAGACGGCAACGCAATTCTGCGTCTCATTTGCCGGAATTGCCTGATAGCTTTTTTGGTTGGATACCGGTTCTCTATCGGATTACGGATGAGCAGGTGTTAGAGTCTGCGGGTATGGATGCTTATGTGGTGAGTGCCTCTAGTACCAAGTCTTACGGGAGCACGTCTAATCAGAATTCATCGTGCAGTTCCTATCGTTCTTCAAATTCGGTATCCGGTTCCTGTCGACCCTCTTCGTTTTCGCCGTTGCTATCATCCTCCCGATTCATTACACATACGGCGGCAAGAAAGGTATCCCCGGATCGGATAATGGGGATGGAGGTGATGATGGCAATAAGAAAAAGGTGCTTTCTCCGAACTACCTGTCGATGTATGTAATTTTCGCATACATCTTCAGCGGGCTGGCGATCTACTTACTTCTGCAAGAGACGAACAAAGTCATCCGCACCCGTCAAAGGTACCTTGGAAGTCAGACCAGCACCACAGATCGGACGATTCGTCTCTCAGGCATCCCGAAGGAAATGAGATCGGAAGACAATATCAAGGAGTTTATCGAGGGCCTGCAGATTGGGAAAGTCGAGAATGTCACTCTTTGCCGTGACTGGCGTGAATTGGATGGCTTGATCGATGAGCGACTTGGCGTATTGCGGAACCTTGAACGGTCGTGGACCAAATACCTGGGGTACAAGCGACCAAGTAGGGCTAATGGGGACGTTATGCCCATGACATGGCAACAAGCAGGTGGCTCCAGCCTGGTCCTAGACGATGACAACGAGCGGACCCAACTTCTGCCGGACAGTGCTCGAGAACGCGCTGCCCACAGGAAGCGTCCGGCAGTGCGTATCTGGTATGGGCCACTAAACCTGCGCTACCGGAATATCGATGCGATTGATTACTTTGAAGAAAAGCTGCGAAATCTGGACGATACGATTCTGACTGCTCGTCGGAAGAAGTACACGCCAACTGGATTGGCGTTCGTGACGATGGAGTCTATTGCTGCTTCGCAGATGGTTGTTCAGGCGATACTCGATCCCCATCCGATGCAACTCTTCGCCAGACTTGCTCCCGCGCCGGCTGATGTCGTGTGGAGGAATACGTATGTGTCGCGTGCCAGACGGATGATGCAGTCGTGGTCTATCACTATAGCCATCGCATTCTTCACAGTCTTCTGGTCGGTGCTTTTGATTCCCGTCGCCTATTTGCTGGAATTGAAGACTCTGCACAAGGTGTTCCCTCAGCTGGCGGATGCCCTTGCTCGAAACCCGATAGCCCAGTCGCTGGTCCAGGCTGGTCTTCCTACCTTGGCTTTGTCGCTGTTGACAGTTGCTGTGCCGTATTTGTATACCTGGCTTTCTCATCACCAGGGTATGATGTCCGGTGGAGATATCGAGCTGTCGGTGATCTCGAAGAACTTTTTCTTCTCGTTTTTCAACCTGTTCCTCGTCTTTACTGTCTTCGGTACTGCGTCGACTTTTTACGGCTTTTGGGAGAACCTCCGCGATGCGTTCAAGGATGCGACGACGATTGCATTTGCTCTAGCCAGGTCATTGGAATCATTTGCCCCGTTCTACATCAATTTCTTGGTCTTGCAGAGTTTAGGTCTGTTTCCATTCCGACTTCTTGAATTTGGCAGCGTCGCCATGTATCCGATCAACTTCTTCTATGCAAAGACGCCACGGGAGTACGCTGAACTGACTACGCCGCCCACGTTCAGCTACGGGTTCTCCATTCCGCAGACGATTTTCATTCTGATCATCTGTGTGGTGTACAGCGTTTTCCCTAGCTCGTGGCTCATTTGTCTTTTCGGACTGGTATACTTCACCCTTGGCAGATTCATTTATAAATACCAGCTCCTGTACGCAATGGACCACCAACAACATTCCACCGGTCGCGCCTGGCCCATGATTTGCAGCCGGGTATTTGTGGGTTTGATGGTCTTCCAGCTCGCGGTGATCGGTGTGCTCGCCCTAAGCAAAGCCGTCACTCGCTCATTGCTCCTCGTGCCCTTGCTCGGTGCAACCGTCTGGGTCTCATACTGGTTTAGCCGCTCCTACGAACCACTCATGAAATTCATCGCTCTCAAAAGCATCGACCGAAACCGCCCAGGCGGCGGTGATATCTCTCCCTCGCCATCAGCGACTTTCTCGCCTCCGTCAGGTCTCGAGCGTGATGCGCTGCCTATTCGCGTTGGCGGGCAAGAGCTGGGGTTGAAGTTGAGTAAATATGTGAACCCCAGTTTGATCCTGCCGCTGCATGATGCGTGGTTGCCGGGACGGAGTGCGGCGCCGGATTTCTCGGGAGCTTTTGCGGGTTATGAGGCGATGAATGGAAGTGGTGAATCCGTTTGATGGCTTGAGCATGGTTTCAAGCGTACTTATATGTTGTCTCCGTCCTTTTGTTGCGTTTCGTTTCATTTTCCTATCATTTTCCTTTCCCTGAGTACACTGACTTGGCATGATGATACAGCACTGATTGATGATATACGACCACGACCACGACCACGATACCACCTAGCTCTTTGATATCTTGCATTTGTTCACTGTTGTGCTTGGGTTGTTCTGGATAGACCTAGCGATGCCGTTATTCCTCTGTTAGTTCCTCGATTTAGACTGTTATGAGCCGACTTTCTTCCAAGTTAAACTAGTCTTACAAATTGAACAATTACAATGATCTGTCTTGCGTAGAAGATCTGACCTGGTAGAGTTGGTGCCTCATAATTCAGGCATCATGTAACATCAGCCTCCCATTCACCAGCACGACGACATCCAACGCCCAACGGCAAAGACACCAAAGCCCAGACCAAACAGCAACAGACGACAGCAAATACGATCCTTCAACGCACACTACTGCAACTCTCCTGCATCCGGACTCCAACTCCGTCGTCAGTCCGCATCCGACCGTTTCCTTTCGTCGTATTCCTCGGCTATACCTATTTTGCTATTGACTGGGATTAAGCAAAGAGCTATGATTTGCTGGAGCGCATCTCCCTGCTGGTATGGGTTGGTCTGAACGCTGAGATAGCATAAGAACTTAAGTCTGACGCTGGATGATTTGTTAGTGTTAAGGATTCCCGCTGCGGTTGATTGACCCTCGGATGGACCATGTCGTCCCGCGATACCACCGGCTCCTGCAGACACAATAATATGCATACAGATGGACCATGGGGCAATAAAAAGAAAGCAGGAGCTTAATCATCGCGCAGAATCTTTCCTCTTGCCATTCCGCACGCATTCGGAACCAATGATGTGGATGGCCAGATATGTCAAGTTTGGGTCTGGTTCTCCTCTCCGGTGGATCGACCAACGCATCTGAACGAATGATGGAGGATTCTAGAGGCGTTGACCCTGGGAATGGGCGTCATTCTCGTCCCTGGCCTCGGGACGTCGACGCCACGGCGCCACGGATAGAGGATGGCCCGGAGTGCAGAAGTCAAGAGGCAAATTGAAAGGACAAAGAAAGACTTGCATATTATTCTCCTCATACACCCAACTTGATCAGATTCCTTCTTCATTTGTCTCGCTTCTAGCGGTGAAGCGTCCACTTCTCCAATTTCCATTCTTTTGTTCTATCCAATCGCTCTCTGATAGAGGCGCTGGCACGTCAACCGTCTGCATCTGCATTGCTACTTGTCCGGCGTCCACTACGCTGCTTTGCTCCATTCTTTGACAAGCAGAGTATCTGCTGGCCAGCTCATACGAAGAGGCCTGAACAAGTAAAAAATAGGAAGGAATTGAGGTAACAACGCCTCCCCGAAGCAATGGAATAGGCACCACCACAATTCCATTATCCCATACTGCAGATCGGCATCCGAGCAGCACTGAATGCTTTCCTCTCACTCTCTCCACATACTTTCTGGTTTGATTTCAGCTGATCGTCTTTTCATCAAGTTTCCATCCGTTTACACCCCCACGATTTAGTCGATCCTCTCGTTAGTCCGTTCTTCCGTTCTCGCGACTACAGTCTGACGTTACCGGTCTGTCTACTCGCTTCGCTTCGCTCTACCTGTATACACAGAATACAGCTTAATCAAAGTGACACAATTCGAATGAGTTGAACCGATCAACTGCATATGCTTACTCTGCTTCGATTGCACTCACAATGCCGTCCTTGTGGCCTTCGCACCCCGGACTAAGCTGTATGCTTGAGAAAGGCTTCAGCTGGAACGAATCGACCGTGAGTGACTCGGCATCGGGTTCGTCTGAAATGTTGAACCCAATCGACACTCGTGTAACGCCGGAGATTCCTCCAGCGGTGGCCAAACGGCTGCTCGATCTCGTTGCACCCCAGACCCATTCTTCCCTGCGCTTGAGATGCAAGTCATGGTCTCGAGCCGTTGATACGGCGAAACCCGTGACCCGACCCGCTGGAAATATAGTCCCACCAGAGATTCTGCTGCAGATCTTCTACATGTTGAATCCCCGGGACTTTGATAATGCCCGGCGGATTTGCTCGCAATGGATGCGGATTAGTCTGGACCAGAATCTACTGGAGAGTATGCTGAAGAAGGCTGGTTGGTGGGATGCATGGCAGCGGGATTTCCAGCTGCAGCGTCCTCCTGCTTCAGCTGCGGAAGAGCAAAGTCTGGTGTGGAGGATGAGCAAGCGGTTCTCGACCGAGTGTCTGCTGTCAGGCCGCAAGTTGAATGTCGAGAAGCCTGGGTTCTTGACCACAGGTGTTATAGATTTCTCAAAGCTCTCCCCTCAACATCCTTCGCAGAGTGCGCGGAGCGCGCAGGGTCCGTCTGAGGCAGCCGATTATTCCAGCAAAGATGCTACGACTTCATCGAAGTTCAATGTTAGCACCTGCGGAAACTACTTGCTAGTTACGTCTGGCTGTATGATTCATGTCTACCGCCTGCTGGCCAAGAAGACTGGCCCGTTGGAGTCAACGTCGTTGGCAGACGTTAGCAATAGGGATATCGCGCTTGTCGCAAGCATCCCTTGTCCGGATGGTGTGGTGTCAGCTACCATTGACACCAGTGCACCTAGATTCGTCATTGCTGCGTTGCTTCGTGATCGCGTCGGAATGGTCTGCGACCTTGTCACGCCCGAGAATCAAGATGCCGTGAACGAGTCTGTACAAAACGATCCGATTGACTCGCAACACTACTACCACGACGTGTGCTCCCCCGAAGACCCACCCCGCAGCGTGTCCATCTGCCCCGGCCGTCGCTGCGTCGCTTTCGGCGGCGGAACCGGCATCGAACTACGCTGGATCGACGAAGTATCCAAGCAAGACTGCAGAAAGCACTTCCCCATGACCCAACCATCAGAAATCCTCCACTTCCTTCCCAACCGCGCAGACACCCCCGAAGAACTCCGCCTCGTCTCCTCCCTCGCCGACCCCGGCGTCTCAGCCTGCCAATGCCACAGCGAGACCAAGCAACCCTGCCAACTCCACTTAGCAGCAGACATCCACTCCCTAACCAGACTCGACCCCCGCGACAAGCAGAATCTCAGCCTCGTCCGCGCAACACACTGCCACCATTACCGCGCGATCCCTATAAACGACGGCCTGCACATCCTCTTCATCGAGCCGCGCACGGGATTCCTCTGTATAGGCTCTGACTCACCAATTGGCGGTCCTTCAAGTCTAACCCGTGCCCTCGTCTGCGCACCTCCATTCGACCACGAACGCCCCGACTCTGTCCCAACACCAACCGTCTTCGCAGCAGGCTCAGATCTCTCCTGGGGTCTTCGGGTCGTCGCAGCCTACAAGGACCGTCTAGTCCTGTACTCCGTACCTTTAGACGTATTCAACGTCATCCGCAAAGAACGCGAAGCCCAATCGCTAGGTGTAATGGGCGACTCCGACCTTGCGCGCGACTGGTTCCTAGACGGTGAACGCTCCTTCAAGCGACGGGGTAGTCTCGTGCCTAACCAGAATGGTGATTGGGAGTTCTTGCTTAGTGTGAGCTACCGTCCTACGGCAATGATGTGGCCACTCAAGATATACGGGAAGGAAATCGGAAAAATGGACAATGTCGTCGAACTGGCATTGCAGTCGTCGCATGGCGGAGCGAGGGTATGGGCATTCGGAGCGTCGGGTGAAACCAACATTGTCGACGTGGATACTTTCACATCTCCCGCACAGAGACCAGCAGATGTCCCGTGTAAATCCCTCTCCATCGACGCAGACGGCAGCATTGAAAATGCACAATTCGTCAATCGATCCGAGGAATCGGGATTGTTCTCCCCGAAATCACCCCGGTCGGAGTTCATTAATGACTTTAGAGGTCAGCATTCGACTTCTGCGCAGCTGCATCATACACTGGCGGGGTTGAATATGGACCAGCGCGCTCATCCCCATGCAACTGCCCAGCCCGCTACTCAGGCGGCCGGCGCGGCTTCGCGACGGCGTCCGTCGTACGCGGCGTGTATTGTTGGGTTTAATATTCCTGAACTTGGGGCGAGGGAGGGGAGATGGGTTGAGAATGAAGCTTGACGATAGTTACGACAGTTTGGTATATAGCGCGGCGCAGATTGTTCATGTTTTCTCATGTTATGACGGTGGCAGGCGTGTGTCTGTTCTATGATTTTGTTTATATTTTGAATACCCCATGATTTACTTTATTGATCTGTTTTGATATAGTGCAATTGACTTTCCCCTTTTTGAGATACTGGAGTACATAAGGTCTATCTACTATAAAACTACTTAATCACAAATCATGAAATATCCAATTATCTATTCCATACTAAATCTCCAAAATGATTTGTTGAACATTAACTTTTCCTAACCAAGCATTCAGACATTATTCGTAGACCCCAGTAAAGAGAACACGCGCCGCTCATTAAAAAACGACAACACCGAAAACAAAACACACGAGAATCGTTAGCTTAGTTACCGGTCAATTTCTGTCTGCGGGCGCGAACGGCCTGTGCGAGACCCTCGAGCGTAGACTCGGTGTCTTCCCAGCCGATGCAAGCGTCGGTGATACTGACGCCGTACTTGAGGCCGGACTTGCCCTCGGCGGGGACCTTCTGGCTGCCTGTGAATTGTTAGCATGTAGTCTTTAGCGATAATCGTGGGGTACGTACCCTCGTGGATGTTGCTCTCGATCATAACACCCATGATAGCAGTCTCACCGGCGGCAATCTGCTCGCCAAGAACAGCAGCGACCTTGGGCTGGTTCTTGTGGTTCTTCTCCGAGTTACCGTGACTGCAGTCCACCATGAGACGAGCGGGGAGACCCTTGGCCTCAAGCTTCTTCTTGGCGTCCTGGATGCTCGCAGCGTCGTAGTTGGTGCCCTTCTTGCCTCCGCGCAGAATCACGAAGCAGTCCGGGTTACCCACGGTGCCGACGATGGCGGCGACACCGGGCTTGGTGACGGACAGGAAGTGGTGGGGGTTCTTGACAGAGCCGATCGCGTCGACGGCGACGTCCAGAGTGCCGTCTGTGCCGTTCTTGAAGCCGACGGGGAAGGACAGACCAGAGGCCAATTCACGGTGGACCTGGGACTCGGTCGTGCGAGCACCAACAGCACCAACGGACAGACAGTCGGCCAAGAACTGAGGCGAGATGGTATCCAGCATCTCGCTAGCAATAGGCATGCCCTTGTTGGTCAAGTCAACGAACATCTGACGCGACGTGCGCAGACCCTTGTTGATCTTGAAGCTGTTGTCGAGATCCGGGTCGTTGATAAGGCCCTTCCAGCCGACAGTGGTACGCGGCTTCTCGAGGTACGAGCGCATCACAACCAACAACTCATCCTTGTATTTCTCCTTCAGCTTCAGAAGCTTGTCGCAGTATTCGAGGGCCATGGCGGGGTCGTGGATGGAGCAGGGTCCGATGACGACAAGGAGACGGTGCTTGTCGGTGTCTGTGCCCTGGACGACGGCAATGGACTCCTCACGGCCCTGCATGACCGTCTGGTGCGAGGACTCTGTCAATGCGATCTCATGCTGCAAGAGGTTGGGGGGAGTCAGAGGGTTGTATCCGCGGACTAGCGCTGTCAGTCATTGAACTGCAATTAACAGATTATAGAGAATACGCACTGCGCGAGTCTTCCAGATGGCTCTGGTTGCCCACATTGGTGTTCTCAATGAAGAACTGAGCAATTGAGTCAGTATCCAGACGAGAAATGGGCGATTTTGTCATTGACTCACAGACATGGCGGCGGGGTTGAGATAGGTGTTGGTAGAGGGGGATTAGGAAAGAGAGACAACAGTGGCAGAGGGATGGTTTATATAGCCAGAGGAATTGGAGATTTTCAGAATATTTTGAAGAAGACAAAGAATCAATAAAAAAGGAAAAGACTTAAAAGAGGTATCAGAGAAGTCGTTTGCAACTTTTTGGAGAGCTGCGATTTCGGGCCGACGAGTCATAGTCCACCAATCGGTCATCATGCACGTGATTTCGGTGAGCCAGAGCCTATCAATAGAACAAGCCCTAAAGTGAATGATTTACTATTCACTGTACGAGAATCTAGACTAGTCTGTTTGTGATTAGGATATTGAATGGAAAGCGAATATATTGAATTGAAAACTGTTTCAGCTGCCATTTTCCAAAGCTACGGATATGACCCCAAGACTGACTATACCAAGCTCGTTTTGCCGCGACAATTAGCCACTGCTCGTGCTCAGAAAATGACCGGATTGCCTTGATCGCATAGAAACTAACGGGCGTGGTTCCCTGTGCAATATCCACGTTTTTTAATGAAAACCCTTCTTTTGCAGGTTCGCACTCGTCCTGGCGTCTTGTCCATACATATCTTCCGAAGTTGGTCGTGATCTATTATTGTCAACGATGCAGATTCAAAAGAACAAAAGAATCCTCACCTTGTAATATAACGGCACTGGTCCAGTGATATGCCTGGTGATTGACCAATCGACACGCTTCTTAGCCGCCACTTGTACCGAAATAATCTTTTCTCCTCCCGGTCCGTCAATTGCGAGGTGTTTATGTTCAAAGTCTTCTCCTCCTGTTCCTGGAAATACCAATGTCAATTTGTGTCAGAGAAAAGGCGACTCCCGTACTCGTCGCCTAAAAGGTGCCATGCAAAGGGCCGGTAGCCCTGAGCCAGAGGATCAGCCCCGTATGCTGAACTGTCGCTGAACTGAAGCCCTTCTGATGGTTTATTCGGGAGCCACAATGCGTTTTGCATGGTCCAGTCTGTCCATGTCGCGATTAATTGATTGAAGCTGTTGTGTTCGTTTTGCTGGTGAGGGCTTAGTTGTGACCGCTAAGCTGACCAGTTTATATTTCTGTTCTAGAGTGAGGATGGACTCGTCATAAAGGCTTTCGGGGACGCACTTATGTCAAAACAAAATTCAAGAGCGTTGACCTCGTCCTGTGTAGGACGGCCTTGTTACGCAGACTCCATTAAACTCGCCTATCCATGATGAATCCTGACCGTCACCGGAGATTATCTTGATGGCGTGAATACCGGTGTCTTCCAAAGCAACCACAAAGCCTTTGAACAACCTAAAATGGCACATAACTCGACTTCCGGGTATCATGTATCTCTCGTGGAGCTCCCAGAAGAAGGAAATGGAGATTGTATTCAGCGATGACGGTAATCGTGCAGCATGCTCCACAAGAGGCTGTTTAACACGCGACTTCTGCGTTCGTGACTCAACTTCTTTCTACTTCTATCCAGAACTGTCCCATCCGTTCGAGTCCCCTTCGCTAACGTTCAAGGTGTTTAGTAGCGTAGCCTTCATAACCATATCTCGAGACCAACGACAGCACTCCCAGAGCTCTTTTCTCGGAACCCAAGATTTCAAAAGGTGCTTCTCATTAGTGGAGAGATAAATAAGCTGCCATTTCTTTCGACCTTTTCCTACATGATCCATCTTGAGGAAACCGCGCTCATTATGGACATGGAATCTCGTATGCCAGAACCCCTCGCTAAAGAAAAGGTCTCCCATAGTGCGGGAAGCGTAGGCGGTAAAGTCCTCCATAAGTAGATATCCCGCTATTAGCTCACGCATTTCGGGGGAGGGAGTGGAGCGTGGTGAAAACATCCCGGTTTGTCGTCGCCCTCTCCTTCCACTGCTGAGCCACAGCACAGCTAGGTTCTTGCACACCTCCCAGTAGACTTAGTTCATTACTGCGGATTTTGATTGACTCAGTGGGGTCTTCGAGGTCCATTCTTTCTATACTCACGTCCTGAAAGTATCTGCCCCAGGTGTCTGACAGAACATCCGCCAGCTGGTCCAGAGGTATGGGTGTGTCGTAAGAATAATCCTTCAAGATATTCCAGCAGGCATCGTGGGTTATGAACGAAACTCCCTTCAGATTATCCACTGTATTCATATCCCGCGGATGCTCAGGTACCTCGAATGCCAGGAGCTCAGACTCGTTTCCGTTGCTCGCGACCTTAATGTGGTTCAGACCCTGCTCGCAAAGATACGTGCCAACGGCGGATATGCGATGGTGGCCATCCGGAGTCGAGTATACTGCAAGAATACGGATTTGTCAGTGCTGTAAAATATCGAATAGTGAGAAAGCCGTACGTACAAGCCCGCACCCTTGTCAACCAGTTCGACGCAAGAGGTACTCCAGCAACATATCCGCAGAGTGGGCAATTAACAGTCTTTGTGAAAGAGTACTGCTTCATGTTAGCACCTTTAACTTGGGGAGATACCAAAATCAAGTCCTGAAGTTCTGAGGTTTTCTTGTTCTCCATTACGTACGCTAAGCATAAGCCTAAATAATGACATCGATCTCTAGTTAAGTACATCCAGAATTGATAAGATAACTTATAAATTACATTATTTAGATCATCTATAACATATTGATGCAACAAATATCTAAAAAAAGTATGAAAAATCCCATTATACACCACTGCAAATTCGTTCTTGGATGCGTCTATCATTTTCTTCAAGTCGCCGGATGAGATCTTGACACAAGTCGCTGTGCTGTTCCCTGACCGACTGTATCTGCTGTCTATATAGCTCGATTCGATCTTTGTGTACCTTGAAGAGTTGATCCATTACTTGATGGCAACCCTGCCGGTAAGAGTCCAATACTTGACCGATTGTGCCCTTTTCCTGTTCAAGTTGGTGCGTAAGGCGCTGCATGGAGCAAAGACGTTAGAAAAAAAAAAAAAAAAAAAAAAAAAAAAAAAAAAAATTCAGGAGTCTTCGTGTGTGTATTCTGACGTACCTCGCTTGTATGAAGCAGCCTATCATGCGTAGTTTTTTGGATAGCCTCCAGAGATGCTTGCCAATTTGATTTACCTGGACCCTCAACCTGTATACCCAACTGTGTCGGTTCTTGCGGTAATCGAATAGTAGTGGCCGATGAAAGTCCTCCCGATCCTGTGTCAGCCCTTTCAGCTCTATGTGCTGGTAGTCCCGATACTGAATATGGAGTGATCATGCTTTCCACATGCTGGTCTGACCTTTTTGCTGACTGTCCTCGTGCATTATTATCGGGGAGACAAGGTTCTCTGCTGGAACGGCTTGTTGGTCGCGCTTCATTGACATCAGCAACTATCGTGGACGGACGGAAGTTCAGCCGGCCTCCCTTGAAGCTGCCAGCATTCCTTTCCGGTGATGAATGAGTACTGGCACTGTCGGACGCAGAAAGCGAATCATCATCAGAATCCCCGTGGTATCCAGATCGGCTGGTAGCATCTTCTAACGAATCTCGCCATTGTTCCAACCTCAAACGTCGGACCCTTTTCGTCTGCAAACACTGATCGTTATCAATGTATCTAGACGTAAATCGTGGACTTCCATTTTCGTCAACTATGCTTTTCTTTTGACTCGATATCGGCAAAGCTATGCGGCTTCGCCCCTCTGGGGTAGTAGTTTGCTCGCTCAGATCCCCTTCCATTTTCTCCAGCGCCAATTTAGACTCTGGATACGACACTGGGGATGTTGACCTTTCCCCCATGGAGGCATTCGCGGCGCTCGAGATGTCGCTTTGTCTGCTCGTCCTGTCTTGCTCAACCGCATCTTCCAACTGGTGTAGCTTTTGATGGTCCGAGGTAGCGGCAAAGGTCCGTTGAGACTTCTTATTCGGGGTTTCATCCGTAGTACTCTGTGTGGCGGCTCTCTTCCTGCTGTGCACCGAGAGTCTTTCTTCTAGTTCAGTCTGGGGATAGTCTCTGTTTCCGTCTGTTATTGTCTCGGCCGGAGTATCATGTGTACGGTCTCTCGCCGACACATAAAGCCGTCCAATTTCATTCTCCTGTGAGATAAACAGAGCCTGAAAATCTCCACTTCCTTGAAGCTGATCGGATTCACTCTGCTGGGTTCCGTATTTATTAGGCAACTCAAATCCCTGCTCAGGAACGGGTCCTTGCATAAGAGCCCGCTCATCGTGAGCCGGAAAGACACGAATGTTCTGATCGGCCCTAGGTTCTGTCTGCTGTAGGGAGCTCTGAGATACCGTCATCTGGTCCGCAGAAGACTGCTCCTTGAAAGCCATGTGCAGGTTACCTTCCCCGGCTCCTTCTCTTCCCTGAAAAGCACCCTTTGCAGCGTCTGCATGTGCACTCCGCTTGACACGAGTGTCTACTGATGGACTCCTACTGCCTTGGACCCCAGACGGAAACTGGTTTATCCTGACAGCGAAAGAGGCATTGTCGAGTTCGGCTGCCAGTTCAGAAGTGTTCTCTTTGTCCTCGTAATTATGCGGTCGAGGACCTGCGTAATTTCCGGTCTTACTACTTCCATTCAAGCCATTTGTCGTCTTCTCGGCCTCGTGGTTAGATATTCCTTTGTCGCCGTTGTCGACATTTGGTTCCTTCATCTGCAAAGGTAACCGCGGCGTCCTTCCCCTTCTATTAGCGCCTGCACCCCTCTTGTTTACTGATCGTTTGCCTTTCGCTGACGATGGTGCTGCTCTGGCCTTCCGTTTCTTCTGTGCCGTGTTCGGCCTTTTGCTGAAAATGCTGGTATCACCGGGGGATGGCGACGGCACAGATGTGAGTTGAGAGTCGTTTCGCGCTGCTCTTGCTGCCTCCTCCTCATCTTCAGTTGGTCTGAGGTCTTCCTCCCAGTCAACTGCACGCTTTGAACGAGAAGTATAAATCTTCTTGTTGGGGCGTCCCATGCGAGGGAACAATAAAGACTCCTGGGTGTTGGGTAATGCTGGTCGACCCTTCCTATTGCTCAACGCTCTGCCCCTTGGACTGCGCCTGGGAGGTGGCTTCTTCTGGGTCGCACATCTATTGGACATACCGGAACGCTTTGGTTGTGGGTTTCTCGATACTGCATTCGCGGTGTCAGATTCTGTGATATTCTCCGCTGGTTTGGCCTCTGTTTGGGGACTTGGAGTTGAGTGACCATCGGCTATGGGACTCGTGACGTATTCCCCTGCAGAACCGCATGGGGAGGGAATCTTCTTCCCTGGGTCAATGTATTGGTGTTCTTGGTTTGGAGAAACAAGAGGAGTTTCATCACTTTCACTAAGTGCTTCTGCCAATATTTCCACGTCTTCAATTGTCATTAGTGATCTCTCCCCCGGCCCTGATGGCTCTCGAGTTACATCTGAAATAGCACGCAGCTCATCTTGCTTGGTATCTGATGTGCCCGTCCTTGATTCGCCGCGAGAATCATGGTCCTTATCGACAGAAGAGTCCATCTCGTGGTTGGAAGCCTGAGATGAGCTGTCGCGACATTGACTGGACTTTGTTGCCACTTCCTCCCCTGTGTCTAGGGCCACGACGGTTGACGATATTCTCCGGGTAGTTCGACTCTGCTTCTGAGTTTTTCTTCTGGCGTCTGCTAGCGCGTTTCGAAGTCCACCCAGGTCTTGTTCAGAGACAATAGAGACACTGCCCTCGCTGAGTTGCTGTATTCCATCCAGTAGTACACCATCAGTCGCTTCAAACTCCAAGCACGGGGTGTCGTTCCGTTCCCTTTTCCTTTTTGGGACACGATGAATGGGTTCTGAGATATATTGCACCGTGATTTCGATGTAGTCGCTGCCGGGCAGTAAAAATGTTAAGAAATCAGGAGTGGACAGCGCAAGTATCGCAGGGCCCGAGTATGTCTGCGGACCAACTGCGACGGAACTAAGGAGGTGATAAGAGCTTTGTTTGATAGTTTCAGATCTCTCAACTCTCGAACTTGCCCTTGTTTTCCTTGATTCGTAGTGCTCCACCTCGCTGATATAATTATGGAAAGACCGAATCCAATCATTGGGATATTTCCGCAAGCATTCGAAGAAAATACTTCTATATTTCGGTTCGCGAGGTTTCCAGAGTTGGTCTTCGTTTGTGCCTGTGTTACGTAGAATGCGGATTATAGTACCGGCAAAGAACTTCAGCGCGATGTCCTTCTCATGGCAAACAATAGAGACGATCTTAGGGCTAATATACCATGTCAGCAAATCTGTATGCTTTCCAAGATCCTTTCTGTCTTACCAGTAGTTTGCTAAATCTTTATACTGTAGTATATGTGGGCCAGTCTCGCTGGACTCATTCAAGAGTCCGACTATTAATCTCCCAGCCTAGAAGTATGAGCGTAGTCAGACGAAAGGTTGGGTCCGCGCTCACCATTCGTCGACACTGTGTGACCCGTGTTTTGTCGAGAAAAATACGAAATAACACTGTGATGAGGTTATATAGGATTGACGGCACATGGTCACTGAACGATAGAGGCGCCTGGTCTGCTTGAGTAGGTCCATCCTAAACAAGTCAGTTTACGCCCCTCCAAGTATGTGGGCTATCATTGGATCGAACCAGTATAAGATATAGCCCCCTCTCCTGCTCTATTGTATTATCAGAAATGAGCAACACATATGCCAACAGTCGAAGGGAGTCTCTGTGTAGGATTTCACGAATTCGTTCTTGGTTTTGATCAAGGGTCGAAACCAGGCGATTAAGATGTTGAGAGTCGGCGATAACGTCACAGCGTAGGAAAGTATCGAATATATGACTTGGAAAGCTATCACGAGAAATAGAAGTCAGTAAAGTAAGGATATGGACATCTCATCACTCACGAAACAGTCTGGCGTTGCGTATTGTCTGTAGTTATATCCTCTAGCACAGAAACTAACTCTACAACATCAGAGTCTCTCTGCCCCTGTTTGTCTTCTAAAAAGGAAGTCATTTTGCTGATGTAGAGAACGATCGTGCGGATGAGGAGGTAGAGAGGTTGGGCGGGAGTCCGGGGAATTGAAAACAACTCTCTCACATGATAACAAATGATATATAACATCAACATCACATCAAATAAATATGCATTCGGTACTCGTTTCATTAATTTAATAAATACTATTATGAACGTTTCAGTTGCCTTCACCAAACAAAGCACATTTAGGGAGGAGCTCCCTCCAATCCATTTATGATGGGATAGGTTTTGTCTCCTAGCTTTCTTCCACGGGCGAGTCGCTGGCCCATGCTATCATTCGCAGCCCATTCATCCTTGTAGTCCATTTCTTCGGGGTCAGTTGTCCATCCTTCGGGGACGTCACTCTGAATATTTTGTTAGTTCGGTGCCATCCTTGTTTTCTTTTGGGCATTCTTACCGGGTCAAGCTTGAACATAGGTATAATGCTTAGGGACTCTGAAATGTTTGCAGTTTTCGATAGGAAAGCCTACAGTTTTTCCAATGCAGAGGTTTCTAGATATTTTGAAGGACTAGTTGGAAGAGTTTTGATAGAGAAGAGTCCATTATGGGGATAAAAGGATCTATTAGGGAGGGTCCCATTATGGAGAGGTCCATTGTGGAGATGAGTGATTACGTACGGGAGATCAGGTGGGGGAGATTTGGTGATGAAATAAATACGGGATCCGATCGGCAACAGACTTATTCCGCCTGCGATGCGAAGTTGTCTGCGCAATTCGGAATAATGGAAACAACCCTTGCGAGACGACAAGCTTCCACAACCGTATCATCACTCGAACTCGACGACCGACTCTCTGAAAAGGTCCTGGGACTACGTGGCGATCTCGAAAATGGAACCCAACCATCACCCGAGCAAACCGTGCTGTACCTCGCATACGGCTCGAACATGGCCTCGAATACGTTCCTGGGTAACCGGGGGATCAAGCCTATTTCGCTCATTAACGTTTACGTCCCTGAACTGAGACTCACCTTCGACCTCGCCGGTGTACCGTACTCAGAACCTTGTTTCGCGTCAACTCGGTATCGCCATGATCCTGGCGAGGAAATGGAAGACATCGTTTCGGAAAAAAAGCCGCTCTGGGGGCAGGGCTACGATGACGAGAGAAACGCCTGGCATAAACCGCTTATCGGGGTCGTGTACGAAATCACACTGAAGGACTACGCGTGGATTATCGCAACAGAAGCAGGAGGACGCGGATACAACGAAGGAATCGTGACTTGCTACCCGTTCCCCGAGTCATACAATCCAGCCGATGAAGTCCCGGAGCATCCGTCCACACAACCGTTCAAAGCACACAGTCTAATGTCCTTGGTCGCTGATCAGGATGACTACGCTGGACACGGGGACAGCGGTTTACTGCGCAATCCCAGAATCCGCCCAGACCCATCCTACGGCCAACCATCTAAGCGCTATATTGACACTCTCAATGCCGGCGCGGTTGAGAATAACCTCCCCTTCTCGTACCGCGCGTATCTCTCGCAGATCCCCTCGTACCGTGTCACCACTAAACGGCAGCGTATTGGAAAGTCTATATTCCTTTCTATCTGGGGTCCTTTGTTTGCGTTCGTCACGTATCTCACGATGAAGTATGCCAGGCCTGATGGGTATAGTCCGCGGTGGTTGACTGTTATCTCGACTATTGTACATGGTTGCATGTGGGCGTGTTATGATTCTATTTTTGCGAAGGTCTTCGGGGATGGGGAGAGGACAATTGGGAATTAGTAGCTATGAAATCATATTGACGATTAACGAAGATCCTTGTTTAAACACCTTGATGTACACTGTAGGTCAATTGCATGCCAACTTTTCATGGCCTCCTACTATAGATTATGCAGCTCAGATTGCGAGAAAATGGAAAATGTTTGACAACAAAGGAAATACATATCTTGAGTCTTCGAACGGAAATTTTCAAAAGGAAAAGAATATCTAGGGTACAGATACAAAAAAGAACCGAGTGGTTTCTAACAGAATATGAAGCAGAAAGACCATGAACAGAAACAATTGGAGAAGTTGGACGACATGGCACTTTTTTCAAGTCCATTGGTCACCTTTAACTCCACATTTTGTAGCTCATAAAGTCCGCTGCGACATTTAGCGACGGGGAACAGGGGGGCTGTACATAATCTTTCTTGTCTTGACCGGGGCCCACTTGTAGCGCTTGACCCACACGCTCAGAGCGAAGAGACCGGTCAGAAGGGTGATGGACTTGATACCCATCTTCTTACGGTCATCCATCTCGGGCTCAGCAGCCCAGTTCAGGAACTCGACAACGTCCTTAGCCATCTGGGAGGTGGTGGCGGGGGTACCGTCCTCGTACTCAACAAGGCCGTCAAAGAGGACACGAGCCATACCAATAGCTGTTACAATGTTAGTAAATAGAAATTCAATTCGTAATCCGGAGTCGCAACGTACCAGTTCCGGGGAAGTAGGGGTTGAAGTTCATGCCCTCCTGGACGGAAGCACCAGCCGGGGGTTCATCGGGGTAACCAGTCAGAAGACTGAAGATGTAGTTGCAGCCACCGTGACGGCCCTTGGTGATCAAACTGAGATCCGGGGGCAGGGCACCACCGTTGGTAGCACGGGCGGCCTCCTCGTTCTTGTAGGGAGGAGGGATGTAGTCGGACAGCTTTCCGGGGCGCTTCTCGATCTCACCCTGGTCGTTGGGCTCGGTGTCGTACTCGTGCTCTTCGGCGAAAGCCTTCATCTCGTCGACGGTGTGCATAACACCGACGAAGGAACGCCAGGGCACACGGGTCAGGGAGTGGCAGCTGGAGCAAACTTCACGGTAGACCATGAAACCACGGCGGAGACTGAATGGTGGGAAAGAGCACAATCGTTAAAAAGCGAACTTGGTAGGACGTTCAATGTTGGATTACTTACGCCTGGTGGTCGAAAGTCTTCATCCAGCGCTCATGTTCCCAAGGGTACTGAGTAGCGTGCAAACTGTTCAAATTCAATCGATTAGTCTTCCAATTCTTCGTTCTATCCAAAGTTTTCTTCGCGTGTCTTTGCGACATGGGTTCGGGGCAACGGATTGGCTGGTAGATGTTTATCCGCAGCCATCATCACCATCACTACCATCACCACCACACAGGTTTCACTCACCCCTCCTCAGCAGGGGTCATAGCAAAAGCTTCTTGACCATAGAGATACGCGGCAGATCCGATCGTGGCAGCGGTTGCGACGGAGGCAGTGAGAGTGAGGTAGAAGGGAGAGGATTCGGCACCAGCGGTCGAGGAAGAGGCACGCTGTATAAATTTGTCAGTCCAAACATCAATTGAGAGCAGCCTCCATGATCAATTGCATAGCAATGCTCCAAGCCACCGATATCCAATGGGTTCGGGGATTGCTGTGGGGGATTACGGACCGTTGATGCTCTGTTCAAGAACTGACGTGCGAGGCCCGGAGAGGGCACGCTGCGCAAGACATTTCGTCCCAGCATAATGAGAAAAAAAAACCCCTCCAGTCAAGGAAATCGACGAGGGAAAAAAAGAAGCACCGAGAAACAAAGAGTGGAGGGGAGGGGAACTGGGGGGAGGGCAGTTGGGCGCACAGGAGGAGGTGCTTTTTGGAGGTGGAAGTCGAGGTTGCCGGTCCGTCAAAGAGTTTCTCTTGGCCTGGGATTGGCTAAACCCTCGTCGTGATTGGCTGACGGGCGGCCACTGGGCTGACTTCGGTGAAAACCGCGACGGTTCGGAACACCAGATTGGCGGCTGAGACCAACGACACGGCAACCACTATCACCACTCTATTCTCGATTTTCATATGTCTGTCGGACTAACTACCTCCTCAGATGTCTCTATATACCGTTCCGATGACCCCGCTCCATTCCCTCAACCCACACGACCTCCCGCCTTGGCCTGAATCTCCGACGCTATTCCCATCCGCAGAGTCGCCAATGCCTCTCGAACATGAGCACATCGAGCACTGTTGCTATGAAGTACCAACGATAAGACAGGGAGCCGTCGAAGAGTGCGACCACTGAGTCCCTATTGGCAATCAGAATATCGACCTCATGGTACAATTGTCCCGGAACAACGGAGGGGGAGAACCCACTACACTGGCAGTGGCGGCATCTGCGAGCTGCTTGGGAATTGCGTCCGGAAACACCTGGTAATTGAGCAGCATCTCATCAAACTTTGGTAACGTCAGATGCTCCATAGGCTCTTCCACATACTGCAGCGCGGTTTCTGGATCCTCCGGGTTGGCCTGGACGACATCGAACGACACCCCTTGGATAATCCCGCAACGGTTCAGCTCCTCTAGACAATCCTTGTATATTCCATAGATGGCTCGGTTGGATAGGTGTGGCATGAATTGTTTGATATCGACGCGGTCGAGAAAGGCTTCGTCCTGGGTTAAGTGATCATTGGTTAGCGTCAGCTCCATGAGAGGTTGCTCGAGAGCATCTTACCAGAGCGGTTACCAAATTGCTTGTGCAAATGGTGACGACGTTAGAATAGTTGCGCAGCTTATCCAACCCTGTGAGCAGAGCGTTCACCGCGCGAATGGCATCAAACGGCTCATTGCCACCCAAAGCCCGCTCACGACGAGCAGCAATGGTCTCGATTTCATCTATGAAAACACAGAAGAATGTGTCTTCTTCCTCTTCGAGCGACGACGCAATGTTCTCGAACAGTTTGCCCACCAATTTGCCGCTCTCGCCAAAGAACTTGCTGCCCAGTGAGTGCGCATTGATTTCGACCAACTTACTCTGTGGATAATGCTTTCCCAAACGTATAGCAAGTTTCTGAGCAAGCCCGCGACTGCTCAATTGGTTAGACCTATGGGTATAGAGTATTCTGGCTGCCACGTACCACAGGCTTGTTTTTCCTGTCCCTGGAGGACCCCAGAGAAGAATCAATCTGTTCCAGTTGATAGACCATTTGTTGGGCTTGCGGGTAGAGAACGAGACTGCTAGAGTTAACAGGTCGGGCTCAGTAGATCAAAGCCAGAGCACTGACCCATGCGAGTTATGGCGTTGAGAAGAGTAGATTGAACCGGCTGGTCAAACTGAAGCCTATCCTCCAGTATCAGTTCCGTCATCTTGTCCAGAAAGGTCGGGACCGTACGATTCCCACAGCCCGTCTAGCTCCTTGCTCGGTAATGCCAGTATCTTCGCTTTCGGCGCGTCGTCGTTCGCGTCGGCCGGTTCCTCGAGTTGCTGGGTCTGCTGCGCGCTTTCGTGCTCGAATTGTGGACGGAGTTGGTATGCTTGAACGTCAAGCTCGACGTGCTGAAGACGATAGGCTCCTGATTCAATCTCTCCCCCACTGCACTCCGTGACGAGGATGGAATCCAAGGCCTGCGCGTACGGTTCCTTGAGACCGTCTATTCACTGTGTCAACCAACACATAGGAATCGCAACATATGGGAGCCTTCATTACCAAACGAATAGATCTCTTGTCCCAGTGAAAGGACCACAAAGTTGTCGATGAGCCACTGCGTAATGTCGTTCCTGATCTGGATTTCGTTAGCTCTAGACGCCAACGGGTTGAGACGTAGGCTTCGTACTAAATCCGTACGAACTATCATTCCATCTCCTGTATTCTTGACGCGAGCTTCGACGTGGAGAACTGGCTGTTGGATGACTTCCATGGCGTAGGGTGTGTAGCTATCAAAGTGTGTCGTGCTGGTAAGGTCAATTGATTGGGGAAAACGAGATCGGGTCAGGTGAATATCACAACACAAGATCACCAAAGCAAGATTAGCCTGATTGTGAATGAGAGACCCGGACACCTATTTGCAATTGAAACTTTCTCTATCATCGACATCACAACACTGTCAAGAAACAGAACCAGTGTCAATGGACGAAATACGATATTCTCTGAAGACTCTATATCCTAGGATAGGGCTGATGGAAATACGGGCTATACCATGATACATCCCCTAGTACTGGTAAATTGGACTAGCTCCCTATTAATTCATCGCAATGGCCGCTTTCCCAAACCCCTTCGAACACACCCCGTTGATTCAACTTCACGACCAACGTGCTCTGTTCATCCCAATCAGATTTACGGACAGATATAATGCTTTATCATTCCTTCCAAGATGGATATTTGAGACCAATATTTGCCTCCCGCCATGGCAGACAGCGTCGTTGTTAACGTATTCCGGGTCTATAACGGGCAACTGAACTTGCACGCCGCATATACCTGGAATATCGGAGACATATGTTACCTAGAACGTCTGGTATAAACTAAGCTAACATTCCCAGGATCTTTGAATTTCCGCACGGCATGGTCGAAAACCCGCAGTTATATAACATTGATGAAAACAATGTGGAGGAGGCAAGGAGATTCTGGGTGAGGTCAAGAACCCTCGCTCAGAACGATAGTCAGAAACTACCCCAAAAATCTGAACAGAGGCAAAAGCTCACGACAATTGCCGCATAAGCCTTTTATGTGTTCTGCCACAGCTTCTTTGTCATACGCTGCGGATTGAATGCCGTTGATGTATACCTCCATCCGTTATTTTGCAGCAAAGCACCTTCATTAACAAAGTTAAACCTCGCGTGTCCAATAACAGCTCGGCATATTCCTATCTCTTCCCATTTGCAGCCGGTCAGCGAAGTGCCTAGAAAGAAAATGGCGCTACTCTCGTCTAACGGGATCTATAAGCATTGGTACATATATGCACCAATTCCCATTTATCCGCACCATCGACCAAAGATGGCTGTTAGGGGAAGAAAGAAGTTGGCCTTAGTTGTGCCAACTGGGGCAGGACCTGCAGGTACAGGAATAACCCCAACAGGTCAAAGGCACTGGAAAACGAAATCCCACAGTGGTCAATTGTTTTGAGTCTGAACCTCGATTGTTGTTTGGAACTGGGGAACCCAATCCGGGTTTCTCTCCTGGGGGAGGTTGTTGGCAGGAAATTAATTCTCACCGTCGGGCTCACTACATTGATGTCAGCAATGTGCCTGGCGAGATGTATAAAGGAGCCGAACCTGAGGTTCAAAAGGGGATTGACTTCTGCCATTTGACAAGTTGAATCGAACAACGCTGGAAGTCAGAGATACTGTGTTTGGTGGGATGTCTTCCTTGCTGTATTGTATTTGATCTCTCACGATAAATTGGGAGAACTATCCTTGCTACCTTACTGACTACGACCTGCTTTTGCAATCCCTTACGAGTAGACAGCACCAGTATCAAGCCACACAAATCTGACCAATCAACTAACGTAGGCTGCGGAAGGTCACAGTCGACGTGATACTATACAAACACTGTAAAGACTAATCTACTGAAATAGGAAACCGGTGATGCTCTCTAAGAACCAGCATTAAGTCCCAGACTATTCAGTTCTATCAACGCTACATGTTGCAAAAACGCGTCTTGACTTAGTACATATGGTTGTTAATTTCAAGTAGACACTTTCATGTTAATGTTCTCAGCTGCCCTCAGCACCTTCGCATCGTCCACCACATCCGCCTTGTCTGGAATTATCTTCCCTTCATACCTGCGACCACTAAGATGAACAAACGATTCCAGGCCATCTCCGCTCGCGAATGACCAGAAGCGGACATACTTGTCAAGGAAATGAACGCTGATCTCAGTACCAGCGGGAATCAAAACCGTCTCGCCTGCTCGGACTTGATTCGCAGTTCCATCGATGGTCACGTCGATAGCACCATCCAACACATGATAGACCTGGTGCACTTTCTGGAAGGTAAATGACTTCCCAAGGACCGATGCTGGGTGCTCACTGCTCGACTCAATACTGGTAATGGCGAACTTGCCACCATCACTCTAACTCGTCGTGATAAACGGCCGAGACAGCACACCACCCAGAAGATACCTAGGTCCGGTATCCGCACGTAGATAGTAGGGCTCAACACTATCTGGGATTGTGCTATCATTTTCCGTCCACTCTCCAACCTCGCAGACTGGATAACCGGGGTCGAATATCACATCGTACTCGTCCTGGATGGTCTGAAATTTGGGAAACATGTGCTGCAGAGTATCCCGGCTGTCGAACTCCTTTGTCAAGAGACCATGGTATTTCTCCGAGGCAAAGCGGAAGAAGTCGATCCATTTCCTGGGAGTGACGAGACCAAGGCTCTCGTTCCATGGGCCCACTAGCTGGGGTCGGTGGACGACTTTCTGTATGTGATATTAGCATTGAATGTATGATAGTAGGAATCAATATAACTACCGGAGGGACTGAGCAAAAATCACCAGGCCCCAAGGGTCGGCACTGATTTCCGGCCCATAGCTTGATATAGCCCCTGGTACACATGAAGATGTCATGAGATTCATTGTGATGGTGGAAACCAACAGGATCGCCCAGGACGCCGTCGAAATGGAAGACTGATATTGAACCTTCACTCTCCTTGGCCGATGCCAAAACCCGGACTGTTGATTTCGTGCCGGGGATAGTGAGAGTTTCGCCCTGGTAGGCTGGCACCACGTAGGGAGTAACCTTGCCTGGGGGTTCCGCGACACGAGGGACGGACATTTTCGAATGAATAGTAAGTGATATAGCCCAGAAGACACTTGATGGTTATGAATCATTGTATCGTGAACTACACTTCATATATAGTACAAGAGAGATTGCCTATAGCGTCGCCTTCGGACGGCACCCCCACGTCATCATCGCTTTCAAAAGGATAGTCTAGGACCCAAATTTCCTCCATCTCGCCAGCGTCCGGGGATGGATAGAGGATGCTGGCATATTATGCAACAAATGTCCAGCAGCTTCAGCCCCAAAGGCATATTCATCCCGCGCAAGATTCGGGTAATCCTTATACAATCGCTGCTAATTCAACAGTGGACTGCGCAGATGGATATAAAGCGGCAATCCTTGGTGAGTAGATTCGATTCGAGAAACCACTGAAACATCTCCGTATCTCCAACAACAGGGATTAAGCTGGGAGCGATGGAGTCGACCCATCGAGTACTTGCTGGAAGACGGCCGCGAAATGACGACCAATTTGACCCCACGAGCCACCTCGACGCAGTATCTTTATGGTCTGCTGTAATGTACGAGATGCGCTGTCCGCTTCGTACAGGAATCCGATTCCTGTGATATGCACGCTCATCGCCCGTGAACCGTTGAGCCATGACTGCAAAGCTAGTGAATCAGACGGTTTATCGATTCTCAATGGATGATCTGTAGAGGGTATTTCGGATCGTTTCGACAGCTTTATGTGAGTCCAGATGCAGAGAGAAGCAGCCATCATATACCATGGGTCTGAATGGATCGCTGTTCGCTGATCTCTGATAGACTGAAATAATGCAGCTGCGTGTAGCAGAGCTTTTCGGGCGCTATATCCTCCGTTTATCCATGCCTCAAGCTCTTTCCTCGCTCGTTCAATCTTCTCGGGGGTTGTCATCCATCTGGAAAAGATGCGCAGCGTATT
The DNA here is from genome assembly GCF_001890805.1 of Aspergillus glaucus CBS 516.65. Classification (NCBI taxonomy): domain Eukaryota; kingdom Fungi; phylum Ascomycota; class Eurotiomycetes; order Eurotiales; family Aspergillaceae; genus Aspergillus; species Aspergillus glaucus. Next base: position 1,264,530 of record NW_019170457.1, read on the forward strand.
CAGTGGCACAAGTCGAAGAATGGAGACCATGTGATATGTCTTCGAAGTGATGTCTTGCAATAACGGGTACTCTGAAGGTGGTTGTGTTTTGAGCCTGAAATACTCAAAATATCTGTCTAGCATTGTCTCCTGTCGTTGAGGCGTAGACCAGAGATTTCCATCGCGGATGCATTCACACTCAGAGTTATTAAGTGCATGGACCCCTTGCGAGTATATCCAAGAATTTGTCAGTTGCAAAATACGACTTTCTTCCACGTACAACGACAGTAAAACAATCAAATGCGCTGCATCCCCAAGTTCTGGCATTGTCTCCCGTATTAACGCGTGCTTGCCTAACATCTGTCTTAAGCTCGGAGGTTCTGCCATGTGACTGGCTTTAGCAATTATACGAGCGAGATAAAAAAAAAAAAGACTCTTACCTTTTGACTTCGATAAATGTATCTGCCATTCCGTAACATTCGAACTACCCCACAGACCTTCTTTGCACGGCAAAGGCTGGTGTAACTCGATCACGTCAAGGTTGGGCGGTAGGTCAAACAGAATGAAACCCATGCATTCAAGATCTACATTCCGAAAGTTTTAGCGATCAAAGGTAGTAGGTAGAGTCATTTAAGGAAACGTACACCATGTAAAGTACACTAGCCGATGCCACGACTCACGGCGAATCCAATTCAGCCATTGATCGTTATTCTCGGTAGAGATCTCCGTGCCACGAAAGATTGAGCCATGTCTTGCAAGTGCTGGGCGCAACATCGCTAGGAGCCAGCCTCGCTGACATTGCATGTCAATTAGGCATTGTTTGGCGCCATTGAAGAACAGACACATCTGAAGCAAGAAGACGGACTGTGCGGAGCTGAGGCCGCCATTGACTAGTATCCTATTCGTGGCCTGTTTGCCAACCATGAGAACTTATTGTTTCGCGACATCGTGAGAAAGACAGGTTTACCTTAGCTGATACTGCATGCTGTAAGAGCGCCTGTAACGCTATGACGTACGGCTCCCGAGCATAAAGCGTTGAATATTGACCACCCACAGTTATCATCGCCAAAAGTAGAGTCCAGTTTTCCGAAGATGGTTTAAAAGTTGCCTGGTGTATTATTGGTATTATAGGGTTAAAATATTCAAAGTACAACTCAAGGAAGGAGCCTAGAAGCTCCAAAGGGGGGAAGTCATCTGCCCCAAGACCCACGGAAGTTGTCTTCACTTCCTGATAAAATTGCTTGATTTTCTGGTAAGCTGCTTCGGGTATCTGCTTTACATGGCCGAATTTCTCAGAGATAACCGTACCCATGTCCTCTGGTCGAAGATCAGGAAATCGAGGACCATTGTTCGTTTCGGTTCCCGACAGGGTTGGTACATGAGGCCGCATGTCTGGCATGGGTGTCGGACGGATAGAGGTCGTATGTGATCTTTGCAGACCATCCCGACCTGTGACAACGGGTATGTCATCATAATCTGTGATGCCAAATGGTGCTGCAAAATCGTCTTCAGGCCATAGGGCAAATGGATGAAACAAGAAACCGCTGAAGGTGTCTAGTTCCGAGGAAAACGACATCTGAGGTAAAGGTGGCAGCTCTGTGTTGTCGGAATTTGCTGGCGCATGGGTTATACGTGAACTATTGCCCAATTCCCCAAGAGGGTCGACCTCCATAAAATCCGTATTCATAGTACGATCATCTGAAGTAAGCGAATCAGATCCCCCTGTAGGCGCAGCATTTGTATCATCCTGCGTGGTTTCGTCTGCCCTCTGCGCGTGGCCAGGCGTGGGAGTAGACCAAACATCTGAAGATGTCCAATTAGAAATGTTCGATCCCCCTATAGTCTCAGGTGTCGAGGTTGGATAGACGCAGCGTGCCCTCTTATGACTGCATCGCTCACACGGCATGCCACCAATGCACCGTTGCTTAGATCGTACACAGCTAAGGCACGCCCGAGCACACCGTTTTATCCCAGGCAAGTTAGCGGCGAAGGATTGAGCTGCCTGATGGCCATGGATAGCCATATGTCGCTTCAACGAGTCCCTGGAGCCTCAGTTAGAGAGAAGACATTCAACATCAGCTATGTGACGTGGACTTGCCTTCTACGAAACTCTCGGGAGCATATCGAACAGCTAAGCTGCCGTAACGGGTTATGACTGGCAAGATGGCGTTTTAGATGCTCTTTGCGCGTGTAAGACTTCTGACATTGCTCGCATTTGAAGCATTCCGTGTGGTTTGAGGGTTGTAGTTGGTCTCCTTCCATGGTCGTTGACTCCATCACTGGAGAACCCGCGAGGCTCACGAAGGGTATAGATGACGCAACCCGAGAACATTTGGTATACTACAGAAGACCACAAAAAGGAAGCAGCAAACATCTGCTGATTATCGACGCTCGAAGCAGTTGTTCACCTAAGCGGAGATTCGGACGGAGAACACGGAGGTTGATTGCCCCGATGCCCGATCATTGCCCCGATGCCCGATCATTTTCTCTCGGCTTTGCCGAAAACACCTCAAGTGCACAATAGTATAAATTTGTACACTCTTATTGCCCCCATTACTGCCAACACATGATTATTTTCAGTCTCACTGGCACGTATTGGCAGCTCTATGAGTCGGCCAGAATGGGAACCGACAATGCTTGCCGACATGGCTCACTCAGACTAGAGGCGGATTTTCCGTAATGTGCTTGATTACCTGAGCCCAGAAAGGCTCAGATCGCCAGCACTCGTATACTCATATGCGGCTACCTTCATGTTATAGTTATGCTCTGATATACCACAACATGGAAAGCCGAAATGTCCGATTGTGGGTGTCCGAGTGGTATCGGAACCCCACGATGGCGGAGATTGAAATATGGCGGAGTATGCAGTGCAGGTCAGAGTATTTCTATACAAAAAAGACAACAGTCTGTTAGCTCCTTGTCATATTTCTCCTCAATCGCTTCGTTATTACCGACAACATGCACATTCTGGGCCTAGCAAACGGATCACTTCAGGGCAGTTCGGAGATTCTCCTCAAAGCTACCTTGACAGCTGCTCAATAAGAGGATCCGTCTCTAACAACTTCGTGGTTCCATGTGCCTTCAGTTTCAATACCAATGAATCCCAAGCCATTGGAGGGACAATTGGATATTAGTCTTGGTACCATTGACAGCATGAAGGCCGGGAACGACCACGACTCGGCACCAGACGATAGAAAGACTGTATTAAATGCCATTCTCGACGCAGATGCGATCATCATCTCCACTCCGACCTATTCCCACCAACCTCCGGGCGTGATCAAGGCCCTATTCGATCAAATTGGGGGTCCATATGTTGATGCGTCTTTTGCGGAGCTCGTCCGTCAAGGACAGGCTGCTGGAGATCCCAAGTTTGTGAACATGAAGTTTGATCCAACATTGCAGAAGTCAAGGGTCGCGGGCTTTATGGCTATTGGCGGTTCCAGAACTCCTGACCAATTTACCATGGCTCTACCTAGTCTCCATGCCCTCGTTTACCCAATGCACGCTAAATTCGTGGACCAATTTATTGGGCAGAGAGTAGCCGCTCGTGGAGCTATTCTCCTACAGCCCGAGCTCATGGAAAGGGCAAGACAACTGGGACAGAATAATGTCAGTCAAATGGGAAAACATTTTGACGACGCCCAGTACCTCGGGCCCAAAGACGAGTCCAGTTGTCCGAACTGTCACTTAACCAAGGTTGAAATTCTGAGCAAAGACAAGTCCATTGGCTGTATTACCTGCGGTACCCGTGGAAAGATGGTCATTCTTCCAAACCAAGAGATTGGTTTCGATTGGGAAGAGAACTCGATCTGGAGCTGCATCACTATGGAAGGGAAGTTGAAGCATTCCAAAGAGATCGGGGCCTGTGGAATGGAAGAGCAACAGAAGCTCAAATCGATCGAGGAGGAGAAGCATGCATGGCTCGATCTGCACATTCCAAAGGTTCCTCTCCCTAGTGAATCTACTTCGCCAAAGTTATAGTTCCAAACTATGCATATACTTTGTTGTCCCCAAGTTTTGCACAAGGAGAAACTAAAGTAAAATCAATTTGTGTTTGGTCTTCTCGATCCAAAACAGAACAAGAAACTGTTCTCAAAAAGTACAGGTGTCGAATCCAAATATGCCAGTAGCACAGCATGTGGATATATACATTGAGTGGCCACGATAGAAAAGCCCGACGACAACCACCACAACAAGAGTAGATGAAAACCGGACCAGATAGTAAATGATGCATTTCAATCTTCTTACCCCCCTGTATATATTTATCCTATATCCAAAGTTGTATACATGGCTCGAGATCGACGTCAAGATAAAATCACGTGGCCTCCGCTCGGGACACAAGTCATACCCCGGATATGAGAACATAGTGTCGACAATTCCTCCATACGGTTGCGCTTATCGTTCGCCCTTTGACCCTTGAAAAGGGTTAATTCATGATGACAATGTCCGCTACGTGAATGCGCCTGGGAAATCCCGTGAAGACACTCGTTCCTCGGACTGCCTGCCCCACGAAGGCGGAATACGCGAGAAGCAAAACAACCCGACCAAAAGACACCGTTTCCCCCCTCCCGATGCAGAAGCGAAGACGTCGAAATGTCGAAACCAAAGAATGGGCCAGGGACTGGCGGGAAACCGCGCAGAGATGTGTTGGCCTCGCTCAAAATGGCCTCTATGGAGGATGTCTCCAGGGCCGCTCTGCCGGCAGGTGAGTTCTAGAACTGCGGGAAGGGTATACGGTTCGAAGGCAGGAATGGTCGGAATACCGTCATTGTCTAACACTTATTAGAGATTCTGTCGTCGATTTTCGATTACCTCTCCCCCGTCGATCTTATTCGGGTTGCGCGATCCTCGAAGCTGCTGTGCGAGATAGCATACGATGATACGAGATGGGTACAGAAGATGAAGCGGATGGGCTGCTGGAACGAAATAGAAGCTAGGAGGCGTGTTGAACACGTCTATGGAACTATTGTCGATCCGAAAAGCATCGAGAAGCAAGAGCTGGCGGAACAAGGCAAGGGGTCTTCTGCGGCAATTGGAGATGTCGAAAACAACACGGCATCCGCGATGAAGTCGATATCGGATGGGTTTGATCAGATCAAAGTTTCTACGACTGCGCCGGTCGATACGCAGGAGGAGCTGGAAAGAGATCCGGTTCTGGGGGCATTGAAACTGGTCAAATCGGTACGCGGAGAAGCCCGCCAGGAGTATGGAAAGGTCCATGCAGCACTGTCTCCGTTCTACGAGGATATCGTCACTTCCGGCCCTTCGACAACCAACCTCGTCTTCCAGAAATACAATGACCCCCGGCACCAGTCACAGATCCTGTCGCAGCTGCAGGCTTTCTCGAACTGCGATAATAACGAAAGCTGGCGCGAACGAATTGCGAAACTACAAGAAGCCGTGTCCATGTTCGAAACAGCCGCCTTGAAAGAATTCAGACAAGGTTACGAAACGGAGGATATTGATGGGACAATGAAAAAGTACGCTCACGTCCTTTGCACATTGAACGGTGGTGGCACTGCTGTTGAATACTTTATCCATCATAATCATATGGTGACCCGGAAATCTGAATTCGCGCGAGTGGCAGACTGCATTGATCCAGTGACCAGCCGGGTGAAGTTGCAACAAACCCAGGTCTTTTTTACGCGGCTGAGTGTGGCCTACAACGAAGAAGTATCGATAATCAATCGCATCTTCCCCCCGCCGACAAAGATTGCTTCGCCGTTTGTAGAAAAGGTGGGCCAGGACGTTCTATATCCTTTTCTCACTGCGATTTTCGACGAGCTACATCGCACCAACGTCGAATCTTACCTGAATGCCGTTTCAGTTACGTTTGCGCAATGCCAGAACCTGTCCGAAACCCTTTTGCCGATTCAGAATGCGCCAGATAGTTTTGATGAGTTCTTGGACAGCGTGATTACCAAGGTATACGAACCACACATGGAGTTGTACCTTGCTGAAGAGCTGGACCATTTCCGAAAGTGGTCGGACTCTGCTGTGGGAGAATGGGATCGGCAGCTTTCCGAGCAGGCTGCATCGACTGAGTCGTTTTTGATGTCGAATGTGAACCGTCAAGCCGATAAGAGGGATTTTTTGAGCTCATTCAAGAAAGTGATCATGGCTCCAGTCAACATCCTTCCCAGCTTCTCGGGCAATAAATCGAATGAGACGAAATCGGATCAAGACTCCGCTGCCAGCGACGTGTCATCACTAAAGAGCCCGAGCCGATTCTCAACGATTTCGTCCCCAGCCCCCGTTACAATCACAGAAGCTCCGACATCAGAACTCGCAGCCAAAGCCGCTCTCATGAAATCGAAGATGGAAGGCATCCGCTCGTTGTTCAGCATCGAGATAGCTCTGAGTATGGTACATGCGGCCAAGTCAAGCCTTGAAAGAGCAGCACAATTCGTGAGAATTGGTGGTCAGACGGGTGTGGCCGCGAAGCAACAGTGCCAAACGATATTCGTTACCTTGCTGCGCATCCTTGGACAACGCCATGTCATTGTTGGCTTTAACCGGGCAGTGGATCATCTCTCTAACTACCGGCCGCGCGAACAGGGAGAACGGGACCAATCCGGAGTGGAGCCTTTGGTGACGTTTCTGGAGCTGGTCAACGTTGGTGATCTCATTCTCCAGATGGTCGATGTGTTCTACGAACAAGAACTCGTGAGTTCCAGACTGACCGATCGGAACGATTTCCTCGATCCCGCCGTGAAAGAAAAGAAGAAGTTCGAGCAAATGCTCGATGAGCGCGTCGCTACGGGACTGAGCAAGGGTATCGATGTGCTTATGGAGGAAGTGGACTACATCTTAGCGACACGACAGCTAGCAACAGACTTCAACCCGGGTATCTCCAACGACCCGTACCGACAGACCATGAACGTGGGCGTCACAGAATCCGCCAGTGCCGTGGTTGATGTGGTATCATCGCATACGCAAATGCTGGTCGGAAGCACAGACAAGAGCACCCTAGACGTTTTCAACCAGGAAGTCGGGCTGCGGCTCTTTGCGGCTCTCTGCAAGCATCTGAAGCGCCAGCGGATCAGCATCGAAGGATCCCTCCGATTGATCAGGTAAGAACAACTTTATCTTCCGGCCCGCGGCTTACCGGTAAGCTTAAACACTAACACAAAATTACAGTGACATGAATCATTATTTCAAATTCGTCCAAACGCTAAGAAACTCCAACCTACTCCTCTACTTCAAGGCCTTCCGAGAGCTCTCGCAGATCTACCTGATCGACCCGTCGGACGCTAAAGAGCTAGCCACGATCATCGCCGACGCCGGGCGCTTCCAGGGGATTTGGCGCGTAGAGGAAGTGTACGAATTCGCCGAGCGACGCGCAGATTGGTACCAGGTCAAACGAGATGTTGAACGAGCCATGTACGGAATTGGATGTACTGTTATGTGAGATACCATTGCGATATGTTTCCGATTATACCGACTATATAGAATTTTGTTTATTTTCAGCGATATCACAATCATGTCTTGACGTCAGCTCGGCGGCTGCTGGAACGGAGCCAGACGCAGCCATCCGTCGGCGGTTCCACGTTTCAGAGGCTTTGGATCATATTCATTCTGCATCATAGAAGCGCCAGACATGAGATTAAAGGCAGAAACAGTATCCACAGAGCCTGTACAGTAACAGAATAAAACACCACCGTCCCTTGGCTATGCCGGAAATAAAAGCCATATATTCAGATTTACTATCATTTAACTACTAATATCATGATTCCCCTATTCAGCATATCCAGATGTACACGCATACTCTGGCTCAGTCTACTCTTCCTCTCACTCACCCAAGCGCAAGAGCAGGAGACCGTCCTCATCACCACCACACTCACCTCGACACCAACCTCACCCACACCAGCATCTTATACCTCTCTCAAAGAATTCAAAGACACAGTCCTATCCATAAGCAACGACTACCGCAACGAACACGACGCCTGCACATTAACATGGAACGACACACTAGCCGACTACTCCCGCAACTGGGCCCAGCAATGTAAATGGAAGCATTCTGTAAGTCCCCCATACATACACCTTTTACCTGTACCAACAGCTAATAAAGAAAATAGAAAGGGCCATACGGCGAAAATCTCTCCTTCGGCTACCCCAACGCCTCCTCCGCCATCGCAATCTGGGGCGAAGAACGCAAAATGTACAACTTCAAGCTCCCCACAGGTTTCACCGAGGAAACCGGGCATTTCACGCAATTAGTCTGGAAAGCTACGACGCAGGTTGGTTGTGCGGCCGTGGACTGCGGGTATGATGATGATGATGCAAAGGATGAGGAAACGGGGGATTTTGAGAAGGCGTTGGGGTGGTATGTTGTTTGTGAGTATGCGCCGGCGGGGAATGTTATGGGGAAGAATAAGAAGTGGTTTAAGGCGAATGTTGTGCCGGAGAAGGCGAGGGGTGGTGGTGGACGAACCGGGTCTGGTCATCATGGAGATGATGATGATGATGATGAGGATAAGGATAATGGGGCTGCTGGACGGTATATAGGGAGGGTTGGGCTTTGGTTGGCCATGGTCTATGGTGTTTTCTTCATGTTATAAGGACAAGTTTCTTGCAAATACTCAATCTATAATGGATATAATCGAACTTTCTAACGAGGTCATGATTTTCATCTCTCATACTACCAACGTTGCACATGATCCACCAAGTGAAATGCAACAGATCTCTCATTTTTTGAATCATCCCACACTCGGATAGGGGAACGGAAGCAGATTCTCTCGCTTCAAAAGGACACGGTAAAAAAGAAAATAGAAAAGGCCACATTAAATACGAACAAGAGGGAAATGAGAAAAATAATATTTCCAATCAACCGATAACTTCCTCGTGCTCCTCGACAATCTCCTCCACCATCTCCTCGACAACAGTCTCGCCTTGCTCCTCGGCCTCGGGACGTGCGTCCTTGGCCAGCTTGGCCTCGTCTGCGTTCTCGGGGAGGTCGTAGGCCTCCCGCTCCTCGGCCAGGAACTCCTTCTCCCGACGGAGCCAGGCGGTCCACTCGTTGATGACACGCTTGCGGGTCTCCACGACAGCGGTGTTGGCAATGTCGACGGCGTACTTGTCCTCCTCTTCGAATTCCTTCGAGTATTCCCGGAGGTTCTTGCGGACTTGCTTCTGTTCTTCCTTGCTGAGGAGGGTTGCGGGGCGAGGACGCCAGACGAACTGCTTGAACTTGTCGGTAGGGTGTTCGGCGAGGGTGTTACCGGAGAAGGTGTGGATGCTCCATCCGTTTTCCATCTAAGTGCATGTTAGTCGCAATTGACGCGTAAAAATTAAGAAGACTTACCGAATGGGTCCACGAACTAGCGCTGGTGACAACGTAGCGACCAGTAGGATCCCAGTCAATATCCGTAACACCGTAGTGCTCAACAGTCGCCAGTAATTGAAGGTTGGCGGCGAAATCCTTCTCTCCCTCGGGCTTCTCACCCTCAAAGTCCATGTCCCAGAAGTCCATGTCGAAACTGGTCTGCGAGTGAACGGTACCAACGACGACGAAACGGCCCTTGGGCGACCAGTAGATGGCGTTGTTGTTCTTCTTGTCGAGAGTGCGCACCAGCTTGAAGCTTCCTAGTTGGTGACCCTTCTTTTCAGGGGCGAAGAAAGAGACGGCTGTCTTAGGCCCAACGGCAGCACCGGCAACGGCTTCTCCGGTGGTAATGGCGACGAAACGGCTGCCATTGGGTTCCCAGGCGAAGTTGATCACAGTGTCCTTGAGACTGTCGACAACCTCGACAGGAACACCCTTCTCGCGCACGCGGAAAATCTCGAGGTTGGTGGCGAGCGACTTCTTGGACTTGGAGTGACGGTCGACCTTGACACAGACGTAGGTACCCTGGGACTGCCAGTGAAGCTTGACATCGGAAACGTTGAAGAGGTTACGGGTACGGACGGTCTCCTTGGAGGGAACGCTCATCATACCGACTCTGGCGGGGCTGCTGCCCATTTCAGGCGTCCAGAAGCACAGCAGCTGTTCGTACTGCTTGATACCCTCGCGCTGGGTCGTCGCAGGAGACCACTCAAAGTCCATCACACCGTCAATCTTAACAGACGTCTTACCCAGCAAGTTCATCCGCGGCGCTTCGTAGATCGAAATCGACTGGCCCTGAAGCATTCTGGCAACGTACTTCTCATCAGCGGACCACTTGAATGCAGGCCACTGCACCTTCTTCTTGGGCTGGTCACCCTCGCCTGCAGGACCGGCGGTCAAGTCGTGAGAAACGAACGACCGCAGAGGCTTCCCGGTAGCGATATCCCAGATGATGATGTTCTTTCCATCCTCCTCGTAGCTCAGAACCGGTTGACCCTCTTCGACCTGGATCGGGCGAGCGGACCAGGTGGTCAAGTAGCTCTCATTTGGCGAGAATTCGACCAACTGTACAAACGGATGGGGGAACTGCTTCTGTTTCGTGAACGACGGGCCGCCCCAGAGCTGAATACCCTGCGGGTGGACGGAGGCGAGGAAGGAACCCTTGGGCGACCACTGTACGAACAACTGTGTCCAGTGGGCACGGTCGACCACATTCTCAGGCTCGTTGCCCTTGTTATTCCAGAAAACACCGACCTTCTCGCCCCGGAAGAGGGCGAACTGGTCGCGAGCGCTGGCGTCGCCCAACCACGAGCGCAGGTGCTCCTTCTCCTTGAACGGCTCGACGGTTGGCGGCTTGTACTCCTCCTCGATACGTCCTTCACGGCCATAGCGATCGATATCCATCAACTTGTTCACGGAAAGGGTGTGCTTCTTGTCCAGGGGGACACCGTGGAGCTGCTTAACGGCGGCGACGGCTTGTTCGGGGGTCTCGTACTCGACGAAGGCGAAACTATCCAACCACGCATTAATTTTTTCATTCTTCCTTGCCAAAGCGACCCTCCAAGTATTCCTTCTCCTCGCAATACGTACCCTTCGGACTTGCTCTTGTCGTTGACGGGCATAAAAACGGCATCTTCGGAGGTGTGGCCGACCGCGTTGAGTTTCCTCAACAAGAACTTGATGAGCTTTTGCCGGCTCTCTTCAGGAACGACCGGAAGGCCATCGATGACGATAAATGTATCCAAACCCTCCTCGAGTTTCACATCGTATTGCGCCTTGAGATCTGGTGGATGACCGCGGGCGTTAGAAGAGGGGCAACAAACAAAAGCGAAAAATTCGATCCTCAGCCGGCTACTCACCCGAGAAATCAACCTCCTCCTCGACCTCCTCCTCGTGGAGGTCCTGCTCGGTAAGGGTATCGAAACTGGGCGCCATCTTAGCGGACCGCGGGCTGCGCAAAAAAAGGGCCTTTTTGACGGGGAATGCGAATGAAAGAGTCTGGCTTTGCTTTGCTGGTCGCCGCTCCCCGGTTTAGGGCAAAAGCGAACAATTCCAGTCCTGTGTGCGATTGCGGCTGACTCAGGGATGACTCAGCCCGAACTCGGTCCCTCTAGTTGACTACCATTTCAAGGGATTCAACTCTATGCTACTGAGTATTAGACACTCATTTTGGATTATGATTCTTATTTCCGTTGCCGCATTTGCCAAAGAACTCTTACTTACCAAAGAACCAATCTAATCAAAAAAGCTATGACAGCCCGAGTGTCCCTGACGACCGCTTGACAACCGCACCTTTTGATAACACCTACCTACGGAGTACATACGAATTTTGCTGTTATATACAAAGTACATCAGACGAGAGCACAATTATCAGAACCGAAAATACCATGATCGAGGAAGCCCCATGAGCAGATAGATGGATCTGCGTCGTTACGCCTGTCACACCCGTTGAGAGACTGCTCGAGTTCCCGCTACAGTTCAGAATTTTACTCTGATCGATAAACACCAGCCACCACTGACATCTATCCCTTGCGAACGTGCCCCATGGACCGACTTGAATTGATAGCGTTGGATACTGGAATCTTGCAGGAGTATGGGTTAAGATACCATTCGGGACGGGAGACGGGCAGGCAACCCGTAGTGACAGACACCTGGGCCTGTTTCTACTCCGTACTGTTGCAGGGAATAGGATCGCCATTGCAGATGGTTATTTTCCGGTGTTATGAAGGTAATAGGAGAATGCCTTACAGGGGATTCTGCGGCGTAGAAAACTTGTCTGCTTACCCTCCGCAGTTACTCCGTACCCTGTCGGGCCTGCCACCCAGCAGCACTACTAGATACCTAGCCATAATACTCTGTACAGCCCGTATACTCCGTACTCCGTAGTAAACAGCTACTAGTAACTGTCCAGCCACGCGTGTCACGTGTGACAACTTCCCCGGCCGCCCGCATTCTTTACATAAGCACGGCATCATGAGTTGCTCTCCAGATCGGAAGATCAGACGTAGCGATGCATATACCTGTCTGAGCTCTGAAGGGAAGGGAAAACAGACCAGAGACACTTCGCTTTTGCTCTTCACTGCTGCCGGTACTCCCAACTACTCGTTGTCCTCCGGTTGTCTCTGTTGTTGTCTTTGTTTGGGCTCCTTTTAATATCGCCTGCTTCTATCGTCCGTTCCTGTCGCGCGTTTCCTGGAGATCTCATGCCCCGCCGGTCCTAAGCGCCCAGCGATATACCCAGTGGTCACCGTACCTTTTGACAGCTCGAATTTGGTTATTGGGATATTCTTGTGCTCGTTGCAGAACTTGCTTTTTCGGCATATTCGGGGCATCTTCGCATTGGTGCCAGTGCAATTGTTTGCTTTTGCTCAGGGAAGGGGACCGTATACTTGGACAGGATGTCGCGTAAGCTTGGCTTGCTCCATGGCACCTTACCTTTATTTGCCGAACTTCGTGCTGACCTGCTTTCTTCGCCTCCTTGGCAGTTCCCCCGGAGACTCGCGAACAGTATATTCAGGTCATCGACTCCATTCTGGCCCAAAGTGACCTGAACACCATCTCCGAAAAGCGCATCCGCAGAGGCCTCCAGGATGCCGTCGGCCATGATCTCACACCGCAGAAGGTCTGTCGGCGGCTTTTCGCATAGATATACTTTGTGAAGATGGAAGCCCTAGTGGAGCCTATGCTAACTCTTACCCCTAGGCTGCGATCAAGCAGCTTATCATGGAACGATTCGACATTTTCGCGGACCAGGATGGGATAAATGCTTCTGGGGATGGGGATAAGTCGGCCGAATCGACGACCAACGGCCACGATAACAGCGGCGGCTCAGCCACGCCTGCCGAACCTTCGCCCTCCACGCTCTCTGCGTCACCACAGAAACGCGCAGCAGAAAGCGAAGAACCAGCAGATAGCCTAGATGACGCATCCCCGCCGGCCAAGAAACAGAAGCCGGATCACGATATCGACGCAGATGCCCTCTTTGCGGCCAAATTACAAGCCGAAGAAAATTTGCGTGCCCGGCCCACCCGAGGTGCCAGCACACGGAGAGCGGCGCCTGTGAAGAAGAAAACCAAGCCTAAGCCCAAGACAAAGACGTCCAAGAAGGTCAAGGTAGAGGATGATTCGGATGTTGGTTCGGGGTCCGAGTCGGGCAAGAAGGAGGTCAAACGGTCTGGCGGATTTCACGTATGTCTAGCCATGTCCCCCAGGGGCTGATTGACGCTAACGGGTCTAAAGGCACCAATGGCACTTTCGCCTGCACTCTCGTCTCTTCTGAATGAAGAAATTGTATGTCTCTGTTGACATTTCTCAATCTCGCACTATTTCCCGCCAACACGTACTAACTGGCAAATAGCTATCGCGACCTCAAACGGTCAAGAAAATGTGGGAGCATATTCACAAACATGAGCTTCAAGACCCCAGTGACCGACGCCACATCCTATGTGACGATGGAATGCGTGCCGTCTTCAAGCAGGATCGGATACACATGTTCGCCATGACCAAAATTCTCAATCAAAACCTGTACAGCCCAGACGATTAGTCCACATATCTGGGGACTCCATGACGATATGTCTACTTTTTTTCGTTTAAAGCTGGGTAGTTCAGCCTGCCCTACTGCATTTATGACGTTCGATATTCCCTTTTCAGCACTGTTCACTGCATAAGTCCGGGGGCGCCATCTATTCGTCAAGCCGTTCAATCTCCTCATTCTTCATTGCTTTGTCTGTCTACATTCAGTGTCCATTCATTATCCGAGTATATGTATTTCGTTTCTTTTGTCGATTTTCTTTTTCTCATTTTTTCTCCAGCGGGAGTTGGTGCTGCCCTTGCATTGCAAGGAAGAAGATACTGATCGAGTTCTTTATTGCTTTTTAGGATGGATAATTTCTTATTCATACAGTTTAGCTATCAATAGTTAATTTGCTTTTATAGCGTGGAATATGTTTGTCAGCGGAAGCATTCCGGCCGTAGTTCTTTGCTTCCTGAAAGCACCTTGTACTGCACCAACACCTCAAAAAAAAAAAAAAATGTCTGCTTCTTCTTAGACACGATTTATAGGACGAATCACCAATGTGGATTATTGGAAGTGGTCTATTTATTCTCTTGTCGTCTTCGAGTCACGCGAAGATGTGCAAAGTTCTCCTAATACCATAACTCCGACTAGATCTTCGACTAGCATGCCACTCCGACATACACCATAATAGTGTCATTCTATCTATCTAATTCTAAATCTTTTATCTTTACAAAAAAACTTTGCACAGCAGTGGCAACTCCATCCACATCTTCAAATACATGCCAATGCCCGACATCCTTGAGGACAATCGGCGGCAAGCTCTGAGAAATCCTCTGAGAATAAGAAGTACACAAAGCCGGAGGACTAACTTTGTCCTCGTCACCGGTGATTATCAAAGTCTCGCACTTAATAAATTCGACAGGTAACGGCTTACTCGCAGCCAAAGCCATACACGCCTTTGCGTAAGACTCGGGCTCAGTCGCGAGCAGCGAGAGTCGAACAGCCGTGAGTCCAACGCCAGACGCTTTCGTTCTGGTAGAAGTGCCAGATGCGCAAACCGCATCGACTACTGCAAGTATACCTTTCTCGCGGACTAGCTCCGCGCGGTCGTTGAATGCATTGACCGCGGGGTCCGGTAGAGGGTTGGGTGCTGGACCGAGGAGAATGAGTTTGTGGACTAGGTCGGGATGTTTGATGGCGAATTGCAAGGCCACGAGACAGCCCATTGAGTGAGCTACCAGTGTTGTACCCGAAGTAGATGAGAGGCCAGCGACGTCGAAGACGCCGGCTAGATCACTGGCAAGGGATTCAATGCTGATGACGGACAAAGGAGATGTTGGTGATAGCCCATGTCCTTCCAGATCAGCGAGGTGCAGCTCATGCGACTTGTCGAGACCAAGGGAGTTAATCAACGACGTGTAGAATTCCGATGAGCCGCCCAAGCCGTGCACGAACACAATCGGGCTACCCCCGGTGCCATGCTTCTTGTAGTAGAGTGGCTTGCCATTGATCTGGGTCAGACAGCCGCCGGTGATGGCTTTGGAAGCGTTGTTGGATGGCAGTGTCAGGTCACTGGGAGCGGGTGCCAGCGATGTAAGCGGGTCTCTTTCTATGATCTCGTTTTTGAGTTGGCCCAGGCCGGAGATGGACACCGTGACTTCGTCTCCGGGATTAAGGAACACGGGGGGTTTCTGTCCAAAGCCGACTCCCGCTGGCTGTTTATCACTGTTGTCAGTATTATGTAGGTCGATACATGGGAGTATGACATACAGTTCCGGTAGCAATGACATCTCCCGGTTGAATCGTCGTGCCGCGTGAGACAGTTTCGATCAGAGTAGGGACAGAGAAGATCAAATCGTTGGTGGTTGCGTTCTGTCTCTCTTGACCATTGACAAAGGTTTGGACGGTGAGGACATCCGGAAGCTTGCTCGAGGGTACGGCAACCGGTCCCTAAAGGATCCCGTAAGTCTTATTGATTCATACCTGAAATGGAAAAGCAATACTCACCATTGGGCAATAAGTATCACCGGACTTGCCAATGAAGAACTGTTTGTGATCACGTTGCCGTTCTCTAGCTGTCACATCATTGATAATAGTATATCCCCAGACATACTCCATGGCGTTTTCCTTTCTAACATCGAAGCCAGCCTTCCCAATAATCACGCCCAGCTCTCCCTCATAATCCAGCGTCTGCGTAAAGTTCCGATGGAGGGCAATGGGATGTCCATGACCCACGATGGAAGTCGCACGCTTGGTAAACAGGACAGGATGTGTCGGCTGGTCAACTTTATCGGAGCTGTCATATCCGGACTTGTTGAACTCGACGGCATGCTCTGCATAGTTCTTTCCAACTGCTAGGATATCCCGGCCGCTGATCGGAGGGAGAATTTGGACGGTGTTGAGGGGGATAGGACGACCGGTTGGTTTGAGGTTTTCCTGTCCTGCTTGGATAACTTGGTATAGGCTTTCTAGCGGCGTGCCAGAGGCAAAGGAGAGAGGTTGGATGGTGGTATCGTCCCAATTGAGGTGACCGATGCGCGGGACTTTAAGGTCAGGACGCACAAAGGCGATGTAGTTGGTCAAGGGGGATGCCATTGTCAGTTTGAAGCGTGGAATAGAATTGTCCAAGCTCTTCTCTGCCACTAGGGGGCTGGGGTTGGAATTAAATACTCTACGAAACCACAATTCTCATCTCCGAAGCCCCTCCCCCACCTTCGAGCCCAATTTAAGAA
This sequence comes from Aspergillus glaucus CBS 516.65, assembly GCF_001890805.1. NCBI lineage: Eukaryota > Fungi > Ascomycota > Eurotiomycetes > Eurotiales > Aspergillaceae > Aspergillus > Aspergillus glaucus. Next base: position 1,281,082 of record NW_019170457.1, read on the forward strand.
AACAATCGGAGGAAGAAGATATGCATACTTGATGTCCACAACGGTCAATTAAATTTACCGGACAACCGGCAATACCCCAGGTTTACCCCGGATTCCGTGCGGGGACATAGTCATCTCCGAAAGATGTCTCCGAAATGCTTTGATACAGGAATTGCCACGCCACGACGCTATGATATCTCAATTCAAGCTAAAAATAAAGGTTTCCAGAGCTGTCGGATAAAAGTCGGCTTCGGCTCTTTGTAGGGGTTCGGAACGTTGCTTGTTCGGCCTACGCGAAGTTCCGCTCCTAGTGATTCCAGGGTGCTTTTGGAATGAATTTTGTGGAATTGCCCTGCGAGACAAGTATCTCTCAGTAAAGTTGACATTTAGCATGTGCGTCAAGTACTCACAGGAACAAGACTTGCCGCTCAAGTTCCGTAAAGGTGCCTGTCCGCCAGGATGCCGCTTTGCGAAGTCGGTCACGTCGTAAACAATGTCATCGATCACAATCCCTATTATTTCTTATAAGAATAATATACATAAAATAGAATGCCGGGTACGGTAACTAACACATGGGAGACCCATCCCTGCCATCTGCATTCTGGACTTCGCCGGTCGAGATAAATGGTAGACCGTTCGATGCTTGTTTATGGTGCTTCCGATCACGCGGATGGTTTCTGTCATTCTGGCTAGAAGGAGGCGATATAGTGGCGTATTCAACATGCATTGTTGTTAAGACATCATTACTCTTTGGAAAAGATGTCAAGCCGAAGCTTGGTGTTTGTTGTACCCGGAAGTCCATTGTGAGACTCAATGTAGAAACGCAACCTGGGACAAAAAGGTATGAATATCGACAAACAATGAGGGGGTCTCGTAGTCTCTTTCTTCCCCTCAACTCGTACGTACTAATGTTGCACCTAAACGTAAGGTCTCCAGACATCTCCGACATCTCCGAGCGATGATTCCGACGACCAACTCACCCAATGACTTGAATTCAAAGTTGTATGACAATGATACGTTCGGATAGTCGATCTTCGTACGGAGTTACTTTTCATTCATGCGGGGAAAGAAGTGAGTGCGTAGCCCTGACTGAGCTTCCGGCGCTTGATGCTCATCTATTATAAATGCGGCCTCATTCTCTGACCCCATTCTTTCTGTGTCTCTGATTTCTGAGAGACTGAATTATTAGCTTCTCATTACCCCTTACTCTCGATTCATATGGCCTCTGCAATGAGCATGTCCTTACCATATGTCAATGGAGCCAGCCGTGGCTCGAAGTACCCAAACAGGACCATTGCTGACTGGGGAAGTCCATTGCCGACACGGAAGCTCTCTCCTCATGACGATGTTCACTTTGATCCTGCGTTGGAACCTCGTGCGCATCACATGGTGGGTAAGTAGACACGAGACTAAGAAACATATCGTCTAGTAACTCACCGTCCTATCTAGAGACACCGTCTACCTCCAAGATATTGTTCCTCAACGTCCAAATGTAAGTCTCACCTCTATCCAGCACATACATACCAGTATCCCAACTAATATCTTTCCTGGCTATAGTATAGATTCTACCGGAGCCGAACCGTACCACGGCGATGTCTACGTGCAAGGTATTGCTACGCCTACTTTACCATATCGCAGAAGCTTATAATTTGAATAGGAGAGCGGATTCGCTATGTTGGAAATGTGCCAAACGTCGAGACGCTACGCAACGATCCTACGGTTCGAGTGATCCAGGGCAACGGTAGAACCCTCATATCCGGTCTAGGCGATGCACACACTCATTTCACGTGGAATGGGACGGCTCTCGGTAACAACATCGCATGATTATATGGCTAAAGTATATGCTTATGAGATGGATAACAGATAACCTTGGCGCGATTGGGGTGGAAGAACATACCATCAGCACTGCTCGGTCTGCGATGATTTATCTGGATTCGGGATATACCATGTACGTCTCCTGTCCATCCTTCCTACCCTTAAATCTACTGATGTCCTATTTCGTCGACAAGGTGCTACGGTGCAGCTTCAGCGAAGGATCGCCTCGATTGCGTTGTCCGCGATGCGATCAACCACGGGAGCATCCCTGGTCCGCGTTACCTCGCAAATGGGAAAGAGATTGCCCGTCGAGGGAAAGAGCTCACCACGGGGATTACTACATTTGCTGATGGACCTCTCGAGATGCGGGAGGTTATCCGACATCACGCTTCTCTGGGAGTGGACCAGATCAAGCTGAGCATGTCAGGCGAAGAGGTAAGAGATAATCCCGGACTATGTCTTGACCTTTGACTGACGATTGATTAGATCCTGGAGGATCGTGCCGCGGAAGACAGCTACTTCAGTGAAACGGAAACAGCAGCATGTGTGGACGAAGCACATCGTCTTGGCTTACGGTAAGAGGTCCGCTCGTTATACTCCGTCAATCATTGCTAAAGATCGGTAACCAGGGTCTGTTCCCATGCCCGAGCTCGTGATTCCGTCGCTCAATGTGTGCGACATGGTGTCGATGTCATCTACCATGCCAGCTACATTGACGAAGCCACCATGGATGAGTTGGAGAAGAATAAGCATCGTCATGTTGTTGCTCCGGCCTTGAACTGGCTATACGCAACTACATATGATGCAGGTCCATTTGGCTATTCCTTTGATAAGGCTGAGCAAGATGGGTACAAGAAAGAGCTCGACATTGCCATCAAGGCTTGCAAGGAAATGCACCAAAGAGGAATCACCGTCTTGCCGTACGTCTCCTGTTCTTCTACAGGTTGCCCTTCGAAATGCAGCTAACATCAATCACTAGAGGCGGTGATTACGGCTTTGCTTGGACACCCCATGGCACATACTCCAGGGACCTGGAACATTTCGTCAAGATGCTAGACTTCACTCCCATGGAGGCAATAATCTCGGCCACCGCTGGAGTTGCCAGACTATTCATGCAGGACCAGGAACTTGGCAAAGTCCAGCCTGGCTACTATGCGGACATGATCTTGGTAGACGGGGATCCTCTGAAGGATATCTCCGTTCTCCAAGATCATGAAAAGCTCAATGTCATTATGATCAATGGCAGGATCCACAAGGCATCGCCCAGGGACTTTGAGCTCTCAAGACCTGCCCAGATCGAGGAGCCCATATGGCAACCCAGCAACAAGTTCAGCAACTATGTATGCTATCTTGATGATCAGCAAAAGTCTCATGTCGGTCATCTTGATCTGGAAAATTCCATGGTTACTCCGTTGGCAATGCTCTCTGGCGCACCAGTCGGTTCACTTTACCAAGTGATTGAACTGGAGAACGCAGTCGTCCCATGCGGTGACCCTGTTCCTCTCGCTGGGCTCACCATCCAGGCACCGCTGAACGACCGTGATATTCTGGCCGTGGGCAAGAACTATGTTGACCATGCCGTTGAGTTCAACCGGAGTGGATTCGACTCGAGTGATAAGATCGACCAACGTGAGCGCTCTTAGCTTCTGCCATGTTGACGCAAAGCTGACCCTCATAGCAACTCATCCGGTTATTTTCACCAAGAGGTCCACGAGCATTGTTGCCTGCGGTAATGAGATTTATCCTCATACGGAGTTCACGGGAACCTTGGACTATGAGGGTGAGATAGGTGTTATTATTGGGAAGTCTGGGTTCCGGATTGACGAAGGGAATGCCATGGACTATGTATGGGGTTATACCATTATCAACGGTGAGCACAGCCAGCCCGAAAATTGGCAAATCTCTTAATGGCACGCGCTAATACCGACCTATAGATATGACGGCTCGTGAACGACAGAGAGACCACAAGCAGTTCTACCTTGGGAAATCAGCAGACACATTCTGCCCGATGGTAAGAATTTCAGATAGCTGAATCGAGAATCCAATGTGCATTCTGACACTCCCTCAGGGTCCGATTGCTGTCCCGGCTGGTCAGCTCCCGAAGAAGCTACGCGTGCAGACATTTGTAAACGGGGAGAAACGCCAGGATGCTACCACAGATGATCTCATCTTCTCTGCTGCGAAGCTGATCTCTGTTATTTCCGAGGGTGGGACGATCAGGCCCGGAGATGTCATCGCTACCGGCACTCCTGCCGGTGTTGGTATTGGCAAGAACCCGGCCAAGTTTCTCAAGCCGGGGGACAAGGGTGAGTTATCCCAAACACAAACGTGTCTTTGTCTGTCCAAAGGTGTGAACTAATAAGGTAATTCGATCTACAGTTGAGGTATCTGTCACCGGGCTCGGTTCTCTTGAAAACCGCATTGCGAATCCGTCATCAGAGAACGCTGTTGCTAAGCGTGTTCCTCTTGAAAGTCACTTGGCCAATCTCAACATTGAACGCACAGTTGGTGGTTCCGGACTGATGTGTCTTGATGGGAAACAAATGAACGTCCGTAAAATTGGAACAGGGCCGGATATCGCTGTGTTCGTCCACGGACTCGGTGCTTCAAGTGAATATTACACGCCAATCATTAAAAGCGGAGGCTTCGAAGATCATTACACAAGTTATGTTTATGATCTTGAGGGTCATGGACTTTCGGCGACCAATGTTGCGTCAATCGTCAACATCGAGAGCTTTGCCGACGATCTTGCCAATGTGGTTGCATTGACCGGAGCCAGTTCAATCACTCTGTTCGCTCATTCACTGGGCTGCCTCATCGCCATGGCTTTTACTCTTCGCGACACCAGCAAAGTCAAGAAGATTGTTCTTATGGGACCACCGCCATGTCCTCTCCCCGAAGCTGGCAAGGTCGCGATGAGCAAGCGTGCCGCTGCCGTTCGTGCAATGGGTATGATGGCCTCTGGAACAGCGGACGCCGTCAGCGAAGCCGGAACATCCAATGCCACAAAGGTGTACCAACCTGTTGCATATGCCGCGGTTCGTGCGTCGCTTCTTTCCACCAATCCCGAGGGATACGCAAAGGCGTGCACGGCAATCGCGACAGCGTCCCCAATGGCGGTTGAGAAGTTGACAATGCCGGTTCTCCTGATGACCGGCGATGAAGACAAGACCTCCCCTGTGAATGTTGTGACGGACCTCCACGAACGTCTTCCCGATTCCCGCATGGAGGTTCTGCGATGCACTGGCCATTGGCAGGCGTATGAGAATATTGAGGGGGTTTCGCGTCTGATACGGTATTTCGCTTGACTAGGTAAACAGGATGATGAAGGTTTGGAAGAGCAAAGACACAGCGTGTCACTGAAATTGAATGAATCCACCTCCAGAAGCAGCACGGGGTTTCTGGTCAGGTTTCTAGCTGCACTCGTCCTCATTGTCCTTGTCGTCCTGACCACTCTTTTCGTCGAGGGACTGGGGGTTCAAGAGCTGCGTGAGCCTGTACGCCATATTCGCCATTTTTATACCGTCATGATTCGATGGATCGAGTTGTTCCTTGATAAGTATTATATACCAATATAACTAGTTACATAGTTGGCCATAACCAATTCAAGTTCGCCTTCTTCCCCACGATTTAGGGAGTCATGTCGCAAAGACCGTTGGCATGTATCAAACACATGTAGAATCTCTTCAGAATAGCATCCAAATGATTCTCTTAATGACGTATCTCTAGTTAGTAGAGAGATGTGGCGAAGATAGGAGCAAGAGAGGGTGCTCGGAGATAAGTGGCGGGGATATCTCACGTGGACAACGTCAACTCCGAATGCGTTGGACATAAACCTACTCCTCTCTGCGGGAAAGCTTCTCGGGGTCTTCAACCTATTCACATTAACGCTGAATTATTGTATTTCATTTCCCCGAGGGGCCGAGATCATGCCTGAAGCACCGGTCCCTAGCATAGGCGCGGGTGGACCTGCCGTACCTGCTCCTCCACCTCCGGAGATTCCAGTTTCAGGCGCCAATTCAACGCCTAGCAATGGTAATAACAAGTCACGGACCCGTACATTCAATCGCCGGCCAAGGAAACCTATTAGTTGTCATCCATGTCGAAAATCCAAGCTGAAGTGCGACCGACAGCAGCCCTGTGCCTCGTGCAAACGGCGAGAGTGTATCAAATCCTGTGTTTATGAAGGTCCCCGTAAGGACAAGGCGGATGCGGGGAGGCTGGCATCACCTGAGGCCGTACGACGTCCTGGTTCAAGAGATTCTCAAGGTCTGGCCAGCCCAGAGTCTCTGTCGTCGGCCCCGGGCCCGAACAGATTCCACCGCACGCCAATTCAAACGACGAACTCATTGACCCACGACCATGACTACCAAGAGTATAGTCATGCTCATTGGGACGCTCTTTTGCAGCGGCCGATAGATCAAATGCGTCAACAGTCATCGCCGCAACATGACCCTTTTTCACTTCCAGGTAACCTCTGCTTTCCGTTTTCTTTAGGTCCTAAAGTGTCAAAGAGCGAGATCTTGGCTATGTTGCCGTCCTTCCATGCTTGCGAGTATCTAATTACACAATATTTCCTGCGCCTGTCGCCCCTGTTCCATATTTTACATGGGCCGACGTTTCAGAAGCAATACGATTCGTTCAAGCAGGATCCGTCCGGTGCGGACCTTTCCTGGATGGCGCTATTGTTCTTGATCTGCTCCGCGACTTTGAAGAGTATGGAAAAGGATGAGATTGCGCTAGTCGATATTCATCCTACGGTGTCCGATTCTCACGACATATCCTCGATATCTTACAAGCTAAGAGCTGCTGCGTTGATCTGCCTGTCGCAGGATCAATTCTTAATCCGTCACAATATCAACACACTTGAAGCTCTTCTGGTATTGATATATACGATTAGTAACATTGAGGCCGTTGAGCATGCCTGGACATTGCTAGGTGAGTGTTTGCTAATGGAATTCACGGCCGAGATGCATAACTAAGATACTGCCGAACAGGGATCGCATTGAACATAGGCATTGCATTACAGTGCAATACTGACACCAACCATGCGCAGCTCAGCTGTATTGATATCGAACGGCGTCGTCGTTGTTGGGCGGGTATCTTGATGCTGCACACTTACCAGGCTATCTCATTCCGAGATGTTAACATGTCTCTTTTGCTTAATACTGAAGCCACAATGCCGGCGGATGTCAACGATGTCGATATCAGAGATGATGCTATCCTACCGCCATCTAGCAAACCGACCCAGATGTCTGTCATGAAGTTCAAATTTCGAATGTTTCAGCTATCCAGCAAGATCTGCCACCGTCTCTCAGGTAACTCAAGGCTCGACGAAGCTACGCTTGATCATTTCGATAGCCTTATCTTTGAGCAGCAGCAGAGCTGGGACACAGTATTTCTTCTGGATGGGTCGCCTAGTATCTTGGATACTTCAAGCTATGCTCATTGGTGCATCTTGCAATTGTATGCGCATCAACTATACCTACTTATACACCGACCGTTCTGCAAACCGCGTGGCCCCTGTTTTCGACCAACGTCTAGAGTGAAATGCATTAGTTCCGGTGCTGCTTTATTGGATATCCATCGCCAGTTCTGCGATCTTCCGCGCCTGCGACATTACCGTTGGTTTGTCTATGGCTTGGTAAGCTTTTATGCCATCCATGGAGCCATGGCGCTGGCATCATGCTTGCTGGATGAGCACGATGCGCATGAATCTTCGTACTACTCCATGTTCGTTGCAGCCGTGGCGCGTTTCGATAGCCTTCAAAGTAAAAGCCAGATATGTATCAAGGCCTGTCCCATTCTTCGACACCTCCAGTGAGTATATATCCGGGCTTGGGAACCCTGATGGATGAATACTGATCCGGCTTTACTAGATCATTGCTGTCCACTGAACAATTCCGACAACCCAACTCGGTTGACTACAACTTCGGAGCTACCTTTGACGACTGGATTGACGGCGTGCAATGGCTAAATCCGGAGTCTATAAACTGGGTAACAAGACCTCTTCCCGCTTCTGGATATTGTGACATTTACTAAATATTCCGCAGGAGTTCTGGGACAGCATATTGAACAACGCACCACCATCCTAATTGGTGTTCTAGGGCCATGTCGCCTGGGAAGCCAAAATCATCCTTTCAATGTCTCGAATTTTGGTGAAATTTTTTATCAGTTTTCCCGCCACTGCGTACACATATACGCTGATGCTGTGATTGAAAGCGGCCAAAATTCCATTCAACCCCCCCTCGCTCACGCAGACAATGAGAGAAAAGTAGCTAGTTTGCCTGAACGGGCCGGTTATTAGCTCCTCGTCAACAGGGAGTGCTCCGGATCAATCAGATCAGGATGGCCATTCTAGGTGTATGCCTTTTTATGTCACTCTTACCAACTCGGTTCCTGGGCATCTATTTAAAATACTGGTTGTGGTCTTGAAGCACCGCAGAAGCACATGTTTTCCTATACTCCGAAACATACACGCCCTCCAGCAATCAGTATAGTAATATGATTAGGGCTGCCGTCGATATCTCCGAAGCAGCTTCCAGGACTCCGATCCGGATCGGAGATGACTGCATATCGGCAGACGTCTCTTTAAAAAAAGAAAGGGAAAACAAATGCCATTGTACTTGAATTGAATTGAATGATGAATGAATGGTTTGATTTTTCACGACTTGTTGCTAGCCAGCGATATGTATTTGCTAGTGATGCCTTATCAGGCAACAACACTACTCACGTGCTGCCTGCCCGCCGCCTTGGAAAGAGAATCTTCTCTCTACCATACTTGCGACAACGAACAACGAATCATCGCAACGAGTGAAGACACGAGAAAGAAGAGATTTGGGCTCTATTAAACGATCCCCAGCAACTCCCTTTTCCTGGACTGAATTCGTCCCATCCTCCTTCGACCTCGTCGCTTGAGAAACCCGACCCGACTCCGACCAATCCCGCCCCCCAATGGCCGACTCCCAACCGCCCCAGGCTCCCGCCGGATCGCAAGGCCAGAACCGTGGTGGTCGTCGACGCGGACGAGGAGGTGCGAACCAGAAGGGGCAGGCTGAGTCTCAACGGGATTCTAACGTCGGCGCGTTTAGGGGTTATCGGGGCAGAGGCCGCGGGGGACGTGGAGGAGGGGATCGCAACCGCAATACCAATGCGTCCCAAGGTGCCGTAGCCCATGCGCCTGCTGAGGGCGAAGAAAAGCCGAAGAAGGTTCCGGAAGCCACCGACGATGCAGATGACGGTGAAATCTGCTTTATTTGCGCATCTGATGTGACGCACACCTCCGTCTCGCCCTGCAATCACCGGACCTGTCATATATGTGCGTTGAGACTTCGGGCTTTGTACAAGAACAAGGCCTGTGCACACTGCCGGGTATGTTGCGCTTTTACGAAGGGAACTCTGGCAGCATGGCTAACTGACTCTTCCATCTAGACGGAATCCAACTATGTGATTTTCACGGATGACCCGACGAAGGATTTCGACCAGTTCGTTAGCAACGACTTCTCTCGGAAGGACGATAACCTTGGGATTGAGTACGAAAATGATGAGATCTTCGAGGATACGGTTTTGTTGCTACGGTACAATTGTCCTGATACGGACTGTGACGCGGCTTGCTTGGGATGGCCGGACTTGCATCGACATACCAAGAGCAAGCATGGGAAAGTGATGTGGTAAGTTATCTCTTGTCTGTCCAATCTCTGGGTTTCATTTGCGAGACCGCATATTAAGTGGCTGTTGTGATGCAGTGATCTATGTACTCGAAACAAGAAGGTCTTCACCCACGAGCACGAACTCTTTACCATGGCGGAGTTGCGGAAACACGAAAAATACGGAGACGACGTCCCCGGTGCCATTGACCAGAGCGGTTTCAGAGGTCACCCTGAATGTGGTTTCTGTCGCCAGCGATTCTACGGAGATGACGAACTGTATACACACTGCCGTGACAAGCATGAGCGATGCCACATCTGCGATCGACAATCCGGACATCGCCAACAGCAGTATTACGTCGATTATACCGCGCTCGAGGACCATTTTCAGAAAGACCACCACCTGTGCCTGGACCAGGAGTGCTTGGATAAGAAGTTCGTCGTGTTCGAGTCTCAGATGGATCTGAAGGGTCATCAACTGGAATCCCATCCCAATGGGCTATCCAAGGACGCAAGGCGAGACGCTCGCACTGTGGATCTTTCTGCATTTGACTTCAGAGCGCCCTACCAACCCCAGCGACAGCGTCGTGGTGCAGGCCGGGGCCGCGACCCGAATGCAGAACCACTCCCGGCGTCCAGTGCCCAACCTTTGCGACGGGACCAGATCGCGTACCAGCGACAGGTGGCGATCCAGAGTGCGCAGTCGGTCTCAACCCGTAGCTTTGGTGGACAGCTCACTCGCAATGATACGCAGCAGGTGCGCGCTCCTCCGCGCTCGGGGAATGCCACACCTGCCCGCAGTCCACCAGCACAATCTCCGCCAGTTTCCGAATTGCAAAGCCTCAATCTTGTGGCTGACTCGACTCCGGCCACTCCGCAAGAGCAAGCACGCCGTCTGCGCCATACGGCAGTGATTGAACGTGCCTCGAACCTCCTGCGCAATGACCAGACCAAGCTGGGCGAATTCCGCACCAGAGTCTCCAACTATCGCACCTCCCTCATCTCCGCCACTGAACTGATCGATGCTTTCTTCTCCTTGTTTGACACCACAAGCTCCGAACTGGGCAAGCTCATAAAGGAGCTCGCAGATATCTATGAAGAAGATTCAAAGCGTACCACATTACTGAAAGCCTGGAACGATTGGCGTGCTATTAACGAGGACTATCCAGCTCTACCAGGACCGGGCGGGTTACTACCGGGCATGTCGCCAGACACTGTCAACGGCAGTGGAGCGGGAGGAAGCCGTGTACTTCGCTTAAAATCGTCCACTGCACAATCTTCCCGATCAGCAGTGGGCCGTAGTGGCGCGCTCCCCTCCTCCGCCTCATCAGCCACCGCATTTCCCCCTCTCTCCTCCGCGTCTTCGTCCTCTTCCCGCCCTCCTGCGCGCAACAACGCAACCACGGCCTGGGGAACAGCAGCAGCCCCCTCGCCATCTTCCTTCCCCAGCCTCCCCTCATCTACCCGTCCCTCCCCCCGTGCTAGCGGCTCTTCTACTCCAACCGCATCGTCTTCTCGCGCCTCAAACGCAAGACCCTCCGACGCATTCCCCGCTCTTCCCGCGGCTCCGAAGCCCAATGTTCTGATGGCCGGTCTGACACGCGGGACTGTCCGGTGGGGCGAGGCCCGCCCAGCTTCGAATGCTTGGGCTTCGGGGGGTGAATCTTCAGAGATGATGGATGATTTTGGGGAAACGTCTGGCGGCAGTGGTGGGAAGAAGGGTAAGGGGAAGAAGGGGAAGCAGACGTTGTTCCATTTTGGATAGATGGCTTCCTTCCTTTCTTTTTTTGTCCTGCTCGTTGGCGTGTTTACTTGTAGCTATGAATGGAGTTTAAAAGTAGATACGATCCTGTACTTTTTGTTTCGGTAGAATAAATTTGGAAAGGTTCTATGTTCAGCTGACGCAGTGGAAAAATGGTATATTGTCATTCAATGGTCTGTGGACAATTCTATCTATGATCATAACTCATACAAATGTTCGTTGCTCATGGAATATAACTGTCAGAAACGGTTCAAAGTTCTGGATATCATCGTGCGCATACAGCAGATGCTAGACGAGCTCTAGCGACTCAGGAGCAGGGCTAGTCTCGGGTATTTCCTGTGAAGAGGCCATGAGAATAGATCCTTCCCCAGCCAGTGAAGGAGCAGTTTGCTCTGTTGCGGTGTCATGAGTATCAGGCTGTCCAGTGGAAATAGTTGATGAGCTATCGTCAGTAAGTTCTGTCGCAGTCTGGCTGCCCTCCTGAGAATCATCATCTTGGTAATCTTCTTCAATAATATCATCTTGTTCTGTATCACTGGAAACATCAAGTTCATCGTCAATACTCGCCATGCGCAGCAGAAAGTCATCATGTAGCTTCTTTAGCCATTTCCTCAGAGCCTCACCCTCAAGGGTCCCATTGCGAGCTTGGTAGAGCTGCTCCCTCAGAGACAGAATCAGGTTTCGCTTCCGAGCAATGGTCAAGGCCCCAGAATTACCATGTCGACGTGCAGCGATCTCGTTCAACTTCTCAGATACGTCTTGCGCAACGTCGAGAACGTCCGGGGGTAGATCAACCAGCTTAGCCAAGGTAAGGCCGTAGAATTGGTTAGTCACAGGCCCCTCTGCGATTTTATACAGCATAGTCATCTTAGACGCATCGGATGATATCTCTGCTGCGAGATGGAGGTTGACCACACCACTGCGTTCCGCCATAACTACGGCCAAGTCGCGAAAGTGCGTCACGAACCAGACGAGAGATTTGCTTTCGACCAGTGCCTCTGCGATGGCAATGGCGATGGCCAGGCCGTCGGTGGCACTAGTACCGCGACCAAGTTCGTCGACAATTACCATGCTCCGGGGTTTGATGTTATGCAAGATGAAGGCCATTTCGCGCATCTCGACGGCAAAGGTTGACACGTTGGCTTCGAGGTCGTCGGCCGTGGAGACACGAGCAAATAGCTGGTGGACGATAGGGAATGAGGCGTACTCCGCTGGGACATAGCAACCAGTTTGTGCCATAACAGTCATTAATGCCAATGAGCGTATATATGTTGACTTCCCACTCATGTTGCAGCCCGTAATAATTTGGAAGCGCGACTGCTGCGTTGCGTATGCATCGTTCGGTATGAATTTGTTGGAATGGATTTTCTCCCGAATGGGGTGTCGACTGGATTTGATAGCGAGGACGTCTGTCAATTCAGGACGGATGTAGTCGTAGAACGTAGCGAGATGGGCAAAAGCAGCTAGTATGTCCAGCATAGCAATCGCCTCACTTACCCTGAAGAGGCCGGAGATCTCAGAGCAGACGTCTTGGATCAACTCTTGAATAGTCCGGTCGCTCATGTTGATCACTTCATCATGTGCATCCACTATCTTTTGATTGAGCTTGACGAGGTCGAGTGTCTGACATTCTATACGGTTCTTCTTGCGGTATACGTTGATGAATATGTCGGGAAGCGAGTCGACTTCATCGGCCGGTATGGCGATGTAGTATTGGCGAGCGGAATCATACTTCAGATCCAACCGAAGATTGGACGACTCTAGAGAATGTCAGTACGTAGCCAGTGAGGTATGCAGCTCATGCTCACCTGCTAGTTGCGTTACAAGGTTGGCGGCATCTATATTGGCTTCTTTGTACGCTTGCCTGGCGACATCAAGGAGACTATTCACGCCAGCCTAGGCCCGGTAAGCATGTAGAAATCAGAAAGGCCAGGGGGTAAATACCCTGACACAGTATATACGTTGGTTTCTCAAGTCCAAGGGCTTAGTTTGGTATGCCACATGCTCGTTCAGCGTCTCTTCAATGAGCTGCTCAACGGAGGAATGGCCAGCAGGAGCACACAGCTTGGATCTGTCAGTCTGAGGCAGTGAGCAATAGTGAAGCAATTACCTCTCTTATTGTTAGCAAGAGTGTGCTCTGAGCACTAGACAAGGCCTTGTAGATCGATTTTATTGACGAAACGTAGGTCTTCAACATGATGACATTGTTGACCGATTGCTCGACGTATTGGAATGTCCGTTTAGTTGGGACGAGGATGAGCTTTAGGGGTTAGCAAGAAACATCCGCAAATAGCATCCAGTATACTGACAGACGTCAGAACTTTGTCGGCATCAACGAAGCCTTTGAGCGCTGCAGGACATCAGCAACCGAAGGAACAATTGTCAGTGTATACAGACCTTGTCGGACAGACAAAAACATTTCCTCTTTGGTAGACAGATCCTCCACGGCATCATACCGTGCCAGCAGTTTGGACCTTTCCGTAGAAGGTTGTAGGATGTTGGCTCGTAGCAGTCTGGCGCCCATGGGTGTGAGGGTCTCGTTCATAAGTCCGAACAGACTATCCTTCGATTTTGCGTTTTGCAGATTCTGAATGAGTTCGAGTGAGCATATAGTGGATAGATCGATTGTCATTGAGCCTTGAGACGGTTCGAATCGGATACGAAGGGAGCGGGATGCGAAAGTCCTATTCAGTTCAAGCTCGACATACTTGACGACCTGACAGGATTAGTCTAGTTTCGGCGTAAAAGATGAGTGTCCACAGACCGCAGCAAAACAGCAAGCTGCAAAGTAGTTTCCACCCAGCGTGACCTTGATGGACTCAGCATCCTCTGGAAAAGCGAGTCGATTCACATATTCATGGCTGGCCTTGTCTGACCAGTATCTGCGATCGATGAACGTGAAGGTTGGATCCGGTAGATTCTCTTGTACAATATAGAATAACTTTGAGTCTTTGCAAGTATTCATAAAAAGGATCTCTGTGGGCTCGAATACTCCGATCTTGGTGATAGTCTTGACATAGGTTTGGCTGTCACAAATCTGACAGAGAACCGCTTCGGCTGTGGTGAGATTCACAAAGGCGAGTCCTACCGACGTTGACACCCCGCGAGACTCACTGATGGCACAGATGATATCTTGGGATGCGACACTCGTTGCTGTTGTTGCTGGCCTCACTGTCCTGGCCGTGCTGACTCTGCTCACTCGGGAGGTAAGAGGGGCAAAGGAGGAGGCTCTGGAGAACGATGTAGACATCCTTGATTAACAAGGCCATTTAAGGCTATCTTTCAATGAAATCAATCCTCTAGAGAGGAAGAAGAGGAAGAGAAGGAGAGACGAGTGTCTGGTGTTGTCGATAAAGGGCATGGTTACCTAATCGGGTTTAGCGCCGATATGGACCGATAAGGAATTTTTCCTTCAATTTTTTGATCATCTTCAATCAACCCAATTATTGCTTCTTAACACAGCTCCAATTGAGTTATTCTACATAAAGAACAATGGCGACCCTCTTGCCCCCTCCGACCAAGCGTCAAAGAACGGATGCTACTGAAAAGGCGCGCCAACAGCAGGATGTTGAAAGCGTCCCCGCCGACCTGGGCAGCATCCGAGTGCAATTCTTCGACCAAGCAACAGGGTCAGCAACTGGTCCTGCGGTGTCGGTTCCGGTGGCTGATGCGTCGGTGAAGAACTTGGAGACTCTTCTTAACACATTACAAGGCAATGTAGGTATGCTGCGAAGTGCTGTGCGACGATGCAACAAGACAAAACTAATCATTTTTTCTGCTGCAGGACGATGATGAGCGAGTACCATACCGATTCACATATCAATCAGACGACAAAGACAACCAGACGGTCGATATTTTGGCGGATCTCTACCATTCCCTGCTCAAGCCCGGATTGAAGACGACCGAAGATACTGTTCCCCTCTACTTCACCCCGCAAGCCGTCTTTCGAGTCAAAGCCGTGTCGCGATGCTCGGCCTCGATAGCTGGACACGGAGAAGCGATCCTCGCGACCTCGTTCTCGCCCGTCTCATCCTCTACAATGGTGTCTGGAAGCGGTGACTCGACAGCTCGGGTGTGGGATTGCGAGACCGGCACGCCGATGCACACCCTTAAAGGGCACACCAGCTGGGTGCTGGCGGTCAGCTACTCACCGAACGGAGCGATGATTGCGACGGGAAGTATGGACAATACAGTGCGCATTTGGGAGGCAAAGAAGGGCCAGGCACTCGGAGGCCCGTTGAAGGGTCATACGAAATGGATTACCAGTTTGGCTTGGGAGCCGTACCATCTTCAACAGTCGGGAGCACCGCGACTGGCTTCTGCATCGAAGGACTCGACGATTCGGATTTGGGATGTGGTGTCGCGGAGGATAGACACTGTTCTGTCTGGCCATAAGGGATCGGTGACTTGTGTGCGCTGGGGTGGAACAGGGAAGATCTACACAGCCTCTCACGACCGGACGATTAAGGTGTGGAATGCGACAAATGGCTCGTTGCTTCAAACACTTTCCGCGCATGCGCATCGGGTAAACCACTTGGCGCTCTCGACCGATTTCGCGCTCCGGACGGCCTACCACGACCACACAGGAAAAGTGCCGCAGGAGGAGTCCGAGAAGGTGACAGCGGCGAAGAAACGCTTCGAGCAGGCTGCCACAGTCAACAACAAGATTGTTGAGAAGCTGGTGTCCGCTAGTGACGACTTCACCATGTACCTGTGGGAGCCTGAGAGCTCAAACAAGCCGATCGCGCGGTTGCTGGGTCACCAGAAGGAAGTCAACCACGTCACATTCTCTCCAGACATGGCATACATTGCCTCTGCTGGGTTTGACAACCATGTGAAGTTGTGGAATGGGCGTGATGGAAAGTAAGTTTACCCATTCTACTGACCGTCCTTCAATACTAATGACCTATAGGTTCATCACTACCCTCCGCGGCCACGTCGGAGCAGTATACCAGTGCTGTTTCTCGGCAGACTCGCGTCTCCTCGTATCATCGTCCAAGGACACGACATTGAAGGTGTGGAATGTCCGGACAGGGAAACTCTCGATCGATCTTCCCGGCCACCGGGACGAAGTGTTTGCTGTGGATTGGAGTCCGGACGGTCAAAAGGTCGGCAGTGGAGGGAAAGACAAGGCAATCCGCATTTGGAGACACTGATGTATATACCCGTTCATATTCTTTTCAATTCAATACCATTGGCTAGTTCAGTGTTGCATGTGTTTTGTACACAGCATATGTAACCAGTCCCTAACCAAACTCGCACGATCATATACACCTAAATCAATCCAGAAGCAAGTTTAGGAAGAAGCCATGGTATCCTTGTGCGAATCATCCCTCAATTTCTTCAATTCATCCAACATCACCCGCACCTCCTCCGGCTCCACCTCAAGACCACCACCACCACCTTGTACCAACCCTTTCAGCACTTTCGTCAAGAGTTTGATGAGAGGACCTATAATTTCACCATCAAGCTGACGTTTCTGTTCCCATTAATACAATGTCCAATCCAGTACATACAACAAGGGGAGTGTATCTATACCTCCATGGCACCCGGTGGGAGTGAGGTGAGCTCTGCGGGGACGGCGCGTCTTTCCAAGTCAGTTGAAAAGACCGACGTGTCTTGCATGGCTTGCTCGGGGTTGGCAAGGTTGGTCTCTCCGGAGAGGGGCTGGGCTGCTGTGAGGACCGGGAGGGAGGTGGTGAGGAATAGAGCGAGGAGGGGTTTGAGCTGCATTGTGGTGGTGTTTGTGGCCGGATTGTGGGCTGAGATGAGTTGAGACGGAGGTCAGTCTGCTGTCTGGATACGAAGGGCTGAGGATGGCTATTTATACGTTCACCCAGTTGGTCACATCCTCTACATGGATTACTGCAACCATTGAAACGGATATGGTTTTCAGCTTACGGCTGTGTGAGTGTGTCAAGGGATACATGTGCAACTGCGATAAAGGGGTGTGCTGCTGTTTAGCTCAAAGAAAGTGGGCAGCCATTGAGATACAGTCCAGTCTCAGTGCCCTGGTTGCACATAGTTGTACCAGACTTAGCTTTCAGGGCCCAGCACTCTGAAAGGTTTTGAGTCATACTAGGATATTATATCTACATTAATATTATATGCTATGTACAGCTCCACCGTGTACGATTAGTGATACATGAAAATTCAAACCAGAAATCAAGAAGATACCTAGATAGCCTTGTTCAACCCATCCTGCAACCCTTGCAATTGACCCGACAATTCCTGCACGGTTTCCTGAGGAATCTTGTTCGCGAGGCTATTCTGAAGCTCATTGAAGAATAAAGCGGTCGCCTTATTCGAAGTCTCCATGAGACTCCGGTATCCATCTCCTTTGTCAGATTCAGGTTGCTATTCTCGTTAGTCCAATGCTCTATTCCATTCATCCAGGTGTGCATACCTTCTCAGCCATATGCTTAACAACATCCCCAGCCACGGAAGCAAACTCCTTCATGCCAGACACCAGCTTGTTCTGGGCATCCGAGCTGAGCGAGTCGATCTTCTTTGCGTCCTTGAGCGTCTGGTCGAGGTCTTGAACGGCCTTGTTCGCCTGGTCCTTCATGGTTTGTGCGGGACTGGAATTCTCCTGGAGGTCCCATTTCTGGACAGCGGCGTCGAACTGCTTCAGGTCGTTTGTGAGGTTCAAGATATCATTGATTGTCGCTGTGTCGGGACTAGTGGCTGCCGTCACGACGGGGAGTGCGGTGAGGAAGAGAGCGACGAGAGGTTTGAGCTGCATATTGATGGTTTTAGAAAGTTGATTGGCAAATGGACAGTCATTGGGGTCAAAGAGACATATTTATATTAACCGGGGGAGGGGGGGCTTACCACAGAAGACCCTGCCAAGATACCCAGCTCTTACTATTGTCAACGGTTCATGGTGCTAGGATAGGGTTCTCGCACGGAGCGCATCCCGTTACTGCTACATGACTATTGAGTGCGGCCCGATCCCATCTAAGACATGGATCATCTAATACTCCTATTCGTATCCGTATTGCTAGTAGCCGAAACAGGTGTTACTTTCCGGACTGAAGCTGTTGCTTATACTCCATAACGATCAATAGCGATTTATGCAATGTGTTGGATTCTCAAGTCACAATGGATCAAGTAAACATCGATTGCACCAGCAATCACAATTAAATTAAAAGAATTCGCTTATATATACCATGCCCTCTATCCAATATATAACAAAACAGCACAACTCAAACACCTCTATACACCCGAGCAAACCAAATCAATCAAAAAACAAACTTAGGCAGAAAAAGCCTTGATGGCCTTCTCCAGCTCACCACCAATATCCTTGGACGCCTTGGTGAGCTCCTGGGCCTCCTGGCCAGAGACCTGGGACGAGAAGGTCTGCTCGACCTCGCTCAGGGAGCTCTTGAGGTCCTGCAGGCTGCTGCCGATGGGCTGGGTCAAGCCGGACTGCTCGAATTGGGGTTCCTATTCTCGTTAGCACATTTCTACCCCAGGTAGTAAGTGGACGAGGTCATACCTTCTCAACCAAGTGCTGCAAAGCACTCTCAGCCTCAGGCTTCAACTCGCGCATAGCGGAGGTCAACTTCTGCTTCACCTCGGGGGTGAGCGAAGTAATCGCCTTGGAATCCTTCATCGCCTTCTCAACGTCCTCCTGGGCGTTGGTGGCATCCTCCTTCAGGGGCATGGCGGAGGCCAGCTGGCCGTCGTACTTCTGGACGGCGTTGTCGAGCTTGGTCAGGTCATTCTTGAGGGCCTGGATGTCCTCGATGGCGGCGGTGTTGGGGTCCGTGGAGTCGCTGAACGAGGAGAGCGGAACGGCGGCCGCGAGGAGGGGGAGGAGGGTGACGAGGACCTTGAACTGCATTTTGATGGAGTCTGGTTTGAGTTGGTTTGGAGTATAGAGTCTGGAGTAGTGTGTTGGATGAGAATGAAGATGCTGGATGATGAGGTTGTGGAAGAGAATTGAAGACATTTATATACTCCAACTTGATGCTGCTGACTATGCAAGGGACTTGTCAATGGATCCACGATACTATCCCGTTGATCGTCAGGGGACGTTATGCCCTACAGGGAACTCGCCCAGGGGAAGAAGAATGACCATTTAACATTAACAAGACGATCCTCCGCACGGAACCTCCGCACGGCGCACAGGATGCTACTGTATGGATAGTCACAATACACCATATGAGTCGTTGTATTCCCCAAGGACCTGATCGACATGAATTGTCTATTGCGGCTACTCGCGAGTCGAGGTCTCATGTTATTGGTATGAAGCATTGCGTGTTGCAAAGGATGTTCATTATGCTAAGCTAGCCCACGAATAACTCCACACAAGGAGTAAAAAGCATGTAACATTAGACACAAACGAAAAGTCAGGTAAGCCATACCCCTGGCAACAAACTCAGCAAGACAATTTCCGCCCGTCGTGATGAGAAAAAGAATAAACCACGCAAACACCGCAAACCCAAAAAGCACTGGGCCCTGGCAATGGACCGAAAGAGAGATGGTTTTGTTTGAGAAAAAGGAAACAAAAGGGGGAAAGAAAAAGAAAAGAAGAAAAAAAGACGCTTCTGGAAGTTCTTAATCGTAGTCGTCACCTTCGTCGTCTCCATCTCCACCCCGGCCACGGGTCCCTTTGACACCATCTTTACGAATTGGGATCTTAATTCCTTGCAAAGCGAAGCATTTGCTAAGCTGCGTACTTTCAATCACACCGGGGAACTTCTTGGCCGAGAACACCTGGAAGGGCTCGGAAAATACAGTCGCCAGTATCGGGGCAGAGCCGTGATTGATCACCGGGGTAACACTGCCGGTTTCCGGGCAGATTTTTCCGACGTTGGTGAAGCTCATCTTGAGTCTACAGAGAGTTAGCGTCTGTCCAACTAGTCAAAAGGGTTCACTGCGCCGCGTCATACCGAAAAGAGCCTTCGGTCCGTACACTCAAATCCTGCATAATAAACCACACACCAATCTTGTTGTCGGGGTCTGTAAGCCGGAAGGCGCTGGCGCTGAGACCACCGATCAGATTGCGTGTGAACATCCCCCCGGGCCCTGCAGCGGGTTGGGTGGCCTGGGACATGGATGGCACATGGCCTCCGTAGTAGGGGTAGTAGGGAGCTTGCGCATTGGGGTACGGATTTTGGTACATCTGAGGACTAGCTCCATAGTAACTATTCGGCGGGTACCCGACGGGTTGGCCATATGGGTTCTGCGCGTAGGTTGGGTAGGCGGGGGAAATGTTCTGGGCCGGCGGAGGGGGGTAGGAAGATGCCATGGCTGTCGAAATCGAAGGCGAGTTGGCCGAATGCTTGACCAGGTTTACTTCGGTGGTACCATCGGCATTCCAAAGGTCGACCGTGAGGACATAATAGGATGTATCGATCTCACTATCCAGGTGGTCAGCAATCTCTTCTCTATCGCTTCAATTTTGATCCGGGTAAGCATACTTGATGTCAATCTCCTTCCCAGTCTGCTCATCTTGCACGATTAGACGAATGCACGGCGGGGGCGTAATCGGTCTCCGGTCCTGAAAAAAAAAAAAAAAAAGAAAAAAAAAAATGAGTTGCAGGTTCATGGAGGTGCCAGAGAAAAAGGACGACCCACCTTGTCACCAAAGCCACACATTCGAGCACGAATGGGCTGCTGCACCACTTGTAACGACCAGATTCGACCATTATGCCTTGCTGAGAACGGAGCCAGATGGTCGGATGAGCTCACAGGGCCCGCAGACCCGGGGGTTGGATAAGAAGAGGACGGAGGAATGCGATCCATAGAGAGAGGTGGCGGCGGGGGCGGAAGATGGGACCTTTCCTCGACAGCGTACATGGTTCGCGATGTGTAGGAACCGAGGGCGAGCAACAGGGGAAATTATCCTCAAGATCCAAGACGAACCGGGGCTCACGGTTGTATTATTGTATATATTCACGAGAGGTTTCGACGAGATGCAGCGGCAGATTGATTGCTGACGTTTCGTCAAAGCGGTGCGACGACGCGAAATCCGAACGTCACAGTTGTTTCAGATGACAGAATGATGGATCGTGAAGGGCGGTCGGACCGAGAACTTGGCGACGCGTCTTGTTCTTTAACAGGAGGACTCGATTCGCAACGACGGCAGAGTTGATCAGACACCTTAGTCGCGTGAAGTGAAGATGAACACAAGGTGTAGGAAGTTTAGAGTCGAAGCGGACGTTTGCGGGGAAAGAATCAGACGACGAGGCGCGCAGTGGCAAGTGTAGCGTCACGACTCGGAAAGACCTGGCAAGTGCGACAGGGTCAGTTAGCAACAGACACAGACACACAGACACACCGAACACGTTGGGACTGTACAAAGCTTTGTTCAATCTAGGAACGAAATAACGATCGCCTCTTTGGGTGAGCCGGCAGCTGTCAAACTGCGGGAGATTTGCTGGGCCTTCCACGGATCACTGGTACCAGCAAATGATGGACTTTGGATAGCGCAAAGTGACAATTATACAGGGATTAGAAGATAAAAGGGAATATATTAAAAAAGAAGGAAAGCGAAGAGGAGAGGAGAGTAAAGCGGAGGAGAGTGGAAAAGAGGAGGAGATAGGACAGAGGTGTAAGAGAGAGAGTCACGGGAATGGAGAAGTCGGAGAGTTGATTTTTTACCATGCCCTCACTACAACTACGCCATAGTTACTCTCACTCCAGATCAACACTCCCCGGGTCTAAAAGCTCAGCCTCGTCAGTTCCAGATTGTCGGGTTCAGCTCGAACGAATCAATGAACAGCTCGAGAAAGCTCCGAATTTCAATCCCAACTGCCTCTTGCCGAGTGGTTGCTTTTCGTGGGCGTGTCGCTCTTCTCCCCGATGTAACAGCACCAGATTGACGGTGCTATGGTCAGGGTTCATCGCCAATTGCTCTAACCGTTTCCGCCCGGTCGCAGTGGAGGATTTCCGACTGCGGAAATGCACGGTCCATCTTCGCTACTCTACCTTAATCTATAGATCACTGGTCCTCTCACTTGGGCATTGGCTGGCTTTCTACAAGTACACAGAAAATGGTCCTGGAGCTCGAAATACGCTGCGCGATCAGAATTCACCCCGGTCTCCAATTCAAGGTTTGCGACGGGTGATCAGCATGCTACATACGGGCAGTCGAGTCGGATTAAACACCGCGATTAGTGAGTTGGTCCATGCGAGGCAGCTCAGAATACGGGGTAATACGACTGTACGGAGTACGTTTTCAGCTTCCGCGAAGGCTCTCCGCAGACTAGCAAGACATTCTAAGGCAGCTTGGAAATCAATTTGGAGGATGATTGCCCACCTAACCCGGATCGACCACCAACCGCTACTGCGAATCAGGGGGCCTGGAATATATCCGGCATCAACGTCCAATCACGACGAAGACGGACCTGCTTATCTGCGCGTTTTCGATGATTCGATCGCGGTCTACGGAGAATTTCTTGCTGCAGCTGGCCGCCCGAACACATTGCTCATTATGCTGCTATGAGATAATCTGGCCATAATTCCGATGCCTAACTGATAGCAGTGCCATTGTATTGCGCATCGTCGATGCCGAATCGTCGAGTTTTTACCGCAGAAGCTACACTCCGGTTGCCATCCTCACACCCAATGTCGACCTCGGAGACTTCACAAGTCAGAGATGACTCTGCGAGCCAAATTAGAATTGTCCCGGATTCCAGTTTTTTTTCAAGAATAGACCAGCAATAGCGCTCCGTACCCCAGCTGAAGTCAGAACCATCAACAAGAAGACAGGCAATATCCACACAACATCCTTTTATCGCCCCTCACCGGTTGTGATCCCATCGCTGGGGCTGTTTGTCAAGTATGGGGCGAATGTGATTTTAGCCGAGATTGAGACGCAAAGGATGGTATATCAGCGACTGCATGGTCGAATGCCCATTCCGGAAGTCTTTGGTTGGGCGGAGAATGGAGAGCAGAGGTTTATCTACATGGCTTTGATCTAGGGTGACACTTTACAGAGGCAATGGGGTGGTATGGCTGAAGAGGAGAGACTGGCTGTCTGTGCTGGGCTGAAGGACATGGTGAAGGTATGGAGAGGCCTTGAGCAAGACGAGAACGAACAGTATATAGGCAGAGTGCCTCTTTCAACTGCAATACGCGAACAGACTCTGACTGATACTAGACAAGTAGCGTGGGCAAACGACCGCTGGACGATATCTTTTTCTACGGCTATCCAGAAGACCACCAACCAAAATATAGCGGATCATTCGAAGGCCCAAATGCCGTTCGCGAGTTTCAAGACATTTGCCGATTCCTTATTAATAATCCAGACTCAATTGCTTTCACCCACAATGATCTGATCCCACATCCTCTTAAACCCACGGACCCAATCCCAAAGTGGCCGCAATCATTGATTGGGGCCAATCTGGATGGTATCCTGCGTATTGGGAGTATTGCAAAGCAAGATGCGTGGGACTTGGTATGGGATATCCCGATTTCAATAGGGCCTTCCAAGAGGAGTGGTGGGCAAAGTATATGCCGGTGGTTCTGGACCCTGTGGATGAGGAGATGCGGTGGCACCCTTGGCTTTTCTTTGCCTTGTCGCTAGGTTGCTGATCTGATATCGTACTAGCAGATGTTTACCCTTAGGATATCGCATTATAGCTCATATGAGGACCTCATACGTATTCGCAGTTTGAATTGCAGACAGTATGAACTAGGTGAATAGCACATGTTAAGAGGTTTATCAGCTCTAGAGACAAATGTTATTTTCAAAGTTACTGTTGCCTGTGCAATGGTTGATTAGTTTATCCCATCAAAAGCAACCCTATTTTCTTGTATTATTGTAGGATCAGGTGACGTGTGCCTTGTACCTGTCGAACTTCCCCTTCAGACTCGGAATCTACTTCCACAATCCACCTCATCCAAACGATCTTATCAAAGTGCTCTACATATTAACACATCAGCAACTGTTTCCAGAAAAGTTCTATCGCCACCATGATAAACGAAACCAGCGCCGTACCTCCTCCCCCTCCAGCCGTCAAGAAATTCCCTGCTCCCGCTCCGGCCAAACCGCCAGTCGTGACCCCAACAGGTCCTGAAGGGGCATTTCTCGTCGAGTTGATGATGTACAATGGCTCACCCTTTAAAGACCATTGGGCGTACTGGGTATCCTCCCATATGAGCCCTGAAATTGGTGTCGCGATGGACGCAGCTGGTGACGTGCGGAGTGGTTTCGAGTTCCAGATCAGACGCTGCCCCGATTTATCCGATTCTTCGAACCAGCCATGGAAAATGGTTCCGTTGCAATGGGTAGATGGAAAGCATTTCGACGAAACCAAGATGCTGAATGGTGGGGAGTTTAAAGTTGACACGGTTCCAGTCTGCGGTTTCGAAGCCAGCGCGCACAAAGTCGAGGTTCCGGAGAAGTCTTTGAACTCAGTTGAGGAAATGGTAAGATCCAGATTAACCTTTCTAAGTGTGATTTATGCTGGATCTGTCGACTAATCCGGAGATTTGTTTTCCAGGTGGATACAAGCAATGTTGGCAAGAAGATCTCACAGCGGAATTGTCAGACGTGGATCGTCGAATCCGCAGACCAGCTCGTTAAAGACGGTATCTTTGACAAGGAGGTTGCAGCCTATCTTCAAGCAGTCCGACAGTGATTTGTTTTCGTCGACCGACTTGCTCCTTGTGCCTGATTGCTACTACACTTGCTCCTCTCTATGGTCTCTCTTAGCTCTTTCTCTACCGCGAGCGATCGCGCCCAAAATAGTTGATTAATCACTACTAGGAGCTCTGGATATATTTGGCTGTGAGGTGTCCAGCGGGACAATGACTGGTATTCGAGATTGGGCTCAATAGGGAAACATGGACCTGGCAGAATACGAACAACACGCGTGGTTGGTCAATATACCTCCGGTGTTACTTTCTATTCGGATCCTCGTCTACTCCGGAGTATTACCCCACAACAAACAGACTCAAGGAACAACTCAAAATACCATATTCTGACCCAATAATACGAAATGTAATTTGACCGTTTCACATCATGAGAAAAGAAACTTCAGTGGTGGGCAAAGTCGGAGTTATTTTGGCCAACCTCGGCCGACGCATGACATCAGATGCAGTATGTTTCCTTTCCCCTCCTCCCCCCCTTTTCTCCGTATGCCGTATGCCTTTGTCTTTTTAGACGTAGTTATCCATTATTATTTTTATTGTCTCCTTTGGGCTGAAATAATCCCTGCACAATAACCCGATGCATAATCCTCTGCAAGAAGCTGCATCTGACTCTGTCTTTAGCAAATAACGCCATTGACGGTGAGTGTTGCGAGCCTTGTTCTCCTCTTCCAAGAAGATTATTACTCACCATAAGGAGCGGCACCTGATCACATTACCCATTTAAATTCAGTAGTGTCTTTTAAGGCGCACAATCAACGTCCAGAATGGCGTGCTTAGACCGAGCTGTGACTGACGGACGGGCTGAATGACTGCTGTACGGAGTATACTCCGCATACACCGCAGTATGGTCGCTTCAGCAGAGATGGACACTCTCCCGACCCATGACTCGAATCGATAAACCAATATGGATGCAGAGCTGACTGTTGTCATATGCATGCCAGGAATGCTGTGCTTTGTACTCCGGCATTCCGGAGGTCTGCCATCTCGTCAGACGGGTATTTGAACGTCGACCATCCCAACCATGTAAATCCTACTCCTCGGGCCTTTGATTTCTTCTTTCCCTGCTCCGTTCCTGTTCCTGGATATGGGGTTAAGCTTTCTCTCTACCGCTGGGGCCATACTAGGTCTTGCTCTGCTGCACCTGGTCCATGCGGCGACCTTCTCCCCCCTTCTCCCCCCCGCATATCCTCTGGCAGTTCGCAATCCGTATTTATCCAGTTCGTGCATCAATTTGTGTTCACTTATAGTATAACCGTGACTAACTGGCGTAGTT
The DNA here is from genome assembly GCF_001890805.1 of Aspergillus glaucus CBS 516.65. NCBI lineage: Eukaryota > Fungi > Ascomycota > Eurotiomycetes > Eurotiales > Aspergillaceae > Aspergillus > Aspergillus glaucus. The sequence goes on from NW_019170457.1 coordinate 1,307,168, forward strand.
TGGCTCCCTGGAGACTTGGCAGCTAATTTGCCAACCGGATCTCCGAAATTCTGGTATGGGAATGACTTGACCTGGTCTGTCATTGCACGTGTCAATGGCCAGGCATACAGCCTGTTTGGCGTCTCCAATACGCTTGACGGACTGCAAGAAGCTACCGTGACTGCGGCCAACTTTACTTCGACGCACAGCATCTTCACCCTGGAAGCCGGGTCAAAGACGTTCACGCTGGACTTTTTGTCTCCCGTGTCGCCTCAGAACCTGCTGCGCCAGTCTCTGCCATTCTCCTATCTCACTGTTTCTGTGAGCGGAGGATCCAGTGAATCGGTGCAGATCTACTCGGATATAGATTCTTCCTGGACGGGCAAACCGAACAATGCGGAATGGCGGTTCTCAACTAACGGCTCGACATCTATTTACCATGTCAGCCCGGCAGATGCTATCCCCTTCACCCAAAATACTGAGAACCAGGCGCTTTGGGGCCAGGTTCTTTATGCCAGTCGTCCGTCAAGCCAGAGCACCCTGTCGTCTGCTTCTGGAGCATTGTCAACCATTCGTTCCCAGTTCGTCCAAGATGGTGCCCTGGATGGCAACAATGCAGACTGGGCCTCAAACGGTGTTGTGGGCTTGGCTCACGACCTAGGTGACGTTTCTGGAACGGCTTCTGTCACCTTTGCCATAGGCCATGTTCATGAAGAAGCCATCGATTATCTGGGCGATACGCAGACGGGATATTACCGGACTCAGTACCCAAGCGCCGTGTCTGCTATCTCGCACTTTCTAGATGACTATACGGATGCTGCAAGCGAAGCAACGACAGTGGACAATTTCATCCAGCAAAAAGGAGAGTCGGCCCACAGCTCCAACTATTCCGACATTCTTGCATTGTCCCTGCGACAGACGTACGGCGGAATTGAACTTACCGTGCCAAATGACTCGTTGGATGCGAATGAAGCCCGTGCGTTCATCAAGGAAATCTCTAGTAACGGTAACATCAATACGGTGGATGTCATCTATGCGACGTTCCCTGTGCTCTACATCCTCAGTCCTGATATCCTCAGACTCCTCATTGAGCCGATTTTCGATTACATGGAGAGTGATGCCTACAGCGAGACGTTTGCCGTTCACGACCTTGGAACACATTATCCCAATGCAACGGGACATAACCCAGACGGCGAAGATATGCCAGTCGAAGAAAGCGGCAACATTATCATTCTCACCTACGCCTACCAGCTGGCAACTGGCAACACTGACCTCACGAGTACCTATTCCTCGCTCTTGGAGCAGTACGCCCAGTACCTGCAAAAAGACGGCAAATACCCTTCAAACCAGCTATCTCTCAACGACGCCTTGGGTCCCATTGCCAATCAGACAAATCTGGCCATGAAAGCTGCCGTAGGACTGGGTGTCTATGGCAAGATCACCAACCAGGGCGACTACACCACTCAAGGAAAGTCCATCGCCCATGCTCTCTACGAAGAGCGTCTGGGTACGGACGCAGATGGTACCTACTTCACCATCCAGTACGGAAACGACACTTGGTTCCTGGTGTACAACCATTACGGCGACCTCCTCTTCGATCTGGACCTCTTCTCCGACGAGGCTTACAACGCCACGACCAAGTTCTATCCCACAGTCCGCAAGGCTGCAGGTGTCGCGCTAGAGGGTGGTATCGACTGGGGCCAGACAAACTGGCAGGGCTTCGTCGCTGCGACTGTTGACGGAACGACGCGAGACTTGTTCATATCGGACTTGCATGCGTATATTGCCAATGGGCAGAACCGTGCTCCCTTCTCGGATCGGTACTGGGTCGCAGATAGTGGTGATGATGCTGCTGGAGATTACTTTCGGTTCCGGGCACGACCGACATTGGGAAGTCATTTTGCTCTATTGGCTTTGCAGGGTGGGGATCAGTGGTCTTCGTATAGTTCATAGATGGTTATGGTGAGATGGAGAAGTGCGGAGTATAAATGTCGGGACCAACCCGTAACTATACTTGTACATAGGTCGGTATTATGATGCTATGAATATAGTAATGAATATAACTTGGGCTTCTGAGCTTGAACATGACATTTCTGTTCACAGCAGACTTCATATATAAAAGACGTCAGGTGGACCGGATGTACCTGGATTCCGATTCCCTCACGCGGTGGGGTAGCTTTACCTGCCCCTCTCGGCCGGCCGCTCCGAAATACATAACCTTTCATACCCGCCATCATGGAGCTTCTCGACTCTCGCTCTATTTGGGAAAGGATACGGCCTGACTTATCCGATCTACTAGACAATCCAGAAGCCGATCAAGACATACCAGGATTGCCAGGATTGCCGGAGATCGACTGGGACAATGATGAGAGTTTCTTCGATGCTCTCAGCCCCAATGACAAACCAACCTCGTTCCCAACGCCGGCAGAAGTCCACAAGGAAGCAAGACAACGAAGCAAGAGCATCTTTGAAGATTGGGGATTCCTCAACCAGCTAATCCAGCGCCATGAAGCAACTATTCAGAAACGATGGTTGAACAAAACACGCCAGCAGCGCCAGAAAATCCTCCTCAATGCGTGGCCGCGAATGGCAGCGCAGCATCGTCCGGATTTTGAGGCGTTCACTCGAGAAAAGAGCCACGGTCACACCAAGTTCAGAGAACCTTATTTGTGGCCAAATATCAACCAGGAGGATCTGTTGAAGCCAAAGCTGTTTCCTATCTTCCTCAATGCGCGCGCTCGCCACCCTCCATCTTTTTTCGCAGGGGCAGATTGGGATTCAACTTCTCTGGGGAATAGATCGGGAAACCTCGGTCTAGCATTCCTCAACATGTATACTATGATGTTTACGGGGAGGAATACACCGGAGACTTATGGGGAGTTGTTCTCCTGGGAGGAGCATGAACCCTCGATGAATTGGGCAACCAATGGACGCGGCGCCATTCCTGGCTGTGGTATGCAGATTCTCGAGGTACAAGAGCGGGTCTATAGTTTTCTTTTGGCGTGTTGCCGGGACCTTCTGCATGATATGAGCGAGGAGGACTTGCTAGGGGCTCCTGCTCAACCCGAGCCTCCCCGGTTGTCCACCGCAGAACCGGGTATCGACTCGCTGGCGGCAGTTGCTTCTGAGGCTCCCTATCGTGTGCCGGCTCACTTGGACCTTGGTCGTCTCAAGAAGCTCATTGAAGGTCGTCGCACCGTGGCCGAAGATCACATTTGGACTCTTCGGGAAGACCCTAGCTATTTTGCAGATGTGGTGCTCGAAATGAAGGAACATCGACAGGAAATGCTGCCAGATAAGCTTGGACAGAAACATCCTCTCATTCGGCCACGTCCGTCCAGTCGGTTTTGGGAGAGAATATTTGGGTTCATGATGACTGATACGTATTTCCCTTTGGTGATCTGGGATGACTTGCTTTCTCAGACCACACATCTTCAGTCTTTAACTGAGAAATACGCCGGGAAAATCGATCCTGATAAAGACCTGCCCGCCGAGCTGTTTGATGCCTATCTCAAACTATGGTACAGCCTAGAACGCTACTTCGAGGGACCAATTGGGAGTCTCAGGACGAATGTCCCTTCCTCTCCCCCACTTCGTTCATACTATGCTCGAGAACCGGATGGGGGCGATCTGAACAAGATCTTCGTATCTTACAATGGGAAGGCGTGCAAGGATCCAAAGGTGCACCGATTGCTATGGATCTTCGAAACCTTGTGGAACCCACAGATGCTGGTTAGCGCGGGATTGAAGACCCTCATGGATGAATTGGAACGTACGATACAGGAGCCAAGTATCCGGGCCCTGGTCACCCCGCGAGTGGCTGGCATGATCGCAGACTTGTCCATTTTGGCTGAATGCCGGCACCAGATCTCCCTTTACCAACCCTGGGCTTCCACGTTTTCCAGTGAAATGGCTTCGCGTGACCACGAGTTGAAGGCCGACTATGAACAGAAAACCAAGGTGATGCATGAAATTAGAAGCGAATGGAATCCCGTTGTGGTGGTCGCAGCAGGTGACATGTCGGATGGGAGGTTTTACTACCCCGTCGACAAACGCAAGACTCGCGAGAATACCGAAGCAATACAGGCGGCAGAGAGGAATCTCGACGAATTCTGGACCAAGGTGGACGCGCAACTCTCCCGTAAAACCAGTCTTCACACTCATCCGGCTTTGCGCAATCTCCTGTCCGAGCAGCGTATCCTCCGGCGAACCCCGGATTGGATTGAATCTGACACCAGGCGTCCGGGCAACCAGCGAATGGACGATATCCAGGAGATATGCCGGCCATTATCCCAAATCTACTTCGAACTGGAACACCGCACACAGAGCACGCTCCCAGCGGAGAAGGTCCCTGTGGGCAAGAAGGCCAAAACCAAGACACGGGGTGTCCCTCAGCCGACTGAATCACCAGCCGAAACGATAGTGCCAGATCTCAACGCAGGCCACGGTCCAGACGTCCAGCCCACGTTTGCAGTGGACAAGCGCGCATACAAGGTGTTCTCCACTCTGTTCTACAAACCATCGAAGACCGCTCAACCGGGCGAAATCCCATGGAACGACTTCCTGCACGCGATGGGCATGACGGGCTTTGGAATCGAGAAGCTGTACGGCTCCGTATGGCAGTTCTCGCCCACTAAACTGGACGTGGAACGAGCGATTCAGTTCCATGAGCCTCATCCTATTCCGAAGATTCCGTTCCGGATGATGAGGCGGTTTGGACGGCGATTAGCACGTGCGTATGGATGGCATGGGGATATGTTCAAGCTGGGGGAGTAATATACGGCGTTAATAGAACTAGATGTATATGAAGATAAGCCTGTGCAGTAGATCCAAACGCGGGGGACCCACGGGCGCAGAAATTTCAGTGGGACTAAGCAGTATGTCGGATCTATCCAGCCGGATAAGAGAATGAACAATATTCGTGCAGATAAAGAATATTCTCTCTTATCTTGATAGCAGAGTCGTAGTGTTGTGTCTGTACCTGTCCTGGCATCGCTCGATTTGGCAAACGCTGCAAACGTCGGTGTTCATGCGGACAACGACTGTGGGTTCTTACCCGACAACTCTGAACCAGAATTTTCTTCTTCACTCTTAAGAAGACTCACCTCTTATGGCATAGAGCCCTGCAAGACACTGAATAACTGTCGCAAACTCGCAAACCCCGTCGCGATCACATCGACCGCCACCGCAACTCGTCTCGTCCCGCATCTCCGCCGTCATACTTGCAGTTCGTCATGGGTCGCCAAATATCCCACGGCCGAGGAGGCGCAGGTAAGCCCCTGGACTAAGAGGAAAGGATCTCTGATGATATCCCTTTTCTGGATGCGTTGCAGCTGCTAATGAGTGTCCGTGTCCAGGAAACATCTACTCCAGAGAACACAAAGAACAACCCAAATCAAAGAAAGATTTCGTGACCCCCACCATCAAACAAGACGTCTACACCACCGGCCGCGGCGGATCGGGGAATATGGTATACAATGACCCGGAGCGCCCGGAGATTGCGCGCGAGAGTCAGGACGTCGAGACGCCGCCGCTGAGAGTTGAAGAGGCACCGCATCATACTGGTCGGGGTATGTCTTTCCTTTGGTTTTATGGATTGAGGGGGGAGGATGTCGGGTATGGATATGGGATAAGGAGGCTGACGGAATTTGATAGGTGGTGCCGCGAATGCGTACGTCCCTACGGCAGACGAAGAGAAGTTGGTGCGTGAGCAGGAGGAGGAACAGTTGCGACGGGTTTACACGGCTTCGAGGGATCGATTGAAGGATGTGCTCGAGTCGCAGGAGGAGAGGCAGTCGGATGCTGCGTCGAAATAATCGGTCGATTTTCGCATTCATTGAGACATGTTTTGGTTTTCATTTGTTCTTCTGATGTGATGGGTTTTCCCGGATACAGAATCAGACTCATTGGGATGGCGCTGGGGGGGTTGTCGTATTTATACTGTGCTTGGCTGTGCGACTTTTTTTTTTCTTTTTTGTTATCTCTGAATGAGGCCCTATTGGCTTGTTTAATTGGGTATGGGTTATGGATTAATGAGGTTCCAATGGGATTCTTTAGGCTTATCATGTTGCTTTCTGCATTGCTTTTTCTGCAAGTGCTCAAGAGACTCATATAATATGCCCATAGACATGCAATAAACAAATGGTATCACTAACAGTAGGCTCAAAGACAGTCCAAAAACAGCTCAAACAAGAACAGAAAGTCGTCACTCATAAGCAGGAACATAGCACCCAGTCGCATCAATAACCCAATCAATAGACTGTCTCCATTCAGCATCCAGCGTCTGTCCGATGTCTTGAAGCACCTGGTTCCCCCATTCTCCCATCCACCAGTGTCTTCGTAATGAATGCATGATCACGGCAAAGTGCGCCAGGATCACCAGCGCAAATGGCTCCCGTATCCTCATCAGCTCGATAAATCGAGACGGAATAAACCATATCCATCGTAATGCGATGATCGTGGGCTCGCCGCCCTCGGCGAGTCGTTCGAGGGCGGCGCTCAAGTGTTGTATTGTGGTTTCATAGGTGTCTGTTTCGTGTGTTGTATCTCGCGCAGCTAGTATCCCGTTTCGCCGTCGGAGGGACTGTATTGCCAATCGTGATGTGTCGGGCATCTTGGGTCTGACTTCGTCTTCGCGGATTAAGGGGCACAGCTCCCCTCCCCTTACCCGATCGATGACTTCAGTCATGACCACAATCGACTCGCGGATTCGCTCGAGGACGCGACAAGACTCATCCAGCGCAGAGCGTCCCTCAGCAGGACCTGTGAGAAGAGGCAACGCAAGATCATAATAAACCATAACACAAGCCATCGCAAACATGGCATTACAAGTAGACAAACTGCGACTATCCTCCAATCTCCGCACGGCCGAAAGACCACCCATCGCACGACTCTGATGCTGCTGCGCAATCCTCACCCGCTCCTCTCGTGCCCTCCCACCACTACTACACGCTCGATCGAGCGACGATAGTGCCAGGAGACCGTGCATTAGGAATGGGTGCTGTACTGCCTCCTGGGGGACGACTTTCTGCCATATCCCCTCGACGGTGCTGTCTCGGGAAACGGAGCGGTAGGTGCTGCTGTGCCAGTGCATTATTAGTTCTAGGTCGTTGATGTTGAGTTGGTTTGTTAGGCGGCGGCATAGGGATGTTGATGCTCGACTGGGGTCGGTCATGGTTGGTGTCTTTGTTGTTGAGAGTTGTTGGGTGGATGGCCGAGATCTGCTGGGCCAGATTCGTGAAGAGTGGTATGGGTGGTTGAGGCATTGGTGTTCATTTCGCTGGGCTGGTTAGCATGGTCGTAGTGGTAATGCAGATATAGGTTGACGTACCTTCACTATCCGTCTACCCTTACAAGAACAGTCCTGTCGCGATGACTTGCCATGTATCAAAGACATGGCTAGTTTGACTGAATTAAACGAGTATACTTCTGACTGCTACGAGTCAGTATGACGGACCATTTATTCTATGATTTTTCTATCACAACTAGGCCACCGGTATTTAAACCTGACCTCCCCTGGAACTAATGAAAATCATCGGCTAACAAATGGATCTGATCTTCCAGTGGACCGAAACAAAACTCAGCAAGTCTCTCACATAAGGCTGCTGACACTCCCGATTCGTTTCAACGTCTTACCCAAAACGGTAAATGCTTGTCGTGCGGTCATTCGCACTGGTGGGAACATCCTGGGAGTTCGCCATACATCATGGTTATTGGCACTCTCTGTACTCTGTGCTGTCGGTGGCGCCCGACAGGGTCAAGTATGCCAATGCATATGTATGCATGAACAGGGTCTTTATTATCCTGATCCGGTATGTCGTGAGGACCCGAGTTGGCTGAATCTCAGGCATGTCTTTTTTTACGAACCATCGGACCAGATGCCCAGAGATTAAAATAGCACCGCGATACGAAACTAACCTCGGATCCTGCACTACAGAGGTGTGCGAGATAAGTCTCGCTCGGCGCTAGTAATTTTTTAGGCGCTTGGCTGTAATATACGGTCAAGGTAGATCTCATGGTAATTT